>NC_134280.1:51216256-51519286 GCF_949628215.1 Phalacrocorax aristotelis | reverse complement strand
GCACTGTCTCTGGATTTTGCATAGTCAAACATAACAATTACTTAAACGCATTTCAATACCCAGCATCTTTCACTATAACTGAGCACATCTGGTGAAAGCACATCTGAAGATAAGAGGAAAACCCTGCCAATAAAAGCCTGCATGGACCAGCTCTCTTGCACGTAAGGAACTACAATATCTCAATCATGACCGCCATTAAAAGCCAGGAGCACTGACCAAGCTAAAAAAGTTGTGCTAATCAGACCGACTGTGGGCAATCTTCCCTGACCTGACACTCATGTGCATCCTGGCTTTAGACTCCAGACACATGGGGTTTCTGTCAGATCAGGTCTGATTAGTTTGAAGGTGACAAATGTAGTAATTGATGATACCAGTTGAAGGATGCTTCTGCCAGATAACTCAGTCACTAGTTCCTGTGTATACCAGCAAAACAGGCATTCATTAAGGCGTTGATAAAACTCCTCCTAGCACAGGCGAGTGCTCACTTTCATTCACGGTGCTTTCCACTTAAGGGCCAAGTTGATAAGATGTTTGAATGCATTTATGGGTAGAGTGTCCTGTTTGCTAAAACATTCCCTACTGTGCGATGTGAAAAGAAAAGACAAATTTCTAAAATTCCGAGCCAATAATCAAGAGATAACTGAAGACAAGGACAGAATAGCCACGAGTAAACCTACAGAAAAAAGAGACGAAAATGGAAGAGGTACATTTTGGATACTTTCAGGGTATTAGGGGGTCTTTAATTTAAAAAAAAAAAAAAAAGGGAGGGGTACAAAAATGGTACAAGACCAGAATTAGAAGCAGTAAGGGCCTATATCCCAATATGAGTAGTTCAAGTGCTAAAACAGATGAGTCAGAATACCTGCCCATAAAAGAGTGCTTTGACAAAAGAAGCACTTCCTGAGCATGGCAGTGACAAAAATCAATGGGATCCCATCCAGGAAGGACACATTAGGTCATAACCCCTGGGAAGTTACTTAACTGAAAGTAGATTTCCGATTGTGAACGATACATGCAATTCCCCACAGAAGTCCTCAGCGCCCTTGTCCTCCCTCACTGCCTCAACACATATGTCTGTACCTGCATGCGATCTTCCTGCTACCCACAGTTTCTTCAGGCAATGAGTGATGGCAAAAGGATCTGGCTCCAACAGCCCTACCTAGTGACAAAATTTCTCAGTAATCAGTGGTTGCATCATATGTTCAACTCAAAGAGCATGGTTGAGTATCACAGTCCTCTCCATGGCACATCCACCCAGACACAGCATCGATAAAAGAAGCAGGAAGAAAGCTCCACAGAAACTGGCATGTTTAACACTTTGAAGACAATACAGATGCCCTTCACAGCTGACTGGCCCATAGCTTCTAAAAATTATACAAATCACATAGGAGAGGGGATGGAAGCAGCCCCTGGCACATCACCCACCACTTTGACTTGCAGAAATAAAAAGCACCTTGCAGTCTATTAACATCAAATACTGCACAAACTCACTTCAAATGCTGCCAAAACACCAAAATTAAGCAGTTTTTATAGACTCGCACCAAAATATGACAATGCTGCTGTCTCTGTCCCTATATCTCCAGTATGTTATTTAACAGGCATGTGCTCTTCTGAAACACTCAGTTTGAAGAAGGGGAAGTAAGGGCAGAGGTTTCCAAATTTATGCTACATTTCTACGTTGTTTCTGTAAAGCTGCCTTCACATTTTATCAGTTTGGTCAAATAACTCATGAATAAACATTTTTAATAGCTTTTTCAATTCTGCCTGATACCAGAATTAAACTCTCCCAGCTGGATGTCAGGCTTACAGGTAGCAGATTAGAAGGAACTGTTAAAAACTTAGGATCAAAGGTCATTTAGAAAGACTGCCATGTATAAACAATATCTAGATCACCACACAAACTCTCTGGACTGTCCTGGGCAGCTATAAAATTCAAGCCAATAATACAGCTTCCTGCTTAATTAATAACATTCTCAAAAGAAGCAAACAGTGAGTTTAGCGCTTCCTAGAAGAGTGCACCTACCAATTACAGAGACAAACAACCAGGGCAGAGTGGAAAAATTAAGAGACAGCTCATTAATAACATTTCCCTGGTGATAAAATCCTCTTGGGGATACACAGGTCCTTGGGTGCAATGGCCCCAGGTGCTTCTTCTGAAAACTCAGTAAAGTACAGTCTATATAAGCAAAGTAAGAAAAAAGAAAACCAGAAAACCCCTGTTAACACTATCTACACAATTGCAACATTCATCCAAAGAACTAACCCACCACTGTGCACCTGCATGGGTAACTTCAGAGACGAAGGAAATCGTCTCGAGAGGCAGAAGAGCAAAAACTGAGGCTAGAAAGGGAAAGTCCCAAAGCAGGGGCTTGGGGAGAGGTATATGGATGCCTGCCAGCCCAGCAACACCCACAGAAGCAGTGCAACGGGTATTTCTCTGTTGTAGGTAATTTTATAAAATTGCAGATCCATTATTCTCAGATTATGAAAGTTACTCAAATTATTCAAGACACAAGAAGCCCAAACCCTCCGCAGCTGTTTTGTAAGCAGAGCCTGTTTTATAGTTTCCAAAAACACAACCCCAATTCAAGGTGCAGCCGTAGGCACAGAGGTAGGAACAGAAAACTAAATGCAATCTGCTAAACAGTTATCGCACTCGTAGAAGAAAACTCAGACTTGCTCTGACATTCTCAGGGCTTTGCTCACTTGGAAGACAACTAGAAGCAGAGCATCTAAGACTACTGAAATTACTTCAGCCTTCTGCCTTTCACATAAATCCTGGATTATATGACACTACACATGACATGGTTAACGCTTCTGCTCAGTCTTGACATTTGCTAAGAGAATCACATGACTCTGGAGCGTGAGAGGTGAGGACCCATGCTCTCAGATCCATGTGACAGATGCCTTGTTCAAGGGCAAAGCCTCCTGCCTTCTGCAGGCAGAAGAAGGGGGCACAGGTTGGAAGAAGTTGTAACTGACTGAAGAGAGAAACCTGGAATAAAACTTCAAAGGACCTAAAAGATGTTCAGCTGTAATGGAAATTCAACAGGACATAGATATTTCAGTCATAATAGTCTTTTTGAACACATCAGGCCCAAAATTGTCACTATCGATAAATTCCCCAGTACAGACTCAGTCATTCTCAATCATACAAATTATATAGTTATTAATGACCAAGTAGTGGAAACTTCTTGAAGAAGTTAAGAAACATGCAGCTGTTCAAACATCTTTTTTTCCTTCCTCCTACCATATATATAACTATACACTCTAAATGTCATAGACCCAAAGCACAACTCTTTTGGAATGCCTTAATTTCCAGTTATAATGTTTGACAATGTTTTTTCTCTTCTGGCACACCTATTAGCCACCTAATAGCCTGGAATGGCTGCTATTAGATAATTGAGTTTGTAAGGAGATGTTTTTTTCCGAAAGACTAAAACTTCTGCTCTGCTGAATATTTTCATATTTTATAGATAAGAAACTTTTAAAAATAATTTATTCAGTTTTAAGTAGCAAAGTAAATTAAGAAAATCCTCCAAGTAAAGCCAGTCTAAAATATTACTATATTTAATGTTTATCTAACCCTTGTTCAACTTTTTTAAAAGCAACGTCTGAATTAGACAAGTCAATTTTACAGTTTCATACCTGATGACATGCAGTTAAGCATTCTGACACAAACTAAATGCCTCTCCAGCAAAGGAGATGAGCGTCAGGTCCTGCAGCACAAGCAAATGTGATGATGTTGGCTGTGCGGAGGCCTAGACTGAGCTCACCGTGTTCATTTTAAAGCAACTATATAAAAACAAGGATTTTCTTCTATTATATTGCTCAAGTTATTTTCTGAGCACAAAAGTATTTATTTCCATGTTTCCAGTATTGTTTTTAATTGGACAGTAAAGGGAAATGGTTTATTTCAAATCTTTTGAGACTTCCCCAGAAATGTCAGAGATAAACTATTTTATCAAAAAGAGTTTCAAGTACAGTTCCACAGTAAGTAGCATGGTTTGTGAACTCCTTCCCTAACAGGTAACCTGCCAAAAAAGTCTGCTGAGATGTTCTATTCCATGATCCATGGAACTTGCTGAAGTAATTATTTTATATTGTGTGCCTCTTACATACACAGTGTCTCTTGCAACTCCCATCTCTTGTACAATTTATTTCAAGGAAATTTATATTATTTTCTCTTAATATCCCTAAATATTCATATAACTTGATGTATATTTTTTCCCCAGAACAAAATATGCCTGTCCAACACATACACCTACTGTTCTCATGTAATCATAACTTCCAACTCTGATAGATCTTTAAGTCCCACAGCTGTCACTTGTTATTTCAAATTCTAAGCAAAACAGGATCTTGCTAGCCAAAATTGAACACCCACTCACAAAAACTCAGTTATCTCACTCTCTCATACACATGCACACAGCAATGAAACTGTTCAGATAAAACAAATGATTCTACACTCTGCACAAAACAAGAGTATGACCGGGGTGAACATCCAGCTATTGCTTCCTATAGCTCTTCATTTCTTTTTAAGCATCTGCTTTTCCAGCTCAGGACAAAGTCAGCAGCAACACTGAATTGTCACAACAAAGCTTTTGTAAACCTTCTGGAAGGCTCTGGAGATCTCAGAACACATACCTAAGACTTTGATAACCTTACAAAAGCTTCTTAGTGTGCCTTTAATAAAGCCCAGCTTTACCTTACGAATCCTACTTTCTTGTATACAGGAAAATAGCCTCATTCCACGATACCTGCATATACCAGTACACACCACTACATTCCCTCTAAAACCTCTCAGTGCAAATGCCAATGGTAACATTAGTGCCAAGATGAGCAAGACTGTACTTGGTCCTGTACTTGCAATACCACAGGGAGGCTCTGTTTCCTTTCCTTCTCGCCATCTCCTCTGTGGAGGCACCAGTATTGACTGGCACAAGGATGGGGCACCAGCCTGAAAGCCACAACACATATACCACCTTCCACAGCAACAGCAGTTTTCCACCTGCTCCCACTGCTTCCCTGGAGGCTGGGGCTGAGCTGAGGGTATACAGGGGTCCCAGAGCCACTTTAGCAATGCTGGCATCCCTGCTGGCCCAAGACAACCCCTGCAGTAGGCACCTGCGGCTGGTGCTCAGGAGCTACAGGCTGGACAACCCAGTGCAGCACAGTGACAGGCTTTTAAGCACCATCTGAGCCCTCTGGCACTGTCTGCCCTGTCTTCTGCACCAGAAGCCACATAAACTTTTCAGTGGAGACCATGGGTAGCTGAGGCTTAAAGGTCTGCATCAAATTAACATGCCACAGATATTGGGAAAGCAACAGTGTCCCTGCAGCTTCCCCACTTCACAAGTATTGTTTAAAAAGAACTGACAAAGCATTTGGCACTAGGGACAAAAGCCTAATTTGGGAACAGAACAAAGCAGGGTGTAGCTGCGGAGTCAAAACCAAAATCAAACTAAAACTACTGTGTGCAGCACTGGATCTATGAGCAACCTGCCATGTAGTCAGAAAGAGAGTTGAACTGGACTGATGTTTGGGGAAAATGGACCTGTTTGTTAATTCAGTGGAAGATTTGACACCTCTATCAAGCAACTGAAATAGTACATAATAGCTAGTGATACCTGTGATGAGAAAAAGATGGCTGTTTTCCTAAGCATAATGGGGACTGAAGCCTGTATAACTTCTGTGCAACCTAACAGCTCCTATTATATCAGCAGACAGAAAATCATGTGCCAGGACTGTGTGAATCCTACTGAGTCCCCAGCCCATAGACACCACATGGCCATAGAGCATTTTCACTTTTACAGACATGATAAAAAAGGGGAAAAACACCCCAAACCTCAACACGTGGCTAGAATAAAAAAAATTGAGAGCATTGCCAGTTAGGTCAAAATGAGATGATGCACACAGAAGATTAACTCGAAAGCAGTAAGCAAAGGGAAGCAATCTAAAACTAGGTATTGATGGGATCAAATGTGACTCTAAAGCATCAAGGCCTGGCTAAGGTATCACCAGCAGAATGGAGCATTTGGGCAGCTGCTCCGCCACATGATGGAGGGCAAGTGCATATGCTGCACCAAATGGTATACGGTACAACACCCCTTACTGCTTTCAACTTTGATTTTCTTTCTTCTCCTTAGTAGCTTTTTCATCCTACATATATGCCAAGGAGTTGCAATATCATCACTGAAATATGCCCTCCCTCACATTCATGTTTCCTGAACAAAAGCATGTCAGGGATAAAACGATGCAAGGGTGTGCTTTTGATGTCACAAACAATTTCATAATTCAAATGAACCCTGGGTCAAAGGCGAATCCTGTAAGGACTGTGAAAAACTGCAATGTTTACAGGAGTTGTAAAAACATCGTGAAACAAAAAGGAAAAAAATGTTCTTTTAGAAAAAAATAGAGTGATGTGGAAAAGTACAACCAGTCTGAAGAAGAAAGTGCCAAAGAACTACTGATTTCTTAGCTGGCCAGTTCTATTTGGAGTCCACGAAAAGAGGGAACAAGTGCCCAGCACAGGGGACAACAAAGTACTATATATATATATCTCCCTCCAGCTAGTAGGGGTGAGATTGAAAATGAAGGGCCTTCTGTTGTTTTCCTAATTTCACATCAGAATATCAAGTTACTAAAATGGATTAGGTTGCAAAAGGGACCGCTCCTAACACATGCATAGGGAAATCCACACTGTTATTACAGAGAAGGTGACATGTAACTGTAAGCAGCTTGTGCTAAAAATACTAAGCTGGGAATTGAATGGGTTGGATCTTATTTTGGAGCGAGAAATTTCAACAGTAGTTACAATGCATGAAGTATTTCCAAGCTCCAGCCTCAAAGTAACAACTCACTGCAGCTTTTAGGGAGAGCAAGTGGAATCTTAGAGGAAGGTACCAGCCGCTAAGAAAGCAAAGGAAAACAAAGCCTGCTCTTGAAGAAGGACTGATTTCTTAATTTTTAAAAGCCTATGCGATATTTACTGAGAAATGAAGGCAGAGAGAAATTCAGTACTTAGAAAATGCCAGAATTTCATCTAAGGTTTTACTGGGACAATGAAACATCCCTTCAGTGTCAGCACTGGAGAAAAATTGGGACTGTCCAGTCTGTGGTTTTTTCAGGATTACAATTTAACCAGTACCATAAGTGGAGACATATGCTCTCCTTCGGAACATGACATTTTTCTCAGTGATTGTTAGTCGATTTTTCTCCAAAAATTATCTAGCTAAAACCTATTTACAAGTGGAAATTGGAGGGAGAGTGAGAAGGGATACACATTGTAACTAATACGCAAGACCATTTTGAAGACTGATAAGAGTATGGTAAAAATCTTCAGGCCCTGAGTGAATTTACTCAAGGAATACAAATGGAAGTTGTCATAATTTACACAAAGGATTTCAATGATGCTTATTTCAGATAAATAGATCCTAACTTGCTACACTGTTTCTTTGCCTCTGACTTGAACCTGAGACCTCCCTGTGGCACTGGAGCAAGCAATTGTACCTGCCACATGATCCCCCTCAAAGGCCTGCTGTTTTGCTAACATGGTATCGCCTTTGCAGAACTCAGCGATACCAACATGGAAAAGGGACACAAGAGTTTAGCTGGGAGTGTTAAGGACACTGCCCACTTTGGCTACCAGAAACACTGTGATCGTACATACCTCTGGTTTCAGCTTTCCATAGTAAGGACCACCAGGAAGGCAACAGCCTGACTACGAAGAGGAGTAGTATGCCTGGGTGCTCCATGCTGTGGCACCGAGCTCTAATGCACCAGCCAAGATGTAAGTAGAGATCCCTTATCACATCTGTCACTGGGAGAGGAGGGCAAGGGCACCAAAGCAGTACAAGATACTTTTAGAACAGTTAGAACTTTAGAACAATTTAGAACTTTTAGAACAATTAGCCTGTTCTCCCCAGTACAAACTGAATCCCATCACTGATAAAAGACATGGAAGAACGAAAACCTTAAAATGAGTTCTTACTGGTTATAATACATGCAGCTACAATGAATGGACTCATGAACAATCAAATTGTTCCTGGTTTTCTTTGCACTGAAAGACCACCCAAAAAGCTCTCAAGCTTGCCTCCTTTTTCCCCCCAGACTGTTACTGCTACACAGTTTGGGGCTTCCGAACATCAGAAAAGTACTATTACACTACAAAAGTGAAAAACTCTTATGGTTGGAGTGACCCATGAATAAAGAGCAAAACAATGTCTGCTTTTTCATGCCCAAAGATCCTTCAGTGTATCCTTTGGTAGTAGCTGCATGTGTATATAGGATGCATTAGACCATTTCTGGGTTATTTATATTAGTTTGCAAAGTCGTTCTAAAACAACCAAATATTCTGCATAGATATAACAAGTACAAAGCAGATGGTGGATGTGTTAGAAACTCTTGCCTTCAAGGATTGGAACTTGTAACAGATTGCACGTGGCCGTGGAACATCATTGACATCCAGAGCTCCATTTGCTTTGTTGAAGAAAATGGCATCAAACGTGTCACCTCAGCTCCTTCCCATGCTGCCACAAACGGACTAGTGAAAAGATTTATTCACACATAAGTAAACAATTTGTGCTACAACCCTGGATAAATGTCACTTACAAAACAAGAGTATGAATTTTCAATTGGCCAACACAAAGGCAGTCACTTACAAACGTTTACAAACTTGACAGGAGCCATGTGGTGGACAGGATATAACTTAAGGTCAATTTGTAGCAGGACTTCAGAAAAATGTAATAAAGTGGTCATGAATAACCACATCTAAAAGTGTAGTTTCCACTGTGGGGGGTGGGGGGAGCTGTTAAAAAATTGTTATTGAAAGACAACGAAGGTTTTGAATGCTTAAGTGGTTCAGAACAAACTGGAGCTCTGTTTCATATTTTGTAAAAGAGCCATAAGTCCATCTCACTCAGTATATACTTTCATAATAGTCAGTGGTGAATACTGAGGGAATAAAGAATGTCAGCAATGTCACAGAAATACTCTATAGTGAGATGACCTAGAGAAAAATCCAGATACTCAGTAGAACCAAACACGCTCATGTATGGTGCTTCCCAAGGAGACCTGTAGCCTTGCTACTACTACAGGTGACTCCCAGGTTGTCACAGGAACTGTGACAAGACCAGACGTTGCAGGTACCCTACTGGGAGACCACAAAATGGGAGGGGAAAAACCCCTTAGGAGGTTTGAAGCCCACGAGATTGCCTCCTACGGAGGAAGCCATCAGATGAGCCTTTCCAAGCATATCAGCACAAACAGGTACCTGATCCTGGTGCTCGTAGAGAAGTGAATGAACATACTTACTGAGAATCTAGCTCCTTCTTTGTACTCTCCTTTCTAAATATTGTATAGACAGCAAGGGCAAAACAACTGGCAATTAAAGAAGGAAGGAGGAAGTATAAAACATGTTGGAGCCACTGTCCAACTGCCACAGCAGCTGCTGGCTGCTGTCTTTCCTTAGTGATTACGCTCTCACCTCTCCTTTCTGCTCCTGGGGGGAAGCAGCTTGCTCACAGCTCAGCTGGTAGTGCCTCGTGCTGTTGCATCGTTTAAGCCTATGGCCACTGAGCAACAACAAAATCTTGTTTCCTGCAGCCAATGTTCGCTTTCCCTTTACCCAGCTCCGTTCTGCCTCTTCGGGCCCAGTGCAGTGTGACAGCAGCACAGAGAGAGTATCACTGCTCTTAAGCCTTGTGGGCTAAAAAAAAAAAAAATTGTCAGCATGTTATACCAGCAAAGCCCCTACTGGGAGAACAACCAATAATAGCAAAAACACTTTTTGCCATTACAGCCTAAACAAGCTTTCTTGGCACAAGCAAAATTTTGCTAGTGTAACTGCAGTTTACGCAAAGGCTTTGTAATCTCACCATAGGGCTGCCACATAGTAATTTGTTAAGTCAATGAGATTTTTGCTCCAACGTGCTAAGCCTGTTTTAAATAGGAGACTTAAATTGTTTAATTCCAAGTATTGCACCTCGTGCCGGCTGTTTGATCATTAAAATTGGACGCTGTGACAAAGACAAGACATGCAGGGGGAAAAAAGTGAACTTCACACGGAAAAATAAGGTGCAAACCGACATCTGCGTGAAGGGCAGGTTGTTGGTTGGCTTTCCTTTCCTCACAGTAGTGTCTTCCTTGTTCTCCAAGTCTCAAACCAAATCCTGTTAGGTGCAGGGGGAAGACAGCTGTCTATCTGAATGGAGTTGGAGCAGACATTAGGTAGTTTTAGCAACAAAGCATCTACTAATGACTACAAGCAGAAGCTAAGAAAGTTTACTGCTACTATAAGTTATATCGAGAGACCTCTACATTATGAAAGTCCCCATCGATAGAGCCAGGAATGATATGCAGAAAGAGAAAGTTCCTCCCTGAACACCTCATATAAAGAAATGTGTAGGCACAGGGTGCTGGAGGAGGAAAAGCATTAAATAAGAGCCAGCACAGATTAATTGGTACATGCGATATACATGTGGAATAAACAAAATTGGCACTAGTAAATCACTATCATTTCACAGTCATCAGATGCAGCGTTTACATCACAGCAGATGACTTCTCAAAAAGGAGTTTACAAAATACAGCTGGAGTGGAAAGGGAAACTTTAGTAACCAGGATGGGGTGAAAACATGAAGATGCTTGTTAGAAGAACAGATAATCAAATGTGGCATAACGTGCAGAACAGAAACAAGACTAGAAAGCAATAATATAATAAGCCAGTATGGATGAAGCTGATCTGGATTGAGAGCCACCCCTGAAGTGTACGGCTCAGAGTGACTCCAAGAATAAGATGACGGAGCAAAAGCTGCTGCTTCACTGTTTTGCAAGTACTTGAGAACAAAGGTATTGTGGCCAAGGAAAGAATAAAAAGGGCTGTACAAGCAATCTGGAAAAGCAAGCAGAAAAAACCCCAACCAAACCAACAACAAAAACCCCAACAAAACAAACACCCCAAAGTCTTGAAAGTCTGTGTATAAAAACTTCAAGACCAAGTCATTCTGGTCCTTTGTCCTTGTACATCAACCTTCTGTCTCATCCAAACTACCATCTCAAATGTATGGCAACTTTAGAACAAGCCTCAGTTGAATCATATTAAATGCTCTGCATGCATTCACACTTGAAGCGGGCTGGGAGGGATTTTTGGAGAGTGTTAGTTTTTCTGTTGAAGACAGATTTAACATGCGTTACAGTATGACAGTCTAATTACAGACTGCAATTTCAATTTCATTTACTTCTGTTCCATCTTGTGACGGTTTAACATTTCCTGGAGAAACAATTACAGGACAGTACTAAGAAATACAATTTACTGTCTCCAATCTGCATGAGTATACAGAATTCATTCCATCCAACTCCACATTTCTTTTTTGACCTAGCAGTGCTCACTTTACACTATAAGTACCAGAGAGAAGTGTCTTTATATATTTTATATAGATAGTGTATATTAGTCATATAGTAACTTGCACAGATTTGCTACCTTAACCAAAAGTTACGTTCTAAATAAATAAATCACACAGCAGTATTAATAGCTATCACATTTGTAACAGTAGTGTCTGGAGGCAAACAGACTGGGTTCTTGGTCCTCTAGATACCCTGGCCAAAAGGTTCATATTCTAAAACAAAGGCCCCAAGAGGGTGAAAAGGAACTAATACATGGGCAGAGTGAACTGTGAAGTGACAGCATATGTTGTGGCAGTTAGTCTGACTTTGCTCATAGTCCCCATGCTGAGAAATCATGTGTAAGAAAGAAGCACTGGCTAGCCTTCAAAAATCTTCAAGCCAAGATACGGAGGAGGAGGAATAATGATGGAAATGATCTCACCTGCCTTTTGTCTTCCCCTGTATAGTTCAAAGTATTGGCTGCAATAGATTTAATCTGTCATTGTCCAGAAGAGGGAATAATGTTTGCCTCCATCTCACTCATTGCTTCCTCCACAACTGCAACATGCCATAGCCTGTGGGATTATCCACTGATGGATTTCCTCAGTTTTTTTGTACTACCAGTAAGTCTGAATGAGGTACAGTAGATATACTTGACAGCAAAACTTATAAGGCAAGGTGCTTAGTCCTTGTCAATACTCATGGCCAAAAAGCCTATCAATATGTTAACAAACCCACCTAAAGCAACGAAGCTATTCTTTGTCATGAGTAACGGAAGCAGAAACTGGCCCACAGCAAGCTATCTGAAGATGGTATCTACTATATAGTCAACTTTAAGGCATTTTTTTTCTCCTCCCAAGAGCCTTCTGAGCCTGGTTTCCCATGGAAAAGATTACGAAATTGAACTTTGTTGGCTGAGTATTCCACAAATAACTCGTGAGTCCATTTGTCACTGTTAGCCTGATTTGACAGATATGCACCCTTTCAAAGTCATTAACTTCCTAAAGGTTTTTAGAAGGTATGCATTTAGGTAGCAAATGTAGCCCTTAGCAATGCCTTCAATGGGAGACAAGCCTCCAGCATGATCTCCAACCCCTATTAGACACAGGAGAGAAACTGAATGGCACTGCTCTAAGAAAAGGTCCAACTGGTGCCCATATAAATCAGACATCAGGTAATACAACCATCTCCCTCTCACACTTGGTAGCAGCCCTCAGTAGTTCTGCTTCTCACTGAAATGTCATTTTCTGAAGTCTGTAATTCCTATATCAAATGCCTCTCTTTAAAAGCAATGCTCCTTAAAAATACATCCTCAGAGAGCCCTCACAAAGTCAGAGGCAGAGATAAGATGTCAATCAGACTGAGCAGTTTCTGGAGGAGGTAAGTAACAAAGGCGAATCAGAGACTCAGGGGCAGTTAGAAAAAATTATATTCTGGGGTAAACTTCCCATGGTTTAATTATACAGAAGCAAAGTCGACATCATTGTTTAGTCAACTTTTTGTTTGTCACAGATTATCTACCTGTTATACATATGAAAATCCACAGCTTGTCTTACTTCTAGTCAAACTGTCTTCTCAGAGCACCATCCAACTGGTAGACATGCAACTGTCTTCCCTGCAGAACAGCATGCAGCTGCTTCAGCTGATAAGTTCAGCTCCATGGGATGAGTGGCAGCCCTTGCCCATTAGAGAGGAACGTGCGCAAATAATGATGATGAGATGGTGGGCCTGCTTTTAAAATGGCTTACCACTCTATTAGTAATATTTTTTCCACCATCTTAAGACTGCAGCCAAGTGTAACTACAAAATGATTGCTGTCCTCAGACACCAGCAATCTGTAGAGTTTCTGGCTGGTTTAGCTATCAATCTCATTCAGCTGACTGATGGAGGATGCAGATGAAGGACAAAGAATCCAATTCAACAAAATCAGCTGCCTCTCACAGAATTCCCCAGCTTTGGGAATAACCTCAGCTAACAGCTCTCCTCTCAAACTAATGTCAGGTGGTTTCCCAACGAGGTACAAAGAAATGAAGAGACACCCCTCTGCCTCCACCCTCTGGCCAAATTTGGCCAGGATCACTTGAAGACCATCCAATGCAATGCCCCATGGTGCACTTTCAGATCAAGCTGTTCCTTCTCCCAGCTGCCCTGCACATTCAGTCTTCCAGATATTATAAATATTTCCATAGGTCTTACCAGACATACCTGTGCCACTGAGTTGAAGTGCAAGGAAGGAAAAGTATCCCAGTAGTGAGGGATTTCTCATTTTCATTACTTCCCTTCTCTCCAATTACACACAAGTAATAAAGATTGACTGCTGGCAGTATCACCAGGCCAGCAGTACTCAGTAGTGCAGAGCTTCCCAAACTGCGGTCCACAAACCAGCTGCAGCAGCAAAGCCAGAGCAAGAGACCCACAGCTGGTCCCTGGAATCAGATTAAACAGATTCTTGGGTTTCTTCTACACAGACCATAGTGCATTCACTAGTGCTACCTGCAACTTCCTTGGCTCTGTGTTTCCATTCAGATTTGCACTTTGTGTCTCAGAAGCCAAGTGACAGCATTCTCCGGACTGTAGCAGTTGTGAATTTTATATGGATCAAATGGCAAAACAAAGCAAGGGCCTTGCCTCATCTCATTAGGCAGGAAGGTGGAAAGCAGAGCTCCAGCTGCTCATCCCAGCCATAGTGTGTCCAGTAGACGGCAACTCCCAAATTTTCAAGCTACAAAAGAATATTCCCCTGGGTCTTTGGGAGCCTACCTGCTGGAATTAGAGTCTTCACAAACCATTTTGAAGACACCGACTTCTTTATAGTACATAAAACTGTAGTGTGTTTTAACAACAGAGACACATGCACAGAAATGATTAATGGCAAGTTTGATAAATAATGAACTTTGTCTCCTTTCTTTTCGTTGCTGTCTCCTCTATAATTAGTCTTCTAACAACAGCATTTTGCAAATTCTGTGCTGTACTGAATTTCTCTGTCGGTTAAAGCGTTTACCTGCAGAGTCAGATACAGGTATTTCAGTTCTTTGACAGGCAAATCACTACCAATCTAGCTATCTTCTCTAGCACAGGATCTCTTAAGGAAAGCAAGCGCCACTGGAAACACAAGTACAGTTCTGTGCATTTCCTTTTTTGAGTCTTGGAGGTTTGGGAGTTAGGAGTCAAAGAAAGTGGGAATGCTAGCATAAGCCAAGGGGGATTAAGGAGATGACATTTTTCTTTCTACACCACACTTTCAGCCCTTAGGAAACATCCTACTTTTTTAAAACAAACAAAAAAAAAGGCAGGCAGAGACTTGGGTTACAAGCAGAGAAAGAAAACAGTTCATTTTACTGACTGTCATAAAGAAACTCTGGTTGTTTGGAGGACAAAATGCAGAAAACAAATGTTCTTCCCTTGGTATTTCACAGTGAAATACAAGTATTTCATTATGAAATAAAAATATTCTGCTTTGCGATCTTCAGTCTCAAGGGTTCAGCAATACAACAGAAGAAAAACGAAGTCCATAAAAATGAATGAAGTTGGGCAAGTATTATCTATCAGATGACAAAAGTTATTTTGGGAACTTACAAACCAGTGCAGTGATACAATGATGGCTCCTCTGCATCTGGCAATGTTCCAAGAAACGGCCCTGAATGGCATTTCCCATTAGAGCAGCAGCGCTGCTGTCTAATGTTCTGCCCATGTTTCAGTACCTTAATGCCCCAGAGTAGTTGCAAACACACCAAGAGCAATTTGTGCAGGACTCTTCATGGAAAAAAGAGCTATTCTAGGACTATCAGATTTTTTTTGCTCTACATTAATAGCTGCCGGGTCTGCTGTACCAATGGACTGATTCAGCACCAAACCCTGACAAGGCACCTCAGCCTCTGACGCTTGTGAAGAAGCTTTGTGTTCCCTTCAACAATCAGAAAGGGGAGGAGAAATTAGCTCTGCTTTCACAGTCATATAACAGCTTTTAAAAATTTTACAGCAGGAGCACAGCACCTAATCCAATTAAGCTTGCCAGGAACATTTAAAATTAAGGTCTCTTAGATTTTTGTTTCTATAAATTCACCAGACTTATAAGAAAAGGGTCTTCACCTCAGAAATGCAGCACCAATCCTACCAGGGTCGCACAGTGCTGAAGACTATTTTTCTGCTACACTGTCAGAAAAATTGCTGAAAGTACTGGGAAACAGGCTGAAGGGATGCACAAAATAGACTGGAGTTAATGAATAGGAACAGGAAGAAAAAAATGAAAACATGATTTCTGAAGGAAAACAAAGCATTTGCTCCAAACAGAATAAAAAGTCAGAACAACCTATAACATAGGAATCTAATTCATTTAATGCAATGACTGCTGTCTATACATGGGAATAACAGCAGTTTTTATTTGGAGGTCAAAGGATAAAAAAGCCAGTTCCTCCTCCTACTTACTGTTCTCTGTCACTAACTACCTACCTAGAGAAGGGTGGAGGGGAAAGGTGGAGACAGCAAAACTTCCATGAGCATGTATGCAAAGAGAAATCCTCTCTTCTTGCAGAGATGCTTCTCTTTTAATTTCAGAGTAAAACATGACAGATAACTGACAGCAACTTGAAAAACAAAACAGCAGCAGCATCAACCTGTGATCATTCCAAGATTTTTGATCACTAGAAATTGAAATTTTTTTCCTGCTTTTACTAAGGATAGGTCAGCTTAAGCCAGTACTTTTTAAAATAATCTCTTTTTACTTTCTCAGCTGTGAGAAGGTGAAGAGTTGCATCTAGTATACCCACACACTGTGCAAACCTCATTTGGACATGATCATCATCAATCACTCCTGCTGTGCAGGTAGCGTGTGAAAGGGAAACAAAACAGAAATCTTGCTGCAGTATTTGATACCACCCACTCCCCTGCTCACACGCTTTAGTTCAAGAAGACCCCAGCTCTCATATGGTTATTCTCTCTTTTTGGGACCCCTGTCTTTCCTCTCCCTCCAAGCATTTGAGAATAGCTTTGATGGTTTCAGGGGAAAGACAAAAACCTTTCCTTTTCTCTCAAAGGGTTAAGGCTTTCCTACTGAAAAACCATGCCAAAGATACATTATTATGTGCCACCTTGCCTTTGTAAATATGCACACATTATTTGCAGCAGCACCTCTTATCATATGCATATGCTTAGTGGAAGATGACTATTGTAAAAGGCATCAGAATGCAGTGAGTACCCTTTGTGATAGTGCCATGCATAGTCCTGAAAAGAGCTATTAATGCCAGCGTCCTATTGCATTTCTCTAGCACGCACTTCAACTAGCTGCCAGTGCTATAATCTCAACCAGGGACAGTCAGTAGAGGCATAAGGCTTAAAGAGCAAGAAAGATAGTGTTTGCCTTTTTCAGAAAGGTCTGGAGTAAGCTGCAATAAATATCAGACAATATTTAGGAACACGGAAGCAAACAGACTCAAGAGTTGAAAGACAGACTGCAGTCTTACCAACACTCTTTCTACCAGCTTATCTAGGGTGTAAAGAGATCACCCTCCTTGTGTTTTATAGCTCTGGTTAGTACCATGCCAATTCAGTGCACTCGCACTACTTTATCACATCCTGACTCCTTGGTATGACTCAGGTCAGCAGAAGTTGCCTGCACTTTGTGTTTTCTGATGCACCGGCACTGCAGCATGCCTGGTTTTAAACAGCTGTACAGCAGCGCATGCTGGAGAACAGCTCTTTCCATCTCACTCACAGCCCTCTGTGTACCTCCAACAATTCATGAGAGCACAATCAGTAATACAGACATGGTAACATCCAACTGCAAACACACACCCCCTCCTTAAGTGCCAAGACAGAAGTGGTGTCACTTCACAATACTCCTTATTTTCCTCAACATGTTAATAAACCACTCCGGAAGAACAAGGCATTTAAAGGCACCTCTTGAGGACCTCCCAACAGACCCTCCCACATACGAATCTGGATGGGAGACTTTGAACTCTAAACCTCTTCCTCCCCTCACAATCATGCTTCTCCCTTTTTTGCAGGGCAAACAGCATTTGTAACCTGAACCGCCCACTGAGCTTATTTAGTCTCCGTCTACAGCCTATTTCATGGCAGTGAAATGCTCAACCACCCTGCTGTTGACAGCCACCTCATTTATTAAAAAGACAACGCGGAGACGCACGCCCCTACGTCCCATCACAGTGTCCTGCTGACACATGCATGCCTCGTATTGATTTGATAAGCTCTTGCCACAGAGTAGCAGCAGCTCCAGAAGAAGTGAGGAGGGGTCTGGTCTCGCTCCACCCTCCAGAGCCATATCTCTAGGAGGGAATGGCAATGCTAGGACCCATCACTGATGGGGACATAGAATGATCACCTGGTGATTCCTGATACAGGCTTTAATATTGCGATGTACCAAGTATGCCATCGTGATACAGCAATGGATGTAAGCATGTGCTCGACCTTAAAAAATAATGAACGGCCTCAGTGATTTCTCAAAGACTATGCATAACTTCGGAGGCAAGCACACACGAGAATGAAAGATCAGGCCAACAAAAGGAACGTACGGGTCTCAGTGGAACAAAGTGATGAAGGTATTCACGCAACTGGCCTCTATAGACACACTCTTTTGCCCTGTATCACGGTTTTGAAATGCAGCTGAAAGCCAGGAACAAGAGTGTGAAAGAAACCCTCAGTAGGTTGTCCACACAAACTAGTGAGGCCACAGAAAGGGGAGCCTAGGCACTACTTTGTTCAACTTCCAAGTTTAAACTCTGAAGTTTAAAAGCAGCAACAAGTTCACCTTCCATCTCAGTAAGCAGACACAAATGCAACCGCCTCGCAGTTTCAAACATGTACTCACCCAGAAGAGAAGGTTGAAGACAAACATTAGGTACTTGATACACTGCAGGCAGTTGTGAGCCATGCTGCACCTCTTCAGTTCTAGGAGAAAAATAAATGAGAGATCCAGGTAAAAGACAACGTACTTGTTCCCCTTGGGGGACGTGTACTTAGCCTTGGTGGCCTTCGGGCCTGGGTTGGTGTGGAATCCAAAAAAAGAGTTGCTGGCAGCCCCAAACTGGCCACCATACATGCTGCTGTAGCGACGAAAGGCGCCATTTGGGAAACTGTAATCCTTGCTGTCCAGGGAAGGGCTCCTGTGATAGGTCGACTCATCGGTGCTAGACCTGCGCATGGTGGCTTCAGCTCGTCCCGTTGCAACTGCTGCTCTGGCAAGCGTCGGACGTCAGCGGTGCGGGCGAAAGGTTTGTGATTTTCTTTCCTCCTCCTTGCTACGAATCCCCTATTGCTTTGCACCAGCTGTTCTTTTGTCTGCCATCCTGTCAAGGAGTTACACGCGCTGTACGGCAGCAAAGTTGGTGAACTGAAGTCTGCTTAGCCAGGAGTTAGGGAGCAGCGTGTTTCCACATGAGAAAGACTTCTGCACAAGTAAACATTCCCTCCAGTGTCACAATCGTCCCTCCCGGCCCACCCCACTACCAGGGGAGAAAAAAAGAGAGGGAGATATACTGTACCCAAAGCAACGGATTTTAAAAAACGGAAGGGTGACCTGGCTTGGATCGCAAATGCCATATAAAACCCCAGCTCCACATGCCACAGGCAGACAAGAGAGTGCCGCTGCGCAGGGCTGGCGGGCGAGGGCAGAGATGATCCGGAAGGCGGGCAGCTCCCGCGGCCCTTTCCCCCGGCCACGCCGCTCTGCCCCGAGCCGCTGGGCTCACTCCGAGGATGCCCGCACTCCCCCGGTGCGGAGGGAGCCTGCGGCCGGCCAGCCACGGGGCTCCGCGCCTCCTCCGCCGGGGCTGCTCCGCGCCTCCTCCGCGGCTCGGCGCCAATGGCGCTCCCCGCCCCGCATCGCCGCGCCCCGGCTCGGCCCCGCCGCCGCCCGCCGAGGCGGGAGCAGGGGCCGCCGCGCCCTCCCCGCCCCTCCCGCCGCCCCCCGCCGCTTTCGGGGTGCGGCGGAACAGCGGCCGGAGCCCCCGCCTGGGGCGGGTCTGGGGCCGCCCGCCTCTGCCCCCTGCCCCACCCCCAGTCCCGCAACTCTGAGCGCGGAGTGACCGCACGGAGATGGCACCCGGCGCGCAGGGGCTCGAAGGGCCGCCCGGGGGCACCGGCGGCGCCGCCGAAAGAAACTGGGATGAGCAACTGTTGTAAAAATTTCTTACGCGTCAGCCTTGGGGATGCTCCGGGGGGAGCGGGGTCAGGACGGGCCGTGCGTCCCTTGCCAGAAGGCTTGTGTGTTCCGCCGTAGATCCATCACTAGGATTTTCCCAATTCATTCAGTCCCAGGGAGTCCCCACTCAGCAAAATATACGGCCAGCTCATTCGCTTCTCTGGCTGCCTCTCTCCCCCTGTCAGGTAACTCACTGATTGGCATCATACTCTGTATGCTGGGGAGCACTTCCCTAAAACCCAGCTACTCCCACAGGCAGCAGAGAGTTGAAAATCTGCCACACACAACTTTTTCAGAAAAGAAAAATCTGACTGAACCTGTGGTAATTACAGTATCCAACACTCAGGAAAGTAAGACTCACCGTCTTTGCCCTGAACTCCCCACACAAATAACTCCGTTTCCATAGGTGCCACTTCCTTATCCATAAAATGGGACAGCCTGTCTCTGCCTTCCTTCCCTCATCCTCTGTCTGCCTCATTATTTTGACCATTAGCTCCTGGACATAAATAAGATGATGGCTGGCTAATACTTTTTAAAAAGCTTGCCCCAGCAGAGAATTAATCAAGATGATAACAGGTTTCTTGCATGAAGCATCTTGCCAGTCTCAGCACAAATCAAGAGACATAGGCACCAATTAATTAAAGAACAAATTAGTAAAAATAAAATTAGCTGGGTTTGCACATAGCCTGAGCAGTTCACCCTTGCGTACCATCCTCTAGTTCTGCTAATTTACCAACTGCAAAGCTAGAGTCTAATTACTTCCCTTCATTTCCTCCGCAAACTATAAATACAGTGGCCATACCTGATGCAAGCTTTAGAAAGAAAGAACTTGAGCAAAAAACACAAGGGTAATAATTCCTGTGCCATCTCTTTCAACAACTTTGGATGGCTTACAACTTTTCCACTTCCTAATCTATCTCTGAGAACAGACATACCTCATAGCCATGACAGAGCTCGCTCTTCTTCTTTTCCTCCCTCCCTTTCCTGCACAGTATAAACTCTGTCCCCAGAAAGGAGTCCTGCTCTCCTAGGACACAAAGAGGTCCCATGCAAGCAGATGTGTTCTTGGTCTGAGTTTCCAATATGCCATTTATTTTTCCTATGGCACCAAACAGTTCTGCCTCCAATCTTCCTCCTTATCTGTATGGCAACTAGACCAGTTTGTCAATGGAAACCTAAAGGTGATTTAAATATCTCCTATGTCCCCTGTCAGTATACAGGAATGCCTATGCACAAAGCTCCATATTAAATGGTAAAAAGAAAAACTGGGTACAGGACTGTACACAGATTACGCTGAAACAGTGTCAAGTCAGATAATTGTTGTTTAACAAGGGTGCCTGCGGTATTGCAAGCGAGTAACAGAGGCCAATTTGGCATATTTACTGTAAACTAGACATCTGAAGGCTCAAAAGCAGCTCACTTACTGCTATCTGGATAAGAAAAGAGATAGAAATCACTAGATTTCACCTTTCCTTAAGGCAAGAAATCAATTCCCAAGGGAATTCAGTCCTTAATATGAGTGGAATAATTTATAAAGGCAAGAGCTGAGGTAGAAGGGAGTTTCTAAATGCTGCTTTTAAATAAAAAATAATAAACACTGACACACAATGGGTATATTTCAGACAGATGCAGAAAAACACATGAGGAGGGTGGGGGTCCCGCATAACCGTTACAAAAAAGGGTACTTTTACCCCAGCCTCCTTTCACCACCATCCCTTAGGCACACCTCATTGAGATGACACCTTCTCAAAGGCACTTCAGTGTAAAATTTTGCTCTCAAGTCGTTGCTGTTCTTCTTTCTCTCATCAATATCAACAGCTAATTAGAAACAGAGTCATCTGGTATACAGATGTTATACAACTCCAGAATCATTCTTTTATTAAATATTCCATGTTAGGAAACCCAGTCAGAGTTTGCTCACCTAAATGGGAAATCCCTGAGACAGCAACATCGCACGGGCAGGCTAACCACGGCTTGGATGACATGCTTATATAAAGGAGTAAGACCCTGCGTGGGAACTGGGGAAAAGCAATAAAAACAGAAGGGCTGATGTACTCTACTTTTACCCATCCCTGGTGGAAAGGGGATGAAAGGGACAGGTACATGCTGGGACCTGTATCAACATCTGAGCCATTACACTAAAGTAATACTTGAACCAAGAAGAATAAGCCTCGGAAGCATTGTGTCGCTGGGCCATTATGTCCACAAGGATGACTCAAGGGGCAGGTGAATTATAGCTTTCACAAAACTTTTTGTTAATGACTGAGCCTAAAATCGCATCCTAGACCTAGTGACCTCTGTTCACCTCAGCTTTCCATCTGCTTTCTCTCTCCCCAACTGCATCTGTATATTCCCATCCTGTGGCCAATTCATATCAATTCCTCTACACAAGAAAGCAAGCACAGTGCAGTCTTGCCAGCAGAGGTTCAATTTGTATTGATTCTGGTGGCATGCTACCATCTACGTTCTAACAACCCTGTCCCTGCCACTTTGAAAGGAGGGCTGGAAACCGTTTAACCCACAGCACAGGCAGCAGCGAGTCCCAGGTGGGGCCGAGGCTGGGTGGTGCTGTAGGTCCCTGATCCCTGGAGCAGTAACACCACCATTGCCGACGCCTGAGCGAGCTCTGTGTGTATACTCTGAGCTCAAGTGATGGTTAATGTGTCAAAACATTCTACCAAGGATCCCTAAAGAACCTGCCTGTCCCCATGGTTTGGGTGAGAGCTGCTTTCCAGGCCTCTTTTGCCCCCTGCTCACCTCTAGCTCCTCTTTCAGTGCATCATGTTTTTCCAGACCCAGTTGCTTCTTTCCCTGTTCTGCATCCAGGGCTTCTCCCCCTCGTGCCTCGCCATGTGTGACACCTCTGGACCCAAAGGATCCATCAAATGAAACCAATGGGTATTTTGATACCGCTTTGGATCAGGTCTTCCTTTTAACCCTTTGAATGCTGTTTTGTCTTCCTGCTCTGTGATTTAACTCTCATGATCACAACGCACAAGTCCCCCCAGGTCACACAAAATGCAGCCACTAACACACCTCCTCATTAATTTATTCTCATTAGTCCTTTAGTGGTTACACTGGCTTTCGCACTACTAATGCCTCTTGTCACTGTCTTCAAAACTCTGCAATACCTGCTCCATCCTCCTAATGAAATAGGAGGATGCATTAACCTCAGTAGTCTGTTTGTGAGCATCTCATGGAACTATTAAGAAATGATACACAAAATAAAACACACATTTAAAAATCCTGCTCAAAACTATTACTGAAATATACTGTATAAATACAGGGTATGTATATGACAATTGCTGCTACTCTGCAACAGGGGAGCGTGCAAAGGCATGCGCATGAGAGGCGATAGTCTTTCCCAGTAGTTTCAGTGAACAAAATGTTTAAGATCAAATATTACTACAAGAGTGGCAGCTTTTTGTGGGTTAACTTTGCTCCACACCATGGCATTACAATCAGCTAAGGGTGATCAATTGATAAATACACTCCAAATGGTTAACTTTTTGATTTCATGTCCATACAGAGATCACCACACAAAAGCATTAATCAAGACTGCTTGGCCCTGCCTGCCCCCTTCTTCAGCAACGTGCCTAGAAAGCAATCCCTTCTCTCCCCCCAGTGCACTGTCTCCAGCTACTTTTTGTTTACATTTGATTCAGTGATGCAAGCTTTGCAAAAAGTGTACCTCTTCCAATGACTAAGAGAAACATTACCTATTCTGACTGGAGTCAGAAGTTCAGGGCCAGGCTGGTGGTTTCAGCTAGGAAAAAAAAAAAAACCCTGTGATGGAGTCTTTGATTTGTTTGCTTTTGTATATTAATTTTGCGTGAACATATATGATTAAAACAGCAAGGCAAAAGAGGCTGAGAATGAGTTTTAACCTGACAGCCTCATGCTGCAGTAGGCCTACAGTCTCTGCTCAGCCCTGTCCAATATTAGTATCTTCATCAACGACATGAACACTGGGATTGAGTGCACCCTCAGCGTGTTTGCAGATGACACCAAGCTGAGCGGTGCAGTTGACATGCCAGAAGGACAGGGTATCATCCAGAGAGACCTGAACAAGCTGGAGAAGTGGGCCTGCGAGAACCTCATCAGGTTCAACAAGGCCAAGTGCAAAGTCCTGCACCTGGGTCGGGGCAAACCCCAGTATCAATACAGGCTGGGGGATGAATGGATTGAGAGCAGCCCTGCAAAGAAGGACTGGGGGTACTGGTGAATGAAAAGATGGACATGAACCTGCAATGTGCACTGGCAGCCCAGAAAGCCACCCATATGCTGGGCTGCATCAGAAGCATGGCCAGCAATTTGAGGGAGGTGATTCTGCCCCTCTACTCTGCTCTGGTGGGGCCCCACCTGGAGTGCTGCGTCCAGCTCTGGAGCCCTCGGTATAAGACAGACATGGACCTGTTGGAGTGGGTCCAGAGGAGAGCCACAGAAATGATCTGAGGGCTGGAACAGCTCTCTTTTGAGGACTGGCTGAGAGAGTTGGGGTTGTTCAGCCTAGAGAAGAGAAGGCTCCAGGGAGACCTTATTGCAGCCTTCCAGTACTTGAAGGGGGCTTATAAGATGGGGACAGACTTTTTAGTAGGTCCTGTAGTGATAGGACAGGAGGTAATGGGTTTAAATTAAAAGAGGGTGGATTCAGACTACATGTAAGAAAATTTTTTTACAATACGGGTAGTGAAACACTGGAAGAGGTTGCATCTGGGTAGTGGTAGATGCCACTACCCTGGAAACATTCACGGTCAGGTTGGATCGGTCTCTGAGCAACCTGATCTATTTGAAGATGTCCCTGCTCATTGCAGGGGGGTTGGACTAGATGGCCTTTAAAGGTCCTTTCCAATCCAAACCATTCTATGATTCTATGAAGATGACTGGGGGACCTAGGTGTTGAGCCAGCACTGTACAATTACCTCTCTGCATCTCCATCCACGGGCTAAGAAATGGAGAAATCTGGTGACAGTGTCCCTGCATGTCAACCCCCTTTCTAATAGCCCACAGAGCAAAGAAACAGCAACCAAAGGGTCTCCTCCCTAAACCCTGCTCTGTCCTAAATATTCACGTGGTGCAAAGAGCTTGTGCTGTCACATGTTGTGGAAGGCTTAAAGAGAGACACGAGTGGGCCAGGCTTGGAGCCATAAAGCCAGTTCCTGAACCAAAAGAAAGATGTGTCAAAGCAGCCCCCTAAAGCACAGGTAAATCAAAGAACCATCAGTTCTACTCTGGGCAGCAGGTCCTCCAGCTCAAGGAGTATTACTATGGGGCTGTAAGCTCAGGATTGCTCAAGAAGCAGTTGTAGAAAGGAATATTTTTTTAACAAGTCAAGCAGAAGAGAGCATGTTTCACTGAAACCTCAAGCTTGTCGCATACAGAAGAAGATCCCACACCTTCCTTTTTATTTCCAGGGTCCTTTCAGTATCTGTAAAAAGCTATATTTGCTGGAAAGTGGTTGAACCCTGGATTGCATGGGCAGGAGGAGAAAGTCAGATGTTCTAGAGATTTCCTCAGCTGACAGAAAGATCTTTTGATACTCACAGTGGTACCTGCAAGTCCTTTAAAGATTTACCGATGCCTCCAACAAAACTTTGAAAAAAAAATTCCAGTCAGAAGCAATTTCACTTACATAGCAGACTTCAGGGTTTGTTGTTTGTTGTTGTTTGGTTTTTTTTTTTTCATTTTCTTTCATTCTTTATAAATAAGGAAATTTGCATTAAAAAAAGAGGATCTTCAATACTTAATAGCTCATCTTCTGCTCACATGCCTCCTGAAGTCATGATCTTTGGTTTATGGCATAATTAGTTGCTATGGAAATAACATAATCATAGACACAGAGAAAATATTTTGAGCATGATTTGCAATAGTCTTTAAGCCTGTGCAGAAGTTACTTTTGCAGAAACCTCACCTCACTGCTTTTTACATTCTTTCATCTGCATACCAGTTTTCATCACCTCTGCCTGTGCATTCAGACACACTGGTACCGGTACGTGCACTACTTGCACTGAAGGCATTTCCTTCACTCATATTTGATCATTTACATGTTCAAACAGTGATGAGAGCACACATGCATGCAGAAGAGCTGGTTCCAAGTCAGACTAAATTAAAAAAAATCTCTATAAAACACTACTTGGGATTGAGCCCCACAGAGCTCCCTTGCCATTTGTGCTTTCTGGGCTTTTGTCATCCTATTCTCTGCTAATGATTTCTTTTGTCCAATAACAAAAAAAAATAAGTAAGAAGGTTCCCTGTTTCCCCAGAAAATTCTGCCTACTTAAGTCCTGGACAGAGAGGATTATTGCTGTAGATGAAAGAGAAGCAGTGCCAGTCACTGAACTCCTGGAGAAGCAGAAGCCCTGTTCCTGTGCCAATGCTCCCAGTAATAAAGAATGAAAGAACAGAAATAAAGACCCCATCTGACATCCTGTACAAAATGAGTTGTGGCCCAAAGAAAATCTTTGTCGAGACCTATCTTTGTGGTGTCAGCAGGTCTTAGTAGCACAAATGCAATTTATGTGCTAGTTTTCTTAAAATCAGGTTACTTTCTCTAATCTGAGAGATCAGCTGATGTTCAAAGAAATCCCACTTCAAACACACACGTGGTACTCAGGCTCTGTCAAGTATAAAGCAATCAGACACAAAAATCTTTAAACTACACAGCTCTGATGGTTGTGAAAACAGGTATTTTAAAGCAGAAGAAAAAAAAAAAACCAAAACAATGACTTAGAAAATTTCAAATACTTCTTAATGTTCCCTAACTAGTGTCCACCTTTTAACTTCTTCATGGATTTTTTTCCTTGAAGATTCAAAAAGAATTCTCTTCTTGTCTTGTAAAAACAGAATTAGGGTTTTGCAAGCATATGAGCATGAAGCAATCCTCTTATAACCATATTTCAGCTCCACTTCCAAAGCAATGAAGGCCCAACAGCGTTCACTGACCTCACAGAGATCCAAGTGCTCAGCACTTTTATGAATCAGGTCACAGAGAGCCCATTTCAGCAAAGTACTCAGCCACAGTTTTCACTGCATTGAGATATTCATGTACTTAAATAGTAAGCACACACTTAAATGCTTTTGTGAGTGCGATTGTATATAAGCATGAGAAACAGAGTGTTTAAAAGGCTGCAGATCAAGCTGGACTCTGTGTACAGCTGCTGTGGGGGAAAGAATTACTCCCTGAGCACACATCTTTGAGGCTACTGCTTTGCAGATCTACCTGCAGAGCTGGGGTCCCTTCAACCAAAACAAGCAAAGTTAGTCCAGGTGCTTTGAAATGGGGTGAGGAGCTCTTCTACCAGCAACCCAGTCAACAGATGTGAGCAAGCACACCAAGACTCCAGGGCGGGATGGAGAAGTGACCTCTGCTGCTGCGTTCCTGGGTCTGCGTCTTTCTCTTCATAGCCAAAAAACATCAATTTGCTCCTAGCTCCCTTAGGCTCCTTCCAAAATCCTATCTTAAAGATAAATCTACTTCTTTTTCCAAAATAAGGACTGAAAAGAAAACCCTTAAGGGAGCAATAGATGTCCCTTTCATCTTGAAAGATAACTTATTGGAATAAGCAAACAGACATTATTTTTTACGACAAGGAATTTCTGTCACACCAACTCAATGCATTTCTTATAATGCAAGCTGTGCTGGAGAGAGCTTAAAACTAAAACTGAAGTACTAAAGAGCCTGCAGCAAATTAAAAGAGTATGTGGAAGGAAATAATAAACAAAACCAGGAGTTGATTAAATATTTATATTAAAATGGAATGGACCTGTACAAAGAAATTTCAACTGGCTACATATATATTTATATATTATATTCTCAGCTATTCTTCCTTTTCTTGATGTTGTAAGGAATCACAGGGCTTATAACATCCGTCATAGTAAAAGTAAACAGCAGTGGATCTCTTATCCCTGCTATATCTGTAACCATTCAAGCAAAAAGAGAAGAGCTTCAGCTATCAAAAAAAAAAAAAAAAAAAAGGATTTCTGGGTAGGAGCAGAAGCTTTGGCTTTCTGCTTTGCCATTCTGAGCACTCATAACAGTGAACAGTCAAAAAATAACTTCAGGAGTGCTACCAGCAGACATACTTTCAAATATATTTTTTGAACAGATAACACATACAGGTAATTTAAAACAGCAGCCTAGAATTTACACTCCTAAAAGACATATTAGTGAGTATAATAGTGATAATGCCTGAAATAAAAATGCTGTTTTAGAATAAAAAGTATCACCTGCACTGGAAGCCATGCATCTGCATTTACTTGTCCACATCACCACAGTCAGGCTCTTTATATTACACTGTCAAAATCTGTAAATGAGCTCATTTCCCTAAGGAAGGGTATGTCTAAACAGAAAGAAGAGGCACCTGTATTTTAAGGCAGCACAAGTGTGATACATTTTTGCAAAACATACCTAAACTCAGTTACCAAATATAATACTGAGGCCCTAAATTCAGCAAATACAAGTTGTCTAAAAAAAACAAAAAAAAAGAGAGAGAGAGAGAGAGAGAGAGAAACTCATCCCTATTTATTAAGGTGCTTAATGCTATTAAACATTAATCATGGAGCTTTGTTTGGACAGAACTTAGAGCTTTAATGCTAAAGAACGAAAGATAATCAGCGCCTGAATTTCGATGCTCTCATTGAAAATGTATTTCCGAAGTATCTGTCTAGTCTTGAAAGTCATCACCCATTTTGCACACTGGATAAGATTCTGGATTTAATCAAAACCAAATTTATGCCTAAATGTCACCTGAGTGTTTGTGCTCAGTGTTTCCTGTTGGTTTGCACTAGGCTTTCAGATATTTGTACTCTGTGAGAAACACTTGGCACAGGACCTTTGCAAAATTTAATCCTGCTAAATCTAAGCCCTAGCATACATTAAACTGCTAAAAATGCAAGGTCACCTCTCTGCAGTCTGACCTGCAAGCAGTTTGTTTACTGTGTTATATTTATGGGGATTTTTATGAAGGCAGATTCATATACTAAAAAATAATTTCTGCATCAGATCACCAGGAAGCCAACTGAAAAGTGATTAGGAGCATTTCTACAAAAAAAAAAAAAATAAGGCTATCTATTCCATAGATGGTTTTCAGAAATGGCAGGGAATGCAGAAAGAACCAGCCCTCCTGCTTTCTGTATTCTGCATTCTGCCTTTAGACAGGATTTCTTATTTGATGGGGGGAAAGAGGACCTCCTTAGAAACACTTTTATTTTACACATATTTCCAGGTATCTGAAGACCATATTAAGTTTCTGCATAGCTCTAGTATTGCTAATGATATTTCTCGCAAATAATGCATAACTGTGAGCACATAAAACTTTAATTAAGATGCTTTATAGCCTTCTATAAGTGTCACCCAAACCTATGCCGTAGGGTAAACTGTACTTTCAATTTCTATTTGTTATGTTTGCACAGTGCAAAGAGATTCATTACAGTAAATGCTAGTTATTATTTCTTAGAAGACTACACAAATTCCCTGGTCAAAGTCTGTCTGGATAAAGCAAACAAATAATCATTTTTGTTTGCTTCCATTTTGCTTGGAAATAGAAAAGCTAAACAAACTGTAATACAACTCTACCAATTCCTGTAGGGGTCAAATGCTACAAAGCCAAAACTGTTCCTCTGCTGCTTGCCACATGCCAAGAATCAAGGTGCTGAATGTATTTGCAAGAGCAAAAAGTGAAAATACCCATAAGATAATTACACTCACTGCCTGGCCCAAAAAGCATACTGTATTCGGAGCCTGATCCAAAACACATTGAAATAACTGCAAGGTGCTCTTCCAATCTCAAGACCTCAAAAGTCTGACTGCTTTTAGTCCAGGCAAATCTTGGAGCAAGCTGCTGCTCCCATTGATGCCTGGATACTGTTGTGAGCAGGACTGCTATAAATCGGTCATATTCAGATGAGATGGCATTAAATTTTTTTATGCAAGATGGAGAAGCAGGAGGGTTGAATCCAGGACTCCTTCACCACTGTGGAATGGGATTTCTTTATTGATCTGTTTAAGATAGGATAAATATGACAGGACAGATATAACAGGGCATTAAAGCTCCAAGAACTGGGAAAGGAGAAGGGCTGACATCCTCACCAGAGCCTGCAAGGGCTCCCTGCTGGACTGCCAACTCTGTGGGTCAGACAAGCGGTCCCAGAGGCATTCTGGACACTTATTCCTTCAGCCAGGTCTTACACCCTGTCCTATAGTGAAATGCTCAGCACCTTTCTTGCCTCACAAAATAACCACAAGAAGAATTTCAACTGAAACATACCCCTTTCAGACAAATTTTTAAAAATACAATCCACAAGAAACCAACAAACATCAGCTTATCAATAAGCAACTGAAACTAGAAAAACACAAGCTCTAGCAGTGTGAAACTCCCCTGGATTGGCACAGAGAGGGCAAATGTTCTCCACTCCTATCTTCCTTGCAAAATGAGCAGGACTCACACCACTGCAGAATGCTGCATCTGGCAGTCTGATGGCAGCTATTAGCCCAGCTATGAGTCCTGGCATAATCCTGGCCTTAGCTGCTCCTCCAATAGCAAACTCTGCTAAAAAGGAAACCAAGCCAAAGCTGGCTTTGGGAAGACAGAGGTGCAAATCCAATTTTCCTTCATGGAGTAAGTTACAGATCCTGCAAACTCATACCTCATGCAGCTGGAAGCTGACAGCTTCAGATGAGAGAAATTTATCATTATTATTTTAGTAAGAGAGCAGCTCACTGATTGCAGCTTGACAGCTCGAGTTAATTAGTTGATGAAGGGTCTGCTGTGCAATGGTTGGCTCCACATCTATGGACGATGACGCAATCAGCAGTATGAAATCCATACTTAAAAGGTCTTTGGTCTTTTTAATCCTAAGCTACAAATCACAAAAACCACATAACAAAACCTGCAGATCAGAGGCATTATACAAGAGGTTCCCCTCTCCCTGGCCCTCGGGACAGTCTGGTTTCTGCTGCTTTAGTGAAGCTCATAAACAGACAGACTTGACTTCAAAAACATCCTCTTTTCTTCCTGGAGTCCCAATGATTCTCAATAATAAGATAACTGGTTTGAGCTCAACCTGGCAATGTTCCCTTATGGCTGCTTTCCCCAGCAAGGAAATACCAACTTGCAGATTTTCCTCTGCTCCTGCCAAACAGCAGGTGGGATTTACCCACCTTGTCAAAGAGATTATGTCAAGAGCATCTGGTCCCACCTATCAGATCAATGCACGTGCTCTTTTGCACCCAAGTTTGCAAAATGTTCAGGTTCTTACTAAGCACCTGAGAAGTGGTGGAGAAGCACAAATGGCGGGGAAAGCTGGCTGGGACGTGATCTACATGGGGCTGAAGGCACTGAAAGCCACTAAGCAGTGAGGGACAGGGGAAGCACCTTTCCTATTGGGAACAAGAACAGGCCATTCCTTGTAGACCAGGAGCCTTGCATCAGTGGGAGCTACTGCAGAAATTCAGCTGGTCCTCTGCCAGACTCCACCTGTAATTACACGGCATAGCTGTAAATCTCTCTGGGGCCCTAGTTCTTAGTACAGAGGAAAATTCAACAAAAGCAAGTGCAAGGTCCTGCACCTGGGGAGGAATAACCCCATGCACCAGTACAGGTTGGGGGCTGAACTACTGGAAAGCAGCTCTGTTGAGAAGGACCTGGGAGTGCTGGTGGACAACAAGCTGACCATGAGCCAGCAACGTGCCCTTGTAGCCAAGACAGCCAACGGTATCCTGGGGTGCATTAAAAGGAGTGTGGCCAGCAGGCCGAGGGAGGTTATCCTCCCCCTCTACTCTGCCCTAGTGAGACCACATTTGGAGTACTGTGTCCAGTTTTGGGCCCCCCACTTTAAGAAGGACAGGGAACTGCTTGAGCAACTCCAGCAGAGAGCTACCAAGATGATCAGGGGACTGGAGCATCTCCCTTACGAGGAAAGGCTGAGAGACTTGGGTTTGTTCAGCCTGGTGAAGAAAAGACTGAGGGGGATTTCATCAATGTCTATAAATATCTAAAGGGTGGGTGTCAGGATGATGGGACTAGGTTGTTTTCAATAGTACCCAATGACAGGACAAGGGGCAATGGGCACAAGTTGGAACACAGGAAGTTCCACCTCAATATGAGGAAAAACTTCTTTCCTGTGAGGGTGACAGAGCAGGGAACAGGCTGCCCAGGGAGACTGTGGAGTCTCCTTTCCTGGAGACATTCAAAACCCACCTGGATGCGTTCCTGTGCCCCCTGCTCTGGGTGTCCCTGCGCAAGCAGGGGGGCTGGACAAGATGATCTCCAGAGGTCCCTTCCAACCCCTACCATTCTGTGAAAAGCATTTTTTCCCTCTGCCTTTCTTATCCACATTTTGCACTTTTCAGGCCACAGCCTGCTTTCATCTCCCTTTGTACTTATCATCTAGGAAGATGAACTGCACTTCTAGGCGCTTTCTTAAAACAAACGAAAAGCAAAAAAGGAAACTCCAAGAGTCACCCAGCATGTCCAAAATGTGGTCAATCAGAGGTTGCTAGAGAGCAAACAAGAGAAAGGAGGTTGCTCCCTTTAGATGAAGACAAGAAAATTCCAAGACAAGCAGCTCTCTTCACCAGAAGCAATGAGCAGAGTATATAACTCAGCAGTCATCTCACCTGGGCCTCCTGAGGCCTGATAGGTGCTGCAGAGAAAGGCACACAGCTATGGGCACAAGAGCCAGTATTTACTAAGCAAGAGCTGTGCATGACAAACAGAAATGGCTAGGTTCAGAAGCCACTACAAGGCTCTACTAGTTTTATTCAGGTGTGGTTTAGTCATGTTTTATTTCATCCACGTAAGTATTCTGTTGACGGAGTCTGCATTCCTCTAACAGAAACATTTCAGTCCTGGGTTCCTGCTTGTCTACACTTCTTGAAGTACCATAAAAGCAGATGAAGGTTTTTTTTGTGTGTTACAGGACTATTTTCTCCCAGTTAAAGAGCAGCTCAAAGGAATTGGCTTCAACAGCTTTGCCATGATTTAAGTTTATTTTTTGACCATGCTGAGTTCTGACAGAACGCAGGCTCCAGTGAGAGCCATGCTTTATTCTGCCTCCACTAGGATGCTATTGAAAAACCTTGGGATGAATCAGGACAGCACAGGTTTAAAAGCAGAACATTCTGCTGAAATAATGTTTGAGCATTTAGGGGAACTAAAAGATGATTTTTTTGTTATTATGCTCTAAACAAAAAAAACATTTTCCATGTTGACATTAATTTCTATAACATGGCTTTAAAAACAAAACAACCCCAAAATTCAATAGACTGTACCTAGGATGGCAATGGCTCAAAATTAGAAGCAGCATGTTGGCATTTTTCCCAGAAAAAAAAAATACGTGTGTGTATACACACAGGCACTTTTTATTTTTCGCAAGATCAATGAAGCTCTGGGGCTTATTCCCACCTCACTCAGCCAGAGCCAGGGACAGGCTGGTCTTTGCAGTGCACAAACACTTAGGCATGAGGAGGAGTTTGTTTACCCAAACAACTGTGTGTGTGCATCAGAAGTAGTGAGCAGCATGGCGCTCTCAAATCCATGATGCTGATGCCTTATCCTTCCCATCCAAGGCAGAGACCTTAACTTGAGGGCTGCTTTTCTCGTCTCAGCACTTCCAGGACAGAGTTATTAGGCTATAATAAGAAACCTCCTAACAGCAGGTTGATGAGACTGAAGGAATCCCCTTGGTCATCTCCAGCCAGTTGTGAACAAATCCCTGCACTAGCAGCAAGGTTAGCTAGGATTTTTCTGTAGGATCAGGTTACGGAAGCTTCTAATCTTAAATCCTCCACCAACCCTACTGCAATGATTTCTGCAGCTCTGTTTGAGCCAGCAAGAAGTGGGAGTCAATTTTTGCAGTAACAGGGCAGGAGAGATGCAGTTCCACATACACCCTTACACACTCTTAAAGAGGCATCTGAATGCTGTCCAAGAATTAATTACATGGCGTGACAAGCTCTGACAATTAGCTACCTAGACTGCTTGATAGCTAGGATTTTAAATAAGGATCTTTCAAGGGGAAAACTCTGGAACAGGCAGTGCAACTGTCATAACAATCTGAGCTGTCATGAAAGCATAGCACCAACAAGACAGTCCTACAGGCTTCCCAACTGCAACTGCAAAGGAATGAAAAGATCCTGGGGGAAAAGGACCTATTTAACTGCATCTGTACCTCATGTCCATCATTAGGACATCCCCCCTTCCAAGAGGGCTGGAACAGCGCCAGACTTGGGTCCTCTCCAGACTACAGTTGACCCCCATGAAGCAGCAAGTGAAGGCAGGACCACTGCCTGCTCTCACTGTGGCTGGAAGAGGTGCTCTCTGTCACACCACATCAGGCAGAGATCACAGGCAGGCCTGCAAATACTGCCAGTCCTTGTAGAGTGTGACAGCTGGCCCAGCACCCTTGACACCAGCTAGACCCAAAATGCCCTGCCTCCAAATCCCCTGCATATCCACTCCAAGGAACCCTAAAGGTTGCTGTTCCTCTGCCTCATCACTGAAGGGGAGTTTCAGCAAAGGGCTTTTGCTGCTGCACATCATTTGTGGAGATTTCTCTGATGGCCCCTCATGGAAATCAGCGTTTACTCACACAGCCCTCACCTCTTTTGGGTAAAAAAAACAACGCTCCCATTTTCTCAGTTTTCTCCTTCTGTATGCGAAGGGAAGGGATAAAGAGGCAAGGATTTCAGGATAGTAAATAACCAGAGTAACTTGACAGCAAGTAAATCAGCACTTTGTAGTGATCACGGCAACAGCTTCTGGCATCGCAGAAGAACAAACAATTCATTACACAACAAATAAACTACTATCTTGTACTTACAAGGCAGACTTTCAATGCAGCCAATTACTGTATATGTAGTGGTGACTAAAAGCTTTACGTTACGATTTGCAGATCATCTATGAGATGACTGGGTTTTACCAGTATATAATTTCTTATGAAAAGGATCAGGGAATGTACTAAATAGGGAACATGGGTTTCAGGAGAACCTGGGTGCCCGTTTCCCTTCTGCACATGTGAAAAGCTTCTGTCTGTTCGCAGGCCTGCTGCAAACATTTCAGTCACAAAAAATGTTGTTTCAAGTATTTGCTTTGCAATTTGCTATTCTCTGATATGATTACCTACATTAGTTGGCAGTTTCTTTTCCCTGACTGGATTATTCCCTGGGCCTTTAGAAAGTTTCAGGTTGGTTCTGGTATGTACACTCATGATGAATATATATATTAATAAGCATGTGTCAGTGTATGCACTTTCACAGAAGATCAGAATCTTAAGAACTTCACTGATACCTCTGAGAAATGGATAATTTCATGGCTTTTATGTTTTTTTAAAAAAGTTTTTATTCTTGGGTTGGTCTTTGTCAGAGTTGAGCTGTGACCTGCCAGCTCATCTTTCTTCTTTAGAATCAAGGATCAAATCTCTATCTAGATAGGTGCATTGAAGCACTGTTCACTTAAACTAGATCTGCTTTTAACACCATATGGTAATTAAACATCGGGTTTTGATACAAGTACCTCAGAGACTCACACTCCTCACTCATGATTCAGATGTATAAGCAAGATTCTCAGCTGCTGCAAAACAACTTAACTACAAGGAAATCAAAAGCACTGGATGGGTTTACACCAATTGAGAACCCAGCCAACCATCTTAAAATCGCAGAGGCTTCTGCTCAGACAAGCACCACCGCTGAAGTATTTCTCCCCTATGTATATGCTGACTTTTTCATTCCTGTTGCCGCTGTGGAAAATATCTGCAGCAGGATTTCTGAACTGTGCCCTGGGATTTGCTTACATTTCCCCCTTTCTTTGAGTAGGGGCTCTATTTTCCTGATTCAGTTGAGGTATGCATGCCAAGGCTCAACTCAAGAAGTTTATACTGCTATGGCACAGGTGAGATGCCCTTCCCTCAAGCTGTCACCAGCCTCGCTGGAGAATCAGCTGCCAGATGGACCTCAGCATCCTCAGAGGAACCTCACGTTTCATGATGTTAGACTTCTTGCTCCTCCATCTGGGAGCACTGCTGGCTCCTTGCTCTCTCAAGGTAAGCAGCCAGTAAGGGCCAGAAGTCTCTTCACACTGTTATTTGCTACCTGCCAATCCACATACCCAAGTCAGCTTCATCTGAGAATCTGGCTTTTAGATTTATTTTTCCTTCCAGGCAAAGGTGTAGCAGGACACTGCTGCCAAATACATGTTTTGTTATAGCCTCCCATTGCTGCTGAATGCCATAGTTTATTCTGTATCAGGCTGCTCAACATAGCCTTGTTTTATGTTTTTCAAGGTGTTTTTGGAAGATGCATGATCTGAATGAAGACTGCCCAGGACAGAGGCACAGTGCAATACTGCCTGGAAATTTCCCTAAAACAGATGAGAGGAGATGAGGAGGTAGAATGGCTCCCCGGGGGTACAGACTCACACAGCCATGGCAATGAGAAAGCTATTGGGATTTATCAGCTCAGCTAGTGTTTACTCCAAAATTCAAATGTTCTTTTCCTTCTCCCTGTGTGGGCCAATCCAGTGCCCACTGAAGTCAGTGGGAGGTCTACCTATGAGTGTGAAGAGCACAGATACAAACTTTTGAGAAACTTTTTCATTTAGAGAATAATTTAAAGACGTCTACCTGTAGATGTGTAATAGCTAAATATCAGACACCTGCAGCTACTTTACTGACAGCTGCCCTTCTACAATAAGCATGTAGAGTTTGAAAACCTTGATGTGCCTCCTGATGTGCTGAACGAGAGGATTAGATCTGGCCTTTTGCTAGAAGAAGGAAGGGAAAAGATGGGAGTCAGTCTGCTTTGCAGATGATACAAGAAAGACTAAGACTTTGTCCCTAAAAATTAAGTAGGCTTTCAGACTGAAGCCAGAAGCAAAGTTTCCATTCCACCTCTGACATAGACATCCATTGCTGAGTAAGTAATTCAATTCCTGTGCTTCGATTTTGCTCTCCAGCCCTTTTTCTTACACCATCTCTCACCAGCTTGTTGAAGTTTCTAGGTATCAGTGCAACACCATCGGTAATTGATGTACTCTACAATAGTACTGTTAACAGCATAATGATAACGTTAAGGAGGAGGTACCCAACACAAACCTGAAATCTGACTACGAGCACAAGGAACGTGAACATGAACTTGTCAATACATAACATATGCCAGGATGCTGTTTTAATGGTATCTGCAGGTACCAGGAAAGAGCTTTTCTGAGCAAGAGGTCAACTTTACTATTAATTACCATTATAACAACTCCTAGTCTTTGCTAAAGAGTTTTCTGCTTTTCCTAGAAGAGCAATTACACATGGCTAGTCATTCCAACATTACTTACTCTGTGCTTTAATCATTACACTGGCTGGATGAAAACTCACTTCAGTCAGAACAAGTATTACAACCTATGATGGAAATGGAGGTCTGCCACATTTCTGGTAATCTTGGCATTGTCCTAAAAGTAGTTCACTAACAGATAGCACTCAATAAAAGCAAGGGAAGCCAACACAGAAATGGGGAAAAGCAGTTTGGACAGGTGCTGATAGAAAAAAGGAATGAGACACACTGTCATCACATAGGGATTATTTTAGCTTTGCTTAAAGAAATCACGTCTTACATACGAAAAGGAGCTGCTAGCCACACAGTTGGAGCCAAGAATTTTGGTGGATTCGGGCATGCAGTACTAAACACCTAAACATACAGCTTTTCCATAGTGGTAACCACTGCATTCCCATCATGCAAAACTACAGCATTGCACCCACTTGTCCAAGGTCTGAGAAAACTGCTTCCCTCTTCTGTCCTCCATTCACAACAGAGAGCCCACCCCTAGCCCTGATCTCCCTTCCCTCTCCCAACAGCTCCTTCTCAACTTATTCAAGCATGTTTGCAAGAAGGGACCAAGTTGTTTTTCAGCCACAGTGACAAGTCTCCACAAAGGAAGAGTTCACCTTTCATAGCTGATAGATCTCTATGCTGAAAAGGTGCAAGCGAACATCTTTGAAACCAACCACCCAAATATTAATAATCAAGATTAGGGGTTCTGCAAGTAATTTCAGATGAAGTTAATGAATTCTTTCATAACATGTGCATGTGGAAGCACAATGCAATATAGGTAGGTACTGCAGTACAAACTAACAAGCTAGCATTTTCAAAAGGCCAAAGGAAAGCTCTGCCACAGAAATACAAGGAAATATAAGCACGTGTCAGGTGGATTTTGTTAGCAGATGTTATAGCAAGTAAAGTATATATGAAAATTATATCAGTAAATGCACCCTTTCACCTCTTCTTTACTCTGTCTTTGCTACTGACACTTATAAACCAGTATCTTTTTTGCTGCCAGAAAGATCTCGTTCCATCCACTTTATCAAGACATACTTTATAAATTATATTTGGCAGCATAAATCATATCTTACTACAAATCAGATTTAGAGGAACTAATCTCCAAATGTAGTTGCTTAACATATGCAATAAAGCCCCCCCTTATATTAAAATTCACATCTGTTAATATTTTAGTATGATGATAGAAAATAAAGGAACCACAAACAGGTCCACTTAATGCACCTTTACACAGCTTAAAAAACATCTTTCTCTAATTTTCATTAACATTTTTCCAAATGCCAAAAGCCTTAATATCCTCACAGTGCTGGAGCCATATATAATATTGCAAAGGTGAGAAATGCACTTCAGTTGATTTCACAAGCAAACCCCACATTTTGGCAGTATAATCTGGCTTTCAGAGAGAACTAATGAAGGTTAATTTCTGACTGTGGAATGAAGCAGAGTACGTAGAGTTCAGATATCTGAGTCCTACTGCCACTTCTGCTACATGCTTTACTAAATGCTTTATGCAAAATGCAGTGAAATTTTCCTGTGCGTATATGGGTTTAACACCTAAGCTAGATCTGTTTCCATCTTTTCAGACTTCAATTTGTAGAACTGAAACAGAAAGGGCCAACCGAGACTCAATCTTCAATCCTGTCCTCATTTGCTACATGCCTCGAGACTGTCATTTAGAATGTCTGATGAGTCTCTTCAGGAAAAATGCTGCCAGAGCCTGAATCAAAGCTGATGGATAGGAATCACTTGATCCAAAGCCCCAGAACAGAAAAGCATTATTATTAAATGCTCTTATGCTTTAATGCCTTTACACATTTACTCAATGATCTGAGTACTTTAACAACCACTCTCCCCAAATGTGTCGCTGATGAGACCCATTCTGTACTGCACCGTGTTACATACCTCCATGCAAATAACAAAAGCCCTGATCAACAGAAATGCAACTGGATTTTTGGTCATGAATACAAAAAGTCACTATTTGGTCTTTTTTTACTATGCCTACACATGTGCAATTTTCTTGGTACTAAAGACAGAGTATTGGGCAAAAATGGTCACTACTAAGAGCCTTGTGCCAATGATAGTAGGGTAGGGGAGGTATAATTAATACTTAAATACGGTAATTCATATCAAGCAACTGGGTTCTACTTTAGACTACTAATTTAAACATTACAAACACTGGAAAAAACAAGAGAACACACTGTTGCTTCACTTCCTTCCTCCTGGCCTTTTACCCACCTTACACCCAAATACTCCCTCCTGATAGAAGCCAGAGCTTTCTGGCTCAGTATTTGTGCTAACTTGGAAATTACTCAGAAATACATATTTTACTGATGACATTCTGTATGTTAACCAACCAACCAACCACAAAAACCCAAACCAAAACAACACAAAAAACCCAAACCCCTAAGTTTTGCCTTCACCATAGGCCTGCACCAACACAGAAGCCAGCAGCACTGCAGGACATCAACCTCACCAAAATTACACAGGGGCTAAGATAAACGAGCAGAAAAGCCAAGTTTCCAAATGCCCTCTGCTGGCACCTGGCAGTATTACTAAGAATTTCACCCTGTTCCTAACTAGTCTTTCAGAAAACTAATTCTGAAGGTTTATTCTTTGAAGATATCCTGCGTTTACTTCTACCCTAATAAATTTACCCTCTTCCAGCTTTGCTTTAATGCCTAAGTTTGTTTGGTTTTAACCAAGCACAACAGAAAACCAAGTGCTGCAGTTCTTTTAACCATCACGGGTAGAGTGTCTTTTAGTTGGGAAGTACGTCTAATAAGTTTTTCAACTCCACTAATTCCTAGGGATCATCACCCTCATTATTTTGACCAGTTGCTTTTCAGGAGGCTGCTGTGAAGTTTTTCTTGTCTTCCCACTGAGTACTAGGGCTGTAGGAACCCAGCCATCCTCCTACTGTGGGATCCAGGAGCAGACTGCTTCGCTGAGTTTTTATCCCCAGCGATGTGCTGGCTCACAATACACAGCACAGCCGTCAGAGTGATGGCGCACAGTGAGTGCCATAGCTACCGCAGTGTCTCAATCACACAGCCACAGCAACCAAGGCTGCCCCTCCCCAATGCACCAGACCCCCAGCACACAATGCAGTATGGACAAAGTGTTAGGCATTTTTAAAATTATTTTCTCCATTTTGCCCCAAATAACCTGGTTCTAGTGAATTTCCAAGCATGACGGAATGACCACCTTATTTCCAACATCCCCTTTAACCTTCCACTAGGAACTTGCAAAAGTCATTAGACACTGGTAGAGAAGAAAGCCAGGTTACAGTTCCTTGATATTCCGGCTGTGAATTACTTTGCCTTCACTATTAGCTTTCCTTTACATGAGGACATTGTGACTGATGATGTTTTAAAGTTATGTTTCAATTCCATGTTAACAATGAAGCTGTTGTATCAGAAGAGATCAACAAAATAATACATACGGGAATACATATCCTGGAGCAATCACTGACTTCTTGAAAGAGATGATTATGTGTTTGCATGGCAGAGCTCACTCACAGGAATAGCTGCTGAAGACACAGGCCTGACAAAGCAACTTATTTCCCATGAAGCGCTCTAAGGGATGAAAGCATTTCAAGCAGATTTGTTAACAAGTGCTGCTGGAAGAAGAGAAGGAACTTTCCTGCCTCTCACAGTGTGCACAAAAAGACACCATGTAATAAAACACCACTAGCTAAAAATGTCAAAACCTGCTTCATGAAGGCTGGTCATTGCACTCGTGAACTGAAAAGAACAGACATGGCACCAGACTCATTTAGGATAAGTTACACCCTGTAGTTCAGGGTCCTCTCATTGGCAGTGTGCTCCTCTGTGCTCCCTCCACTGAAACACCACGGGACTTCAGGACGACGCCTTGCTAGCAATACACTTTTGCTTTCAGGCAGGGATTAATTTTAATCAGTCTTTACCTATTAGCTTCACCTTACGTCCTCGGCTCTTTGCAGGCAAATAGACACAGAGCTCCAGCGCACTCCCACCCAGCAGTGAACTTCAGTAATGACATTTCTGCCATCTACTACTTTGTCAGGAAAAGAGGCACCTCTCTTGGTGTTGTACTTCTGAAGTCAAATTTAATAGGATAGCATTTATTACACTTAAGAGATCTTTGATGAACCTATAAAAAGCCGTATCGTTCAGAAGACCAAAGCTGTTAAATCATATCTGATTAACAAAAATATATATTCAGTAGAACTGATTGTTCTTACTACTCTGATTGCATGACTAAACAAGGCTTTTAATAACTCTGCCTATGTAGGTGGGCGATGGAATAAAGTAGTTTGGGGCTATCCATTATGGACATGGCCCTTACTGGAACAGGGCTGTTAATGTGCCATTTTTTTACAGCTGTCTCTAGGCTGGCAAATTTAATCTCCATAATTTGTCACCACTGCAGCTCTGCTAAACTTGGTTGGGGTTTTAGTGCACACAGAAGTCAGCTGAATTTAGCCCAGAAAACAGGGTTCTAGTAATAAAGGTGGGTCCCATGTTTAACAACATAGATACAGCCGTAAAAACCCTGTTCATGGAATGTATCATGGCATGAGTGACTCTCCTAATGACAGATCACCTCGCCTGCCACTGCTTCAGGACCAGAAACTGAGTGTATCTCTGCAGACTCTGTTTTCTGTTCTTGCATAGGGTAGGAAATGCTGTTTAAAAAAAGAAAAAAAAAAAGCTCAGGCCATCCATGAAAAGCTGTTTCAGCTAGTGTTTATTGTTACTTGTGGACTAGATGCAGTGCTTACGGGGTTACCTTCTTGATTTTGCACTAGTTTGGCATCCGTATGGATGACAGATTTTAATTTTGTCACCCTTTGCCATATTTACATTGAAGTGCTTTTTTGGATGGGTTAGGGAGATAACTCTGATCTAGATACCTGAAGCATACCTTGCTTCCAGAGGGGAAATCAACTTGACCTTCACATTCTGGTCAAATGGGACCCATAATCATTAGCACAACACTAGAAAGACATTTGGGTTTTGACATAGAAAATATCAGGATGTATGCGATGGTGGGAGAGGAAGAGCTGGCATTTCAGCATAAGAACAGCATCATGCCTTCATTTTGACACTTACAAAACACATCCCATTTCAGTAAATACACCAGTGGTAAAGCAGAATAATAACAATCTTTAAGAAAGCCTGTGAAATAGTGTTTTCTATTCAAAGTTGCTCCATTGTCAGGTCTTCTCCCAGCATGGTGATACCTGGAGCTTTCCAAGCTTTACATCTCTACAAGCAACACAGGGAGAGCCCACAGAAAAAAAAGACTGAACTGAGAACTGGAGGACTGAAAAGTCATTTCAAAAGAAGAGTTCAGACCAAACCCTTCAGAAAATGTTTGCTTAAAGCCTTCTCATCCAAAAGCTGGTTCTAAAGAAGCACCACGGTATTCTCTTGCTGATGCTCTTCACAGAATTTCAAATCAAGTAGCCTTATTTTGCCAGAAAGAATATCTGACTCCCCAAATCCTTTAAATTCACTGTGGGAGTCCCAAAACTCCAGCTGGGTTCTTTCCTTCTTCCTAACAGATTTCAAGGGACTTGGACAGAAACAGCAGATTAGAATTTACAAAATAAAAATGGAAATGAACCACAAGTTATACAAAAATATAGCTCACTCCTCTAGTTCCATTTGTTCTGCAGCGATAACAAAAGGGAAAAAAAAACTCCAGTAAAATTTGACACTAAGATTCAAAGCTGTATCTTCAGGACATTTTTGCATATTCTGAAAAACAGGCCCTAGTTGAGCTGTCTCATATTAGGCTCCAAATATTGAGAGGCATTAACAAGGTATTTCCTGATACTGAGCTTTGCAGAATGATAAGTAGTGCCTGCAAAATAAAGACTCTAAAATAGTTTATAAGATAACAGCTGTTCTGGATATTACAAGTATTTACTAGGCCTTGGGTTAAAAATGAAGATGTAAAGAAAATACTGAAAAAAGGAACATGGGAGAAGAATACAAATCTCTTGAAAACAAAGTTTAAAAACCCAAAATAGAGTTAAGACAATAAACATATAACGCTACCCTATTATATTCTGTATAATTTACCAGAGTAAATTATTTTCTAGCCAACTAGGCTAGAAAATGGCTTTGTGGAGAAGAACGTAGGGTTCTGGTGGCCAACAAATTAAAAATAAATCAGCAGTTGCCCTCAAGGGTAAAGATCAGCTGTGTACTCAGCTGTATTAAAAGAAAAGAAGCCAGAAGATCAATGGAAGCCATTAGCTTGCTCCACTCAGCACCTGCAAGACTGTGTCTGCAATAGTGGGGCCAGACGTGGGCTCCCCAGTACAAAACAGACATTGACACACTGGACCAAGACTAACAGAGGGGTACTAGGATTGTAAAGAAGTTGAAGCACGTGATAAATGAAAAGCTGAGAACTGGACTTGAGCACTCTTAACAGAGGGTCAATGGATGGTATTGCTGGCTTCAGCTACATAAAGGGAAGGTAGACAGGAGATGAAGCCAGGATGTCTCCAGAGCTGCATAACAATGGCCACAATTTGTAATAAGGGAAATTCTTACTAGATACTGCGGGAAAGAGGAAAGGAGGTTCTCCAACATTGGAACAGGGACTCTGAGACATGGGGAATCTCCATCTTTGGAGATGAAGACCAAATCTAAGATTTAAAAAGTCCCCTGGTGACCAACCCAATATAACTTCAAAGCACAAGGGATCAGGTCAGATGACCTCCAGATGTCACTTCCAACATGAATTATTCTCCAATTCCATGATCTGCAGGAAAGTTAGGCCTGTGTAATGCAGTGATAGAACTCAAACAGGCTGTATACTGAGAGTGAGACAGGAGGTGAAACACTACAAGAATCACAATGTTTTGGAAGAAGAGAGTAAAATGACAGCTGGCTGCCTGAGAGACAGAAGATGGACCTACTGTATCTCAGATTGCATTCCAAACATTAAACGAGGAATATATATTTACTGAGAGTAAGTCACCTGACAGACAACAAGAGATACTTTGGCAGATCTAGCCAGTAGGGGAAAAGTATATGGAGGCTTTTTACAAAAATTCATGGAAACATGGTTACAAATTATAAGTGGCTTGTCACAGAAGGGACATAGAGAGTTTAAGTATGGCCACACAGGCACAGGCTATTTACACAGTTATGTTAAAAAAGAAGATATATATGGTAGAAAAGCTGAACACCCAGAATGTAGGATGAGGGGCCAGGCCCAAAGGACTATCAATCACTTACAAATGGAAGTTCTCTAGTTGACCTGAGATGTATATAAAGTACAAACTGACAAAGTTAGAAGTATTGTGCACTGATAGCTCTGCAAAAGTATGACCTATAAATAGCTGAGAAGTAATACCACCATAGATCAGACAGTTGTAGAGGAGAAAAGCATACAAATATCACAGGATTTTTCAGTCATTTCCACTCCTGAAGCATCTGTAAAAGACCAGACACAGTGACCATAAGAGATGGACGAGAGAGAACATTTAATCACAAACTCTCATCTTCCACTTGATGAGAATAAAGTGATCCAAAACACAAGAAAAGGCCATCAGATATGACTGACTGGGGGCCTAAAATCACCATGGCAGTTGCTTACAAAGCACTGAAATTTTCTGGGGAAATATCATAGTAGCACAATACAAACTGGTACATGATCTGACCTCAAGTCCTCGAAAAAAGCACCGTGGGCAGGGCAGCTCTAAAATACTTCAGAAGGCGTTTAAAGTCCCTGATGCTCATCTTTCAGGTAGCAACTATGTCCTCCCTTCTCTCACTCCTGGCCTGTGGTGAAGGAAATAAAACACATTTGTGTCCAGATCTTCACTGTTATAGCCCAACAAGCTTTAAAATTGAGATTATTGTTGTTATTGCCATCTGACAGATAAAGGCATTGAAGCACAAATAAGAAAAGATTACTCAGAACAGCAGCGAGAAAGACAGGAATGGAGGCAGTCCCCCTGTATCTCAGCAGCATTTCTTATTCATTAGGTCAACACACATTTTACTGTTCATCACTTCATCGTTAGTCTACATCCACGAATAACATAGACTGAAGACAGTTCAAGAATAGCTTACCTTTTCAGCTTGCTAAAGTTGTGTTTATATTTCATCGAATGCATACTGATGATATCTCCCATATGACTAGGCTCTGCCCTCTACGGCTGCACTGATATTGAAAAGCTCCATAGTAGATAAACAACTCTTTATTTTTAGTATTTTTCCTGTAACACAGGAACAGCTGCGACCACAGGATGCTTAACTCTCATTAATCCATAGACAGAATTTGAATATCCCTCCTGATTTGGCTTAGATTCCCATCAATGGAAGGAGAAGGAAGGGAATTTATACTGCTAAGTTTCTGGTGACTAGCAGGAATTACTAGCAGGAAATGCTTTGATGGCAGCAGACAACAACAGAAAACAGCCTAAGCAAACACTATCTCTGTAACAAGCAGGAGGCAGTTTTACATACCTGTGAGCTTATCTTTTAATTGCATGAAAGCTGAGGCTTGCAGTCAGAAAAGTGATTGCAATACAGATTGTCTTGTTCAGAGTATATGCATCCACCACATCCTCACTGATTAAACAATGTAAATCAAGGGAAATGTATGACTTCTGGAAATAGATGCCGAGCTATATGTTAGTTTGCAGAGTCCAGGGAATTCAAGCTCAAAGAAGCAAAAGTAAAGGAATGTGGTGCTGTTTCTGACTTCTGGCATTAAGTAAGAAAGCAAATTTGCCAGGTAAGGGCAAAAATACCATGCATATGCTGCCTGTGACAGGAGTTTTCTGGTGTTAATACTTGGTGTGCAGCTACTTCCATTTAAGAAGCCAAACAGAGTCCTAGGATCTTCACAAAAGCATGCTCCAAAGTATAATGCAACCGGCTACATTTTAAAGCCAATATTGATCTAAAAAATCATATAACATAAGCAATTTGCCTTGCTCCAGTCTCATCCTGACACAGCAGGCATTTCTGATGGTACATGGCATGAAGGGAGGGTTTGCAGCCACTTCCCCCCTACCAGTGCTCCCAGAGGGGACAGGTTTTTCTGGGAAGGCACTTCAGCCAGATGACATGTTCCTATTCCATAGCAAGGACAAACCAAGTGTTTTCAAATTCATTAGAAATAGTTTGCTTTCTCTTAAGTATCTTGCTGTCTGCTCTTCTGTTCAGCTACTTTGAACCTATTGCTGTTGAAAGGCGTCAGATTGATAGCCCAGACTCTGATTTTTCACAATGCTAATATTGTACTGAGGCAGCTCCCCCACCCCAGCAGCACTAAGAGACACCAGCTAACACAAAATTACTGATCCTACTCCCTAATTCAGTGCTGCAGTGCCATTTCGCAGTCCTACTATCCTCCGTGTCTACAATGCATACAGTAGAGGCAACCATGGTAGGAAGCTCCTACTCAATGATCTGCCTTTTAAATTGCCTCCAACTTTGTTTATCAAAATCCCTGTTGGCAGAGTAAGCTACATCCAGTTTGATATAGCCACTGATATACCTGCTAAGCCTGCCACCCACAAAGCTTGATTTTTTATATATATATATATATATAAAAATGCATTTCATGAGGTAAACACCTGATTCACTACAACCAGCTAGGAGCCACTAAATTCATTTCACATCCCCGAAGACACATCAAATCCAACAACTGATTTGCAGTGTCTTCAAAGCAGCTGAAGTAAAAGACTCTGTATTTCATTATAAGCTGCCTAAGCCCATGCATTTCCATTTCCGGCCACAGAGCCTTTACTTTGAACTGCACAAATAGATTAAGGTCATTGTCAAAACAATAGGACAATGTCATGCTGGATAAGCTGAACAGTGACAGCAAGTAAGCAATAGCTCCATGGGAGAGCAGACAGCAGCAAGTTACTAAAAACAAACTATTTTTTCACAAAAGTAAAAATGCCTTATTTCTTTATGCTAAGAACCACAGTGGTCTGGGATCTTTTAGGCAGGTGCTAACCAAATGGACAGCATTAAAATTACCTCAGTTTCTGCTGCAGTGGAACAGAATAGCATGCTGCAGAGGCCAGCCAGCACAGCTCTGAGTGGCCACCATTATTGCTGCACAGCAAAACATGCCAAATAGAGCCAATGCCTTATAAAAGGAACCTGACTGGTTTTCTGTATTTGTTTCTGTGCCAAAATAGAAAATTATTGGCCGGAGCATATTATGACAAAGAAAATTGTGACTGCCGAGGACCCTTCTCAGTGCTTGAGTTGTTGTCTCCTATGTGACATTCTTGAGTGAAAATCCCGGACCTTGTGCATCTGAGGATTCTGCTGCGACAGACACATGGAAATCACAACTCAGCAGCAAATGGCTACAGAAAAACACCACAGCAACAAAACAAACCCCACTATTAGGCTGCCAAAACATGAAGAGGTACAGAAGCTTTGACACAGCCATACTCAATTAGCAATTTCATCCCCTCTATATGCCTGGTATGTACATACAAATAAAGCGTCTGTGAACATGCCTTCCTGAGGTTCAGCAACAGCAAGACATTAGAGTGCACAGACAGATTTCCACCCAGGTTTAGGCATCAGAAAGATGCAGCCAGCAGCTGTGATGCTATAAACCTCTCTCCTTGTTGAACCCTGCTGCTGTCTATCATGCCCCATGCAGCCATCATAATCGCTTCACATTCTTCCACATCCAGTTTTATCCCTTCATTTGCTGCTTTATACCTATAGCAGAGGATGAGGGAAGAGTGACTTCTTCGTAACATCAAACCAGCTAACTCATATCTTAAATTGAAATACTGGAGAAAACATTGGTTTTGGAAACTCACTGAAGGATGGCCAATAAACAAAACGGTGTGTTTTCTTCTGCACTTACTGCTTAGTAAATCCCAAACACATTAGTACCATGGTAAATTCTTCTCAGGGCCCTTGCACCAAATAACTAATCCAGTGATATCGCAGCTAGACTCTCTGGCCAGAGAGTACAAATGCTTTAGGCAGATATACCCACACATATGTGCATCACCTGTTATACTTGCTACAGAAGATAGACGAGAAGATAATTCAAGAAGTAACAGAGATTGGAGGTCTGCTCTGTCATAGGAAAATAAAAATAATTGGTGGTATGCAATGTGTGCAAGTATGTGTGGGAATCCCTGCATGGTAAAGTGGGATAAGAAATCCTTTGTAGTTATATTACTGAGTGAAGTCCACAGACATCTTGGTTTCCAGATATAATAAAGTCTTAATACCTGTGCAGGGCACAGTAATACACTTTCTTGCATACTAAGCAATACGGCAGGAATCTGCACTGAAGATTATTTAGAGAAGATCCTTTGAACACAAGTGTTACTCGTGACCTGGATCTCAACCAGTTACACCCTTTGGGATTAGGAGTCACAGTCAGACAGAGACCAAGCCATTAGCAACATCTAGGAAGGTGGGAAAAATGAGAAGACAAGAATCAAACTAGGAAAGATATATCCTGTTTTTCAACAGAGAAAGCAGCCAAATTTCACAAAGGAACATCACTCTGAAGCAGTGATGTATATATTTCTTTTTGGGGAGGTCAGGCATTGGGAGGGATGGGACTGAACTTGCAGGACTACCTGAAGTGTCCAGGAAACTCAGCGAGCCATGGAGAGTGAGAGCACAAACAAGTCTTCCAGTCTGCAGAGCTGGTGATGAGAGTGCTGGGAAAAAGGAACAAAACTACTATCCACTGATACTATTTCATGTAGGTATGAATGACACTGAGAGCCATAACCGGGGAAAATCAAGGAAGACTTCTGAGCCCTGGGGGAGCAAGTGAAAAATATTGATGCCCAAGTTATCTTCTCCTCCATTTTGCCAGTTTGAGGGAAGGGGGCAGCCAGAAATAGGCACATAATGTATATCAACTCCTGGCTACATGGATGGTGCCGTCATGAGGGGTTTGGCTTTTATAACAATGGGGTGTTTGTCAATGACTACAACATGTTAGGGAGGGACAGAATCCACCTGTCTAGAAGGGGCAAGGGAACCTTCAGCAGTAGGCTGGCTAACTTGGTGAGGTGGACTTTAAACTGAAGGACTTGGGGGGTGGGATATATTACGGAAATGCTCACACCAGCACATCCAACAGGGGAGTAAGTCAGACCAAGCAGTGTGGTGACAAATGTTCCTTAGCTGTTTCCCAAGAGGTGAAACAGAAGAGTAATCACCTCAAGTGTATGTATACGAATGCACATGATCTAGGAAACAAACAGGAGGAACTGGAGCTCCGTGCCCGCTCAAAAGGGTAGGACATCATAGGAGTAACTGAAACATGGTGGGACAACTCAAACAACTGAAGCATCGTGATGGACCGTTACAGTCCCTTTTGTAAAGACAGGCAGGGTAGAAGACGTGGAGGAGCCGCACTTTATATTAAGGAAAACCTCGAATGTATCGAAGTCAGTTATGGTGATTGCAACTGCTCTATCAAATGCCTCTGGGTTAAAGTCAAAGAGGTCATCTCCAAGCAGGACCTCACAGTGGGCATCTGCTACTGACCTCCTAACCACAACAACAAAGCTGATGAAGCAATACCTGGGCGCTAAAGCAAGCTTCTGGCCAACAGAACCTGGTCCTTATGTGTGACTACAGCTACCCAGACATCTCCTGGAAGAACAATACAGCAGCTTGCACGTCATCCACCAAGTTCCTGGAATGCATAGAGGACTGTTTCCTGATACAAATGTTAGATGTGCCAAACCAGAATGAGGCACTGCTGGACTTGCTATTTACAAACAGAGAAAACCTGCTTTGTAATATCTCGGTTAATGACAACCTTGGCTGCAGTGATCATAATATTGTGGAGTTCAGGATCCTGCTGAGCATGCTGAAGGTCAGCTTTAAGACAAGGGTTCTGGATTTTAGAAGAGCAAACTTCAGTTCACTCAGGGCTCAGTTGGGAGGGATTCGGTAGGAAGCTTCCATGGAAGACAAAGGAGCTAATGAGTGCTGGGGGTTCTTCAAGAACTCTCTACTGGAAGCACAAAAACAGTTTATCCCCTACAAAGGAAAGGGAAGTAAGCAGAGCAAGAGGCCCCCTTGGCTCAACCATGACCTCCTGGGTCTACTCAAAATCAAAAGAGAAGCATACCAGAGATGGAGAAATAGAGGATTATTTATCCGTCAAGAGCTACAAGGGCATTGCCGGAGTGTGCAGAGATGAAGTTAGAAAAGCAAAAGCCCAGCTTGAATTGAAACTGGCCATAGATGTCAAAAAAACCAAGAAAGTGTTCTTCAGGTATGTCAACCACAAGCAAAAAAAGAAGGAACACATAGGCCCACTGTTAAAAGGAAAAGGAAGAGTCAATCACCAATGATGCTGAAAAGGCAGAGGTCCTCAACACCTTCTTCACCTCTGTCTTTACCAGCACTGGAGGGTCACAGGGCGTGGGAACAAATTCCTGGTTGATAAAAACATAGACCCACCATCAGTGAAGGAAGAGTTAGTACATGAATTATTACAGGAGCTTGACCCCCACAAATCAATGGGCCCTGACGCCATCCACCCAAGGGTGTTGAGAGAGCTGGCTGACATCATTGCAAGGCCACTCTCCATAATCTTCAAGAAGTCATGGAGAATGGGGGATGCCCCAGAGGACTGGAGGAAGGCAAATGTTACCCCTACCTACAAGAAGGGCTCGAGGGAGGATCCGGGTAACTATAGGCCCAGCAGCCTTATTTCAATCCCTGGGAAAGTTATGGAACGAATCCTCCATCACAAGTCAAATGAAGCACGTGATTGGGAAAAGCCAACATGGCTTCACTAAGGGCAGATCGTGCTTGACAAACCTGGTGGCCTTCTATGACAAAGTGACTTGCCTTGTTTACATGGGGCAGGCGGTGGACATTGTCTGCCTGGACTTCTCCAAGGCCTTTGATACAGTCCCCCACAGTCTCCTCCTGGAGAAATTGATGGGTTATGGCCTAGACAAGTGGTCTGTGCAGTGAGTGGGGAACTGGCTGACAGGCCACACCCAAAGGGTGGTGGTAAATAGCTCCTTTTCCAAGTGGCAACCTGTCACATGTGGAGTCCCCCAGGGATCAATATTGGGCCCAATGTTATTCAATATCTTCAATATCAATATTCAAATTCAATCTTCAATATCAACATCTGGATAACGGGATCAAGTGTAGCCTGATGAAGTTTGCAGATGACACCAAACTGAGAGGGGAAGTGGACACTCCAGAAGGGAGAGCTGCTCTGCAGGAAGATCTCGATAGGCTGGAAGAGTGGGCCAACAAGAACCTTATGAAGTTCAACAAGGAGAAATGTAAGGTCATGCATCTGGGAAAACATAATCTGGGAGTGCAGCACAGACTGGGATCCACCTGGCTGGAGAGCAGCTCTGTGGAAAGGGACCCGGAGGTCCTGGTGGACAGAAAGCTCAACACGAGCAAACAGTGTGCTGCTGCGGCCAAGACGGCCAACAGCATGCTGGGTTGCATCAAAAAGGGCATTGCCAGCAGAGAGAAAGAAGTCATTATCCCACTCAGCGCTTGTCAGGCCACACCTGGAGTACTGTGTACAGTTCTGGTCCCCGCTCTACAAAAAGGATGTGGAGAGGCTGGAAGGGGTCCAGAGAAGGGCCACCAAGATGATCAAAGGAGTGGGAAGCCGGCCATATGAGGATAGGCTGGGAGAACTGGGTTTGTTCAGCCTTGAGAAAAGGAGGCTTAGAGGGAATCTCATCACCATGTACCAGTACTTAACGGGTAGCTACAAAGAAGAATGAGATTCCCTTTTTACAAGGAGTCACATGGAGAGGACAAGGGGGAATGGACACAAGTTGCTCTTGGGGAGATTCCAGCTGGATATGAGAGGGAAATATTTCACAGTGAGAACAGTCAACCATTGGAATAATCTCCCCAGGCAGGTGGTTGACTCGGCCATGTTGGACACTTTTTAAGATTCAGCTGGACAGGGTACTGGGACCATTTTGTCTAGACTGTGCTCATCCTAGAAAGGTTGGACTAGCTGACCCCTGAGGTCCCTTCCAACCTGTGATTCTGTGATTCTGCGATTCTGTGAAAACTGCTGCTGCTGGGAAGCCTGTTGGAGAGAGACAAGAGGCAGCAGCTTATTTTGGAGGTAAAGAACATGGAGGGGGACGACAAAAGTTGTGAACAGGCCTGTAAGGGAGAGAGGGAGATTCTTATGGAAGATTTCAGTCCCCTCTGCTGAGAGACGAACAAAAAATTACTTGTACCAAAGAACCACACCCACAAGCCTGACACCAAATTAGCTTAGCACATGGCTCTGTTAGTTCTGCCCCAGTATTTTCTGTTTGATGACAGACTGAATTGCTGCTCACTGAACCAGGGTTATCTCCCCCATGCATTACCAGCCTGGCAATCAGAAGGGAACCTGGCAAACAGGACTAAGAACAAGGACAAAGTAATATTCTCTCTGAGGCCTGCTGCCAAGTGACAGAGCTGCCTGCCTGCCAGCAGCAGCACTTTCACCAGGGAATTGGTGCAAGAGTTTCTCTTCCCTGCAGGTAAGCATGTGTCACCTCAGGGGCAGCCCATCTGCTAACTTCACCACATGATGGACACGGAGGGGGATGCAGAAGGGAAACAGCAGGAGTTAAGAAAATAGCCTTTTAGTTGTCCCTGCTATCAGCACTCAGTGATGCATTCCCAGGTGCTGGCAACTTCAAGATACAAGGCACCGGGCAGTCTGATAACATGCTCTCCCTACCCTGCTGCTCCAAGCATCCATCCCATGTTGTAAATAAGACCTAGTGCTAAGCTCCCAAGGAAACCAGAGATCCTTGGTACTGCTGACTGAGATTTTCCAGTTCATGGAGAGAGGGCAGACCAAGTTAGGTCAGACTCTGTAAGAGACCTGATGAAGCACAGCCAATTACCAGCATTGCTCCCAGGACCCGCAAAAAGCTGACAGTGCAATGGCTTGGCCATTATGCTCCAGGCTCACTGCTAACTGTGTCATAAGATTACATTGCTGACTACCACCTCCCATAAGTGGTTTATTCACATACAGCTGTGTGATCTTCTAGTGGTGTTTTCCTTTGGTGCTGCACTATGAGTACCAGAAAAACATCTGGAGAGAGTGCAGTAGGGTGAAAAAGCCAGACAGCATATAATAAACCACGGGTGAAATTTCACACAGGAGCTCACTGACATCTGGTCTGTGGGCTTTTAGATTTTCCATGCTATTGTTAGAACAACTCGCTAGAGCTTACCAGAGTCCTCACACCCATCCTGCCACAGGCTAAGGCCCAAACTGTTGCTCAGTACTTAGGGAACTTGCTGCTTCCCACATAGTTGACACCTGAGTACCAACTAAATTTCTTTCCAGACTGGGTTATATATTGCAGGATGTCATGTTAAAGAGCAGGAAGTTTCCTTCTAACACTCATAACATTTTTAGTTCCTTTCCCACTATTTTTTCCACAGCCTCTGGCTTCTTCTTCAGCTTGTGGATGAAAGGGAATCATGCACGTGCTTCCCCAACTCAAGTAGTCTAGGGCAGCACTCCAGCTCGAAGTTGGTATCTCAAGTACTTATTTAACCCTCTCCATGGTAGTTGTGTTACAGAGACCTCATCAACACTGGGTTTGCATGCAAAAACAACTCGCTTTCTATATCCTCCCCTCTGCCAAACCCCACTGCCAACTCTTTAAAAGGCAGAATTCTTCATAGCCACCCACAACACACAGTGTAAGCTGACAATTTTGCAGAAGACTGTTTTTAGCTTGGAAATTTTACTGAATTTAAATTGTAGTTCTAAGTGGTTGCTGAACATTTTAGCAGCTGCTTTCTGCCCCTACCCCCGTTCCCTGCTTCTCCATTCCTATTTCCCCTCGTTTCAGTCCACTGGGGTGTTTTAGACTCTTTGCTGAATATTCAGCTCAGATAGAGGAATCAAATCAAGTTTTAATCAAACATTCAAATCACTGCAGGTAGGCTCATTCAATAACCAAGCACTCTTGTGACAAAAGCCACCGACCCATGAAACTCACATATGTTGTGCAAAAGCTGAAGTACTAATGCAACACAATCACCAGGGACCCTCCACAGAAGACTAATAACTATACTGTGCAGATAAACTTAGTATTCTTAACTCGAATGCGCTACAAGAGACAGAAAACTGGGGAAGAAGAGTAGGGTGGTAGAGAAAGTTTCCCAGAAGCCCAAGGCCAGTACCTGTTTTCTGTACGCATGAGTGAGTCTCACTGAACTGATTCTTGGAACCACAATCTCCTCGAGCTATACAAGTAGCTTTTCTTGGCACTGCTGTCCTGCATCAAAGTACTCTCTCTCTCTGTTATTTGCTGGATCTTCTCATAAGTGAGGTTGTCTCCTGCAGATAGCCAAGGGGTACAAAAGCTAAAGGTGACCAAGAGGTAGCAGCCATGTGGAACAACTTGGATGAACAAGCAATCCGGTGCTGAGCCCTGACAGCATGGTGACACTAGAGCAAAGTTCACATTTCTGGAGGTCTAAACCTTTCTGCTAAGCATGAAGAAACAAAGTTGTTCTCACATGACCCAAATCTGAAAACAGGTGCCAGACGGAAACACTGTCACACAAAAATATATTTTCATTTTCAGGCAAAAGCCTAACTGCTTCTCTGTGCTCATGCAACACTACGTTTCTAGAACTACAGCAGGGTCATAACATTATGCTATCTAGTCCAAACTTGATGCTGGGAGTGCCTCCCCTATTTGAGGAGAGGTGGTATACAACTGGATTTCTAAGGAGTTAATTTTCCAAAGTACCGAGCACTGACACAACTCCCTCTCTTGCATATCCACAAGAATTTTACTGCTAACTTCAGTGCAGAAAGACTACAATGGGTGCACTTAAAAATTCCAGCTGGAGAGATTTGTTACAGAAATACGAAGACTGGCATAAATGCAGTCTGAACTGAAATGTCTAGGTGCAAACACCAGAAGAAACAGGAGGACAGGGGTTAAAAGAAGAGCCTGTATTGCTAACAAAGACCACACCAAAGAAGAAGCAGTGTCACATCCACCACTCCTATCCTCCTTAGCCCACAAGGAAAACAGGCAATGGTTGGTATCCTGGCCTAAGATTTATGGAAGATGGAGAAAGCAAGGTTCGGCAGCAAAGCACCACCCTGCAACAGCGGCTGAATCCTAAAGGGCACAAAAGATCTGTCCAAAAACATGCTTGTTACATCAGGAAGAACCCTAGAGACTTGACATCTGGTATCCTTTGCCCTCTACATCACACACAAGCGATCCTTGCCAGACCACTCGAACATACACCTCCTTGTGCTTGTGGGCATGTGGGTACAAGTATGCAGATGGGTGAAATCTATGACAAAATAATCGTCAGCAGGTAAAATCAATTTAAAGATTTTTAAAATAAATACTACTTTTCCCTTCCATAAGATCTCCCACTGAAATTTTCTTACGCTGATTTCCCTACACAGTCACAATTTCTGTGATACTCGGCCCCTAACTGCAGCAGAAGATGAGCCCATTTGAGTTTTCTTCATAAATTAAAACTCTTCTGCTTGTCTACCCTGTATTCATGGCACCTCACCATTCTTGGAGTTGCTCAGGCCACAGACTGGCTGTAGGTTACCCTTCATGAGAAACTTCTCAATCAAAAGATACTGCAACTCTTCTTGTGAATTTCTGGGTTTTACAGCTCAGATACATTTAGTCCAAGGAGGTTAACAGGATAGACTATTGCATAATTTATAATTCATACTGGTTAAAGAAAAAAAAATCTACACTAAAAGTAAGGCCAGGCATTGAAATTTGTATCTGCAATAGGCTGTCTGAAAGATATAAGGTATCTCACTGCCCAGCCTCTTCTAACAAATACTGAGCACAGGAATTGTATCTAGCTTGTGCTGGAATGATACATTTCCTCCTCCCACTTTCATTTCTTGACAAGATTATTTCCCCGGGATGAAGGGAAAAGAGTAGCATGCAGCAGCAGTGCTTGCAGTCCTGAATCCTGCCAAACATCTGCACAAGTGCACTAGATTACAGTACTTTCCATTGGTTGTTTATTTAAATTATACCAGGGCACTGAGGTTAGATCTCCAAACCCTGCTCTGCTTCCTGCATTTCAAATTGTTTATGCTACTTTATTTGGCCATAAGATTCCATTTAGAAGGAAAAGAAAGCTCCCCAAACTCTGTCAGTATTCACATGCAATCTAACGTAGAAAAAAACCTTGAAACCCAACAAGAATCTCAAGAATTTGTAACACATACAACATTTGAAAAGATAAACTTCTGTAAAGGTCAGATTCTACCACTGGATGGATAAAACCTATACTACCTTGTGAATGAACTTACCATTAAGAATTCTGTTACTTGCCTTTATGAGACACCCCTAACATTTGATACTCAGTGAAACGAAATTAAGACATTGATCCTTTTCAAGTTCGATCTCATCATTAATAGAACTTGGGGGAAGAATGGTATAAACAAGCACAAACAAATGCTACTCAAGACCAACATGTGTGAAGCTCTAAGCAGCCTTCATAAATAATGTTCCACTTTCAGCAGTGATTAGTCACTTCTTGTTCCTCTGCCAGGAGAAGGCGCTCTCTCACTTCTGTCCTTTACGGAAAACAACATTCTGAAATTGGACTCCTGGGTCCAAAATCCCAGCATCAGGCCACTTCAGGAATCAAAACTTTCTCCTGAAAAACCAGCAAAGACTATTATCACTTAGGTAAGCACCAAACCACCTATAACTACTTAAAAGCACAAAGAAATTAGGAAGTCATCGTTTATTCTACGGGGGATCCTGTGCTTCAAACACAGCCAGAACTTGGCTGTGAAAATGAAAATACAACTTTTCTAAAATATTGAAGAAACTAGAATTCAAATCTTTGTTTCATATATCCAAGTTGTTGTACTGATAGCCCTCTCACTTTAGGGCATGAAAAATAAAAAATCAATAAACCAAACAATTTCGATAGATACTACCCAGACTTCCCAATTTCAAATAGGAGCAGGAAAGGTTATACAAAGGCAAAGAACATCGCATTGGCATCACTGTAGAATTTAGAAAAAGTTTGGCTATAAGCAGCAATTAAACTGGGTTACAGGATTTAAATCTGGTGCCCTGAGACTGAGTTGATTCCTAATTCAGCTATGGCCTTGCACAGAGTGGCAGAATCGCAAGGTGATACTGATTACATATGTTCTGTGAAGGCCAATCTAATCATCGCGTTGTTTACTAATATGATCATACTGCAGGTCCTGAGCTTGTAATTGTATTACTGTATATATGTTTGAGCTTTTGATCCCTTGAAATGCTTGTGAGACCTCACCATTTCGTTGTCACTTTTGTCCTATCGGCTTTAATTGTTCCCTGCTTGGCATTTTCCAAACTACCCAGCATCACTATTTTGCCACCAAGTATGTTTAGCTCCTGCTCAACTTCTCAGATGTTTCAATGCTGCTATTTTCCGTGTGTAAAAGTGTTGATATAAGGAAAAGGCACCTCAGGTATCCTTTCTATAACACGGATGCTCTCACGTGCATGGCTGCATGTTGAGAGGGAAGGACGCAACCTCCCAGCTCCTAAATTTGAGTCTGTCTTAGTATTAGGATCTATTCTGGTTTTGAGCATTGTATACTTCTAACCAAAGGGCCTGCATGTGCCTCCATTCGTACTTGAATGCTCCATCCTCATTTCCATGCCTGCTGCTGATAATATCTATTGCTAGCAATTTGTTGTCATTAATTCTATCATTGTCTGCTTTGCACTATTTTCTTCTTCTGTAGATTAAATCTCAGCTAATGCTTCCACCCTGTTGTGCCACAGAGCATCCTTTCTTAGCCATGTGTCAGTTTAGCACTAGCACACGTGCTCCTGGGCTTTGTTTACTACAGATCCAGGCTCCCTCCTCCCAAACCTGGCTACTTCATATCCATCTAAACATACACAAACTCATGATTTCCACTGGTCTCCAGACTACACTTGTCAACGTGGGGCAAGAGTTCAGACAGACATAAAATCTCAGCAAATCTTGCTGCACACTGGTTAGTAGGCATCAGTAGCTATAGGTAGTCAAGCCAAACACTTGGTGGGGTAGGCAGGTACAGTTGCCCAGTACAATCTGCAAAGCAGCGTGCGCTGCTTTTAAAGCCACCTGCCAAGGGAAGAATGCAAGCGTCCAGAATCTGCTGATGGTATGACTAAGTTGGCAGCATTTCAACTGGAAAAAATCCCTACTCACTTCTCATCCCTGTCCTTCCTGCAAGTGTATTCTACCACACCTACCAGATGGCCCCCGTCGCGCTGAACTTGTGCTCCCATCTCCTGCTGAGACAAGGTGTCCCACATTCGCTCCCCATCACAAGCCATGGAGAGGACAAATTTGGTTTTTATTATGCTTAATCCTCAACAAAGTAGAGTTGAAAAGTCCACCTTTCCAGCTTGTTTGTCAGCATAGCCTCTTCCCCCTCCCACAGAGTACACAGTTCTTTACACCACATCCCACAGCAATAAAAAAGAAAGGCTTTAGTGTTTCTCAGCAATCACGTTAACTTTGATGAATTGTCTGCCAGTGGCACCTGCTGCTAAGGATACAGATGTACAAGATGAACCAAAAGGCATTTCTCCATAAAGCAGATGATATCACTGCAAATATGTCACTGTACAAATATGTATTTTTCCTCTCATCTGACCAACTATTTTTGCTGTGGCATAGGCACCAATAAATAGCTTTGGGGGACAAACAACTCCAAATAAACTTTGCAGAAATCCTAGTAATGAAACAAAGAATACAAGGAAGAATTTTCTTATGTTTCATTGAGAGGAGCTGTTCTTTTTGGGTGGAAATTTCCTGTATTTAAAACATCACTAAATACAACTACAGGAAAAAAGAAAACTAACAACCTGGCATGCATTCATAACAATAACTTGAGTATTATTACAACTGAGTTGTGCTCTGTGGCTACCAACACTTTCAAATAGAAACACATACACATTAATATTATTAGTTCAATATCAGGAAGGCAAATTCCTCTGCAGGGAAAATCCATTTCAGCAAAGCAGATAAATTCAGAAGGAATTAGTATGCACCAAGTACAACAACCTGCAGAAAAATCTCCCATTCTGGTTGGGACTTCAGAAATAACTACAGTAGAATAGCCAGTAGAATATTCATTATAAGGATGATGCAACACCCAATATATATTACAAACCTTGAGGGCATATTTGTCACTTCCACAAGGGCTATTGAGGAATTTAAGTGCACTGCATAAAAATGCCTTTTTTTTTTATTAACCTTCAGGATGAAATTTTTTTCAAGGTGGGCACACGACACATGACAGCAACATAAAAGGTCAGTTATTCAGTTCCTCATCTGACTGCTTTTGCTGTTCAGAACACACAAAGCAACTATAAAACTGCTATCAAGACAAGTTGGGGATTTTCTAGCATCAGGCACGTTCTGTCGCAGACAGCATCATTCTTGTCTAGATGGTCCAAAACGGATATAGGGGCTGCTAAGGGCAGGGATAGGCAAGGAGAGCCAGGTTGGCCACAGGAGGGTGTGTTGCTCAGGTGCATTGGTTCAAGTAATCTATGATGAGATCCCATTACAGGTACTAATTCAGAAAACAATTTCAACTAGCTCACAGACTGCTCTAAGTTCTGCAAAGGATAAAAATTCCTCTTGTGCAACATCAGTTCTGGCTATAGTTACACCATGTGATCACAACCAAGGGCCTTCCTTTCCAAGATCTCTGCAGGATGTACACTAGGACTGGACTTCTATACGGCTCATAAGAACATTTGCACTTAGGTTAAATAGGATTTAAAATTTCTTTCTAGCAAATGAGAGAAACCAACCACTAAATGAGGGGCTTATAAGCTATGCAGTATTGGCCAGTGGCCAGATTAGTTGGGTCAACATTTCAAGCTGGTGTGGTAATTTTTTGTCATGCCTACAAAGTACAACCCCCTTTGAAAGTGTTGTTGCTTTTTAATTCAAATTACTTATAAAATTATTTGGGAAGCATCTGCAGTGAAATCTGCTGAAGAAATGTTAAAGTGAGGTTTTCTTTTTTCAGTTTTAATTTCAAGAACCTTTTCTCAGGGTTTGTATACTATGGGATACTTCTGCTTTGTCTTAAAAGCTTTAACGTTAGAAAAACAGAGCAAAGAATCTTGAGACAATACCTAGGAAGACATTAACAAAGTTTTGAGGAGGATTTTGCAAGTACACAATTTTTCAACTTGAAATAATGATTTTCAGCCATTACTCTAGGCCAAGTACAACTGCCCTACAATGCAGCCAACCCTCAAAGGACCCTTGCCTCCTATAGCTTTGTTCCAGACTTGTAAAAGTATTTTTAGGTTCCTAATAAAAGAGCTAGGTACCACAATACCTTTCCAAACCTAAACAGCAGTCTTTTTGCTCACTGATCAACGCATTGTGCTCTAGAACTAGAAGACACTTTTCCACATCGGTGTATGCCTTACTGGGTACAAAATGACTTGCATTTTGTTGGTCTAAGGACTTCTCATATGGACATTATTCTGCCTGTTTTCTGTTTTGTTATCCATCAATCTGCAGACTGTGTGCCAGCAATATTCCCTCTAACAACATGCTCCAGCAGCCTGACCCATCAAACCCTATTCTGGAACAAGCTGAACACGACCAGAGGTGCTTAGCTCTCGTTATGGCCTTTCCCGGCCTTATGTTCTTTTACCAGAGAGCCTCTGCCATTGTGCTCAATCCTCTTCTGTCAACACTTTGAATTGTTTGCCCCACAGGTAAAATTCATAGCTTACTCTTGTCAACACAGTGGTTTTAGTGTTGGCAGAGTGAAGCTTATAGGCAGAAAAGCACCAAGAGTCCACTGCTTGCATGCCCCCTCCTCGTGTATCAATCCCACACAGCCATGTCCTCACAACACATAATTCTAACAGAATGGCAGCATGTCAGCTACAGAAATTATTTTAGGATCATTCATAATACCACCCTGCTAAAGATAGGGCAATTTTGTGAGAGAAAAAATTGACACATAGCATTTATGCAGTTTTTATCTGACCTTGCTCACATACCTCTTGGCTATTTGCAATTCCTCCTGTAAGGCATGCCAAGCTTCGTACTCAGAAATGTCTCTCATGATGGGGCTTCCTAACAGCAAAGACTTGATAGTTCACAACACAATTCCTGCTGGAAATAATCTAGGAAGCACTAGCCCTGAAATTCACAGCAAAGACATGAGAATGTCTGATGCCTAGGAGAGAATTTTTGCTGCCTCTTCCCACTCCACCCCAGCTGTTCCACTGCACTTCTCGGATTGAAGTGGGAGTGCTGACAGAATACTTCTCAGATGGGAACAGAAGTCATCCCGGTCAGGCCTCTTCTCAGATCCTGACCGGCAAAAGGCTATTTTAAATGTGCTGATTATCAGGCATGTGGATGCCTCCACAGACTGTGCACTGCAGGCTGGAGAAAGAGAAAACCCTCCTTCAATAAATTTTGGACCAGCTCTCCCTTCAAACTCTGACAGACACCACTTGCAAGAGCCAAGAGTACAATAACAGGGCACAAACATAGCGATAGCCTCCATGGTATACACTCCCAGCCTCCAGCAACATGTGTCTCAGAAAATTCCTGAGCTGGAAACAGTTTATTTATGTTTAAATGTTTTTGACAGATCTGCTGGCATAACATTGTCTAATTGCTTTTGGCACCCAACACATCTAACAGCAATAAGTTCCCCAGGTTAAGTAAACACAGCGTGAAGAAGTCCTTCCCTGTTTTGCATTTAGCACCTGACTATTCACGTAGTTGTCCTACAGCTTTTGTACCATGAGAAACTGAGAATAACCAGTCATTCCTGACTCATGTCTCCATGTTGTTTACGACTGCCAAAAGATTACATACCCACCCAACCGCTTCCCTCTGCCCAGCTACTATTATCTATAATAGCATCAGCCCTAGCTGCAGGAACAGATTTTCCAGGAGACACTGAGCACATTGTCTGCTGCAGAGGATTAAGGACATTAGTTTCCAACTCAAGGCATATAATCATGCAGAATTATAGAATCATAGAACCGGGAGAGAGTTGAAAAGACGACATGGATGACAGTGGAACAGGTCATATCTATGTCACCCCAGACAGACATTTACTTCATCTATTTACAAACCTGAATCTTCTGATCTGTGATTGAAGCCTTTTACTTCTTACCCTATGCCTACAAAGAGCTCTTCTCTTCCTCTTTCAAGCAGCCATTTACACATTTGCTAAATGTTGTTAAATATCCTTACCAATCTCTTCTTTACCAAAGAACTCCAACACATGCAGTCTTCCCTTTAGATTTTTTCACTCCCACTGCACTCGTATCAAATTGTCCAGTTGATCTGCATCTTTCAACTGCAGCTCCCAAAATCTAAACTATATCCCAGCTGAGACTGTACTAAGTGCCAAAGAGATGGATCACTTCACAGGTCTCACAGGTGACATGTTCTGGTTTTGCATTGCAAGATGGCTTTGCCTTTTGAAGCAACACAGCATTCCTGACTTAAATTCACCTTGTGAACCACAGTAACCCCCAGATCTTCGCCTATAGGCCTATTTGTATTTATGCAGTTGTTTATTTCTCAAGTTAAATGTATTGCATTTATCCTTTTTTTCCAGGCTGAATCTCCAATTTGTCAACATCATTTTGGCTACCAATGCATCTTCTCTATTTGCCACCTCCCTCAAAAAATCAGATCAGGACTAAACACTACTTGTAACAAAGTATATGGGGATGCAAAAACTTTCAGATTCTAAATAAGTATTTTTTAAATTGAGCTATGAATCAGGGTCTGAACTACCTTCAAAACAGTTCTCTCTTAGTATCACAGGTGCAGCTCATCTCTGATGAGGTTTCACAGAATAATTAAATCTGGACAGCTTGGGCAAACACCCAAATCTTCAGTTATTCACCTTAGCTGACAACTCTGGCAGACAGTTTAAAGCGTTGTAATTCCTAACACAAGGGGCACATAGTATCTAGGACCACTGCCCGAATATTTGAGATACCCTCTCATTGCTTTATCCACAGTAAGCAAAAATCGTATTAGATAAAGTGCTGCAGTTAGAAAGGACTTTCTCATGTTCTTGTTATTTTAGGCAGCTCTGCTATTGGTACAATTACACTAACAGTTTTGCCGTGTCACTTCTTTAAAATACCCATTCAACTATTTTTGTGCAGTGCTGATGACTAAGCTAATGTCCTGCAACTTATTTCTAACTCTTACTGAACCTCCAAAAAGGGGAACATACAGTGAAGCCAGCACACAGGACATGGGTAGGCAGGATTACAGCATCTATTCTTGTCCTCGGACTTTATACAACTCTTGGAATATCCTTTAAACTATCCGTAGTCTATACTCACCCTCTGTAAAATGACAGTAGTGAGAAGAACACAAAACTCCCGTTTCAGGAGTGGGATGGGCCTCCCAGGAGTGGTGCATTGACAGTTAATTTGGCAACTCTGAAGGGCTAAATATGGCATTAGCACTTACATTAGTGATAAATAGATCTTATTCCCATAACATCTGTGCTATAAAATAATCCTCATTTTACAGACTGGGAACTGAAAAGCAGGAAAATTAGGTTACTCAATTCTACCAGCAAGGCTGAAATAGAATCCAGGTCCTGCATCAAAGCCCAGTGCCTTCATGCTAAGACATCTCAAGTAAAATAAAACTACTTAGATTTAAAAATTCCTGATGTTTGCTAATCATCCTATAACAGTACCTAAGACCTCACTAACAGCTTACGGCGTGGAACTACTTTGACTGCTACAGTTTTACTCCTCATCTTAGAGCAATATGATTCTTACTTTACAAAGTTGTTTTTTTCACATGAGATTTCCCAAATTCACTTTGGTTATCTGTTGCAGATCTGCCTCACAATGTGGGAGCTTCATGAGAAAACATATTCTCTACTCTGAATATCAGCAACATTCAGGGAAGTAAGCTGTGCCAGCCCACTACAAGAGAAAAAAAAATGAGGCGCAAATAGCTTTAGCAGTTGGTTTGCTAAAGCAAGATTGCTGGTACGCTGCGCCATGCTAAGCTATCAAGCTCCTCTAACACAAGCCCATCCAGCAGTAGCTGGGGACAGCACAGCTGTAGGTGCCCGCATTACATGCAAAGTGCCAGCAAAGCAAAAGGCAGGTGCCTGTGGCTGCGCCAGGCATGCAGGGGTAGCACAGAACAGATCAGCACAAGTAGATACACTGCGAATGTCAGACAAGCGTCTGTGGCTGCATCCCAGGGCCTAGAAAGAAAAGAGATTAATGCACTTGAATGCTGTACCTGGCTGCGAGGTTACCATGTGTGGATTTAGATAGTTTTGCCCTGGACACTAATGGAACAGACAACCTGCACACGCGGCTGGCATGGGTACTCCTGGCGACGTGAAATCTAGCAACTCACTCTGGAAGGAGGATCACAGAGTTATTCAGCTCACAGGGCTTGCCAAAAACTGCAGGAACACCAATTTCTCAAGGTCCTACTAGCAATGGCCTGTAGGATATAGATTTGAAATATCTCAGCGACAAAAAAAAAAACAGAACAAACAAAACAAAACCAAAAAAAGCCACACAAAAAAAAAAAAAAACACTAAACCCCAAACAAAAAGGGTTTTGTTTACTGCTTTTAAAGGTAATACTGGTCACAAAAACTTCAGTAGCATCCTAGCAATGCTTTCAAAAAACCGTCCTGACCGTAAGGACAAAATTCACTCTTTCATGAAATCACACCACGTTTTCAACCACTGAGAATAATCATCTGAACTCTGTCAAAACAGGATTTGAACGCGCATAGATCTCATGCTGCAATACTGATGAGTTTGAAGTTTTAGAGAGATCCTTGCGTTAAGCATCCATGTTTTAGGTACCATTTTTAAAAAGCACTGTTGCAGGAAGGCTTCAAAAGACTATTTATGTATCTAAATTCCCAGGAATTTCTAGGCTAGAAAATGTCTTGAAAAAGCTGCCATGCAAAAATCAAGGACAAACACTTGCACGAAACAGTGTTCACGTGGGAACGAGCAGCACACCCTTCCAATCACAATATATCATCCCAGGTCTCTGGAGTTTTTTAAGGTGTGAAGCTACAAGTCTCTGAAGCTGAATTCACACACAAAAAAAGACATTTTTTAAAAGACATCTTTGGTTTAGTGGGAAATTTTCCACGGTTCAGTAGATTTTTAATTATTCACACTCAAGTAACCACACTCCTACTGGAAATCAAAAATATTAATGTACGATACCTTGCTGAGAGTGTACAAGCAACACAGGTCCCTCCCAGAGTATAAGCGGTGCTGGGCTCGGCCTCATCTCAGCTAGCTGCTCCCCTCCTGTGTCTGTCTGCTGAGCTCTCGCAGTTGGTCTCGCACAGACCGAGAGCTAAGCCCTGATTCATGATTTCAGGCTCCAGCCATGGAATGCAGCCATTGAAAACCCAGAACTATTTTTACCCCGAGCAGCCGCAGCATTTCTGCCCCATAAAGACTTGTAAAGCTAACGCCTTACCCTAAACACACACACACCCCCCCTGAACCTAACCAGCTCAGATGCACAATTCCCCGGCATTTCATGTGGTTTTTAAACTGCACAGTTGCTATCAACAGGACAAAGCAGCTCAGCCCCTGGCATTATTGTCAGCCCTCAGAAGTCAGACATTTGATCCCAGTTGTCAAAATTAGAAATTCCTCAGAAATGCTTTGCTCCAGGAGATAAGATTAGCTCACAGCAATGACTGTCTATACAGTTTGTCTTGTACACCACCAAGCTCAGCCTGCATTTACCAAAAATGTAATAACATCTTTAGCTAACTGATAGACTGCAGGCACAAACAGAAATCACTACATGTTGAATGAAATCACTACACATTTTAAGGAAAACCAAAAGCCCAGCGCAACCCCAAAAAAATTCACAAAACAGACTACAATGGCTTTTTATATAGAACATCCAGAAATATCACTGAATCCTAGAATGGGTTGGGTTGGAAGGGACCTTAAAGATCATCTATTTTCAACCCCCCTGCCATGGGCAGGGACACCTTCCACTAGACCAGGTCACTCAAAGCCCCATCCAACCTGGCCTTGAACACTTCCAGGGAGAGGCATCCACAACCTCTCTGGGCAACCTGTTCCAGTGCCTCTCCACCCTCATAGTAAAGAATGCCTTCCTTTTATCTAATCTAAATCTACCCTCTCTCAGTTTAAAGCCATTGTCCCTGTCCTATCACTACATGCCCATGTAAAAAGTCCCTCTCCAGCTTTCTTGTAGGCCCCCTTCAGGTACTGGAAAGCTGCTATAAGGTCTCCCCAGAGCCTTCTCTCCTCCACGCTGAACAACCCCAACTCTCTCAGCCTGTCCTCAAAAGAGAGCTGTTCCAGCCCTCAGATCATTTCTGTGGCCCTCCTCTGGACCCACTCCAACAGGTCCATGTCCTGTGCTGAGGGCCCAAGAGCTGGATGTAGCACTCCAGGTGGGGCCTCACCAGAGCACAGGGGCAGAATCACCTTTCTTGACCTGCTGGCCATGCTTCTTCTGATGCAGCCCAGGATATGGGTGGCTTTTTGGCATGCGAGCACACATTGATGGGTCATGTTGAGCTTCTCATCAACAAACACGCCCAAAATATGGTATTTAATAAATAGCAACAAATCAGAGCTCGATACCTGAACTAACGTTTCAAGATTATACAGAGAATACTGACCACTAGAAACTTTTACAACTGTGCTGTTCTGAACCTGCAGGATTCTAGGAATGTACTTCAGAAATAAATAAATAATTTAAAAAGCAACCTAGTCTTACTGTGGAGGAATAAATAACAATAAAAAAAGAACTAATTGGATTTGTGCATGATCAGCTACAATCAACACAATCTGCAAGCACTTTGGCAAAAAACAGTCCACAAGCAAGTGTGTAGCCCGACATACATAAGGGGTCCAAATTCCCAAGAACCAGCAGACTCACTGACTTAACTTGCTCATATGTTGCTTTAGACAATGAAAAATAACTGTAGGTGTTTCTCAGAAATATGTGGTTAAAACACAAGAGGCAGGATACAAAACTGACGGAACTACCGACCACAGTCAATTATTAGTTCTTAACCTGTGGAAGCATGTGGAAGCTTAGGTAAGAATTAACAGCTCAACAGTATCACATCTTATATTAAAACATGGTCCCTGATATCTAGACTTTTCAGGATGATGAAAGAAATAGCGTGCAAAATATGAGACTGCCAAGTTCATAGGAAGACAGCTACAATCACCGTTAAGCAGCAGACGCCATAACCTACCAAGCTTCCTATTGAGTTTTAGGGGCAGCAACCCCTGTAAGGTCCCCTCAAAGAGCAGCTGCAAAGGAACCTAGAGTAAACACCTACACCTAGAGTAACCTTAACACTACATGTAACTTAAAGACAAATTCCTGACCAGATATACCCAAAGCTGCAGCAATTGGCATTCTGGAGATACTCCATTTATGAAAAAGTAACAGAATAATTACAGGAATATTTCTCAGCCCACTCACAACTGAGTACCTCTAGCATCATGCAGACAGACTCTGCAGCTCTGAAGGACCTGGCCCTTTTAGGCAAGACCTTATACTGGGCATCTACCCTTTGTTGTTTCATACTCACAGATAGTCTATTAAGAAAGTGTTGAGGGGAACACGAGGAAAACAGCAAGGAAAAGCCACCTTGAGGAATGAGAAAGCTACAACTTGAGTGTGTAAAAACATGGAACACACCTTAAGTGGGACAGACCTGACATCAATGACCTAAAGCTCAGAAAAGCTGTTAAACAAATAAAGGAGCAATACAAGCTTGTAATGTCCGGAAGGCTGAGCCACTTTAGCCTAGTGCTGTGGGAAATAAAGCAGAAGAAATGCTGGTGCTGTGAATTCATATCTATGAGACGTTATTCCTAGTGAACAGCCTTCTGCTATTTCTGCAATGAGCTGACTCTCCAGAAGTCCCTTTCATTGAGAAATTTCCCTTTCATTTCACCAGAAAGCCCATCAGCTACAAAAAGCCAAGAAAGAGTAAGTCTAGCTAACAAAACCCCTATGCAAGTAGCCCCACAGTTTCTATCACTTTTCACCTAAGAATTAGGAAGCACATGTTTCCTACCCACTAAATTATTACCAGTTCAAGAACAGACAGTGCCTCAAATTACTGGCTCTCACAAATAAGAGAAAGTGTAAAGGACTGGTATAAAACCCACTCCTTTCCAGCAGAATATTTAAGGTTCTTCTTGCATACTACCAAACAGAATTCAAAGAGGAGAAAAAACCCTACACTAGTACAAACCTGAGGCTGTCTGACAATACGTCTGCTTTTAATATGTTATTCAGCAAGCTTCAAACTTTTTGAAAACCAGAAGGTGAAGAGCCAATATAACCTCCAGGAATTTTTAACCAGGCTCCTTTGGAGACTGCCAACACCAGATAGGAAATTATTCACCATTCTCCCAGCTAAACTCACTGGTTCATATAGTGATGTTTAGGGATGGTCAGAGGAGTGTCTAAAACTGGCAGTAGCAACATGAGGCCATCTGTGTGGGCCTCAAAATGTCATGATTTATTTCTAAATGAATAGTTTAAAATATTTATTTACACACTTACTTTTAAAAGCCAATCTTTTCGCCTCTGTCCTTGATTTTATGCCATATGGAAATGGCTTGGGATCAACGGTCAAAAAAAAAACCCTACACAAAGCACACAAATGGGTTTTAGGTATCAAAAGAAGGAATCAGCAAAAGTAACACATCAGACACCATGACAATTACCAAAGAGGCTTTAATACGTAAGAAAGAAGGAAGGAGAGGAAACAAATGAGAGAAGTAGCAATTTTGGGGTGTCAAATTCCAACAAGTTTTAAAGTTTTTGTTCTCCCAGAAGATCCACACCACTCCTCTCACTTTTGAGGATTAACACCATGCAAGGCATCTTTTAAGACATTTTCAGGCATAATAAAGAAATCCCAAGTCACTTTTTCATAAATATCCTATATGCTTATAGGAGAAAAGCTATAATGAAACTATCGATCGCTGGTGTTAAACAGTCCATGCAACTGAAGACCAACAGAAAAAATACTCAAACCAATTCATCAATTTTATAGTCTCAATTTTCAGGGAGAACATCAAATTATTATAAATAGGTGTTGCAATGCAGTAACTCAGAGGCATCTCCAGGTCCTTCTGTTACTCTTCAAGAAGTACAGCCAGGCTGTGGATCCTGCTTAAACAGAAAGTAAGGGGAATGACCTGACAGCTGATATTAATTGCTGCCACTTTGTAGCACTGCTCTGGAGAGACTGCACAGGGAGGAGAGGAAAGGAAGAGATTCCTAAAAAAGAGGTGTATTTCTAGCTTAGATCCCAAGCTAACTGCCTGATAAGCCTTTGGCACTTGCATACAGAGGGAAACCAAACACAAAGAGACATGCACAAACATGCCTTAAGTGCTAATGATCATAAATAGTTACCATCACTACCCATCCAAAATGCACATGCATGAGACACACGAACACCTGTACAGCTACCAAGAGTCAGGTTTGCAATCATAGTGCAGGACAGTTGCTAACTACAGGCTTATTTTGCATTCACGTCATTGCAACATTACGCCCAGCACCATAAGATGTCTTACCCACTTCGCAGGGGTGAGATGTTTACAGAATCAACCCCACTTAGGAGGCAGAAGCCAAGAACTGACCCACCTGCATTGATGCAACTCCAGACTGCAAACAGGGAAAAGCTCAAGCTGTGACATTTGCACTTGCTCCTGTTTCAAAGAGGAAATCTGGAAGTAGTGTTTCTCAGCCCCTGCTTAGGGTTTACACTGATGCAGCCATATTGCTTAATGGCTTCTAAGTACAGTCAGGACACTCAAGAATTATCACTATATGCCTTATTTCTTTTATCATTTCCTAAAGCATTTGCTCTGAGCTACCGTTGAAAAAGGACACTGTGCTAATGTTGCTCTGACTCAGAACTGCCTTCCTTCATTAACTCAAGACCATGCAACACAGCGATTTAACATGTAAATTATCTGAATGTATTGCCAAAAAGAGGTGCAACTATTGAAACTGAATGTACCTGTAACATTAAGGGCACTTGGTTTTGCGTACAAAAGAATTGTCCATCAACAAAATCTGAGTTGCGCGTGTGGTGCTGTTGTGTATGTTAGCAGGAAATTAATTCTACTCTCAACAGAAACACCAAATTCCCTGCAACAGTAAAACGTCACATCAGCAACAGAAAAAGGCAACATTTTGAATTCAGTACTGAAGCCCATCTCACATGTGTTTACCTTGAATTTTGGCTTCCTTTATTGCTGTGTGTTATTTGTCAGATAATGCAAAATGCAGCAAATCAGGAGTTTCTTTCAGAAATTCTTGTAGATACTCCCCCTAAGTTATTTCTTAAATCCCAGCTTGTTTTTTCTCTCTTCATTTCTTCCCTTAGCACCTCTCTTTATTTCACACTCCTGCATCAAGAGCTAAAATGTCAGCAACCTCTGTAAAAATATATATAAAAATAAGGAATGTCATAGAACCTACTGAAAAAAATAATAATCTCCTGTGTTACTACATTCATGTAACTGCTCCTAGTCCAGTTCCTTGGAATGCAAATTGAGAGGAAATGGACGACCAAATATAATCATAACAAGACAGTAACATAAATGCTCAGCATTTTAACTTTTCTAAATGGAATCATACATGCAGCATTCAACAGAAAACAAATCAAAAAAACCCTTCTTCCTCATGTAATTCAGTTGTGAACAGTGCATATAAAAAATGTTATTTAGTTTGTATGACTTGTAGCAGGTGCCTTCCTTACCGTAAAGTCTCTTTTTATAACTAGCAGTGGCTATGCTAAAACACTTTTCAGCACTTTTAGGCTTTCCAGAAAGGAAGACATACGTTTTTTTTGTGTTTGTGAGAATCAGCCATTGATTCAGTGTAGCATTTTCATACTTCAACTGTTCCACAGGCAAAACCAGCAGAATATTTCATATTTGTGCAGGGGTGCCACACATCTGCGAACCCTAACCATATCCATCATTCTCAATAAGTACGGTAGCATGCAGTTAGCCCAGTATTTTCCAGAGCAGGTTAGAAGACGGAGGACAGCTGTTACTGGGTTAGCTCAAAGCAGCCACTTTTTTGTAGCTTCTAAAACAGGACAGCTAACACCCTCAGTTCTGACCAAAGGTTACCAGAATGGTAGCTGGTGCAAGATGTTCTTCTCTGGGCAAGCTAAATGGTTTATGTACAGCTTAGACATAGGGATCAATAACTGTGATCATTAATCTGGTCATTCATCAGGGATCAGATGAAGCTATGATCAGAGGAGACAGCTGAACCTTGATTAATCACAGTGGGACATCTTTTATCTGATGTATCAGATCTGGAACAGGTATCTCTCCAAGGGGATAGGTTGGATCCCACTGGTTCCTCAGCAGCACACAGTCTAACACTTAATACCCAAGAAAGAAATCTAAAAGGCATATCCAACATTCAGCAGGACTCTGCAAAAGTCTGATCACCTGGAGATGCGATTCAAGACAGATCCAATAACAGTCAGTTTAGGTGATCAGACAGGCAGCTGCTACATGAAGACACTAGGTCCCTGGAAAAGAGCAGCTAGTGGGAAAGGCAGATATTGGAAGGAGTATCTAAAGGTTAATGTCACTGCACACACACTTTACAGGGCATGACAGCCTTACCTAGACATACACTGTAGCTACCAGCAAAACTGCAGCTTAAATGTTATTTATTCTGACATGTATGTATGTACATGCTTTTGTCTTCCAAGTGTGTACCACCTGCATCAGAGTGTTCTTAGGAGACAATTTCTGAAAGAGCTCATATTACAATTACTCTCCACTGATTTCCTCCCCCCCGAAGTTTACTGGTTCTCAGAGATTATCTGTTCTTCTTAGGTGTATCAGCCAGTTAACTAAAACGTAACACCCCTCCCTGTAAACTTCCCTCACATGTCTTTAGCCACCAAAGCTACCAAAACACAATTGCTATGGTGTTAGTCGTGAACACTGTTAGGGCAAACACAGGGTATTAACAAGGTGTTACGTACCTAGCTTACTTAAAAGCTTTGGAAAGACCACTGGCTAACAGGCAATAAAATACACATCCAATTTCTTTAGCTTATGCCATCACACACTTTCTCTGCAAAAACTAAATAATTTTCACAGGAGTGCAAGATACTTTATTATGACTATTATATTTCTTCATAACAGTAATCTATGCAGAAGGCTATGGATTCAGAAAGGCACTTCAGTATATACTTAAGTAAGCAACTGAGTAGCCCCATCTCGTACACAAGCCTGCAAAACAAGAGGTGAGGATCAGGAGGCTCTCTGTTGCTGTCTGATGAGGCTAGCCAAGGCTATGCTGCATTTTTTCCTCAGCTGAGACACTCAAAGATAAAAAGCAGGATACTTCCTGGTATACTGACTAACTGCATATGGGAATGCTCCTCTAGACCAAATTGCTCTCTTTAGTATGAGATAACAAGCAACTTCTATCAAGTATTAGCAGTCCACTCTTTCTGGGGTGTCCTGCATACTCAGCAAAATGCTTTCTACAATTACAAAGATCATAATGCCACCTTAGGTTCTATGCAGTTCTTGGCCTCAGGAGAAATTAATTATTCTTCTCCTTTTACTTCAGAGTACCCAAAGGTGAAAAGAAAGTAAGATTCCAGCATGTTTCTCCCTCCACTTACAAAGCCCGTTAGAGATCAGTGAAAACATGCCAAAGTATGTTTGGCCCCTGTTCTGGAGAAATAAGAAACATAACCAACAATTAATGACAGCCGGAGCCATCCAATGTTAAAGTTTCTGCTACAAATTGATATCAGGGCTGCAGTGAGGCAAACACATCTTCCCACTGTGTGGATCATAAATAAACAGCATTAATCATTTTGCCATGTGGAATAAAATAGTTCTATGCATTTTCTTGACTACTATTGTTCTATCATTATTAGAGAGGCTGGTATTTAAATTTTCCTTGAGTTCTTTGGCATCTAACAAAGGTCTTTCAAAAGAAACTTCTGGCCCTGATTCACAGTTCAGCATTATCTCAGGCACGCTTGATTCCTTGTAAACACTAGTTTTGTCTAAAAGTAGCAATTTGCATCAAAGATGCATCATTGCGCTCAGACTTCAAGCACTGTAGATTGGCACAGCTCCAGCCACTTCTGTGGGACGCCATGGACTAATCCCTGCTGAGGAGTCAGCCTGTGTATTCAAAGGCTATGAGGATTGTTAGGCTCATAGAGTTTGCATCACACCAGTAACCAAACTTAGCAATCCACAGGCATACGCTGGATCAAGTGTTTCTTGGGAGAGTTAGACACATAAAAATGACAACAAACGAGCATGGGAGCAACGTCAAGGTGCTGAGTAAAGAATGTGAGTGGATTTCATAAACATTGCCTACCTTTTTCTCTGGCACAGATAAAGACTCGCTGTCAAGATTTTCTATTAAACATTTACAACACTAAGATCTGAATGTGCTGGAAATAACCCAGTGCAATGCATTGGAAAATTGTTAAGCCATAATCATTTTAGCTAAGAACATCGTATTTATGACAGCTCCACCATTTTCATTACAACTTTGGCAAACATGGAAAGCTTTTTACTCCCCATTTAACAGCTATTTTTGTCAAGGCCAGCATCGCTATTAATACTGCAGTATTAGAGGCTCTCGCTGCATTTTAATCTGAACTAGTCTTCTTTTTCATTTTAGGCAGAAGAAAAGTGTTGTGACCTACCAGTTTGTCTGGATGCTGCTGCTGCTATGAGTGTACAGAGGGCACCCGTCTGCATCCAGAAGGGCAGCACAAGAACAAAGCAATTCTATCTGTGGTATTTAATTCACGGATTTTGTCTCAAGGCAAGAGAGTATCCAACCAGGGAAATGAATCTGGGGAAACCAAAAGGCAGAAAATACAACAATCCCTGACTAATGTGACACATCTGCTGCAAAAACGACCTTAAGTGGAACCCAAGGTACTGGAGCTCCTGTTGCTGCCTGTCTCTAACTTCTTACCTGCAACCACCATTTAAACAGCATCTCTTAACCCAGGGATCCAGCTGACAAGCAGGCCACACAGTTTTAAGGTTTCCAGAGCCTGAGCTTTGTTAACCGTGGTAAAAAATTTAGTGTCAAGGTTGGTACCTCCAGTATGTCTGCTGGGGACCCTTAAATGACAACATCGATGCAGCACACAAAAGGATGCTCCAGCATAGTAAACAAAACTTAAATACCTTAAAAGGAAGGATAAAAGCTAACTCAAACAGCAGTTGTTCATTTCTGCCCAGCTAGAAATTATTGGTGACGTTCATGTTTAAGGCATGAGTCATCTTTCTTTCAATTTGCCTCTACTTATTCCCTTGTTCCCCCTTCTCACATTCTTCAGTAGCTCCAAGTAGCAACTTTGTAATAATATATCCATAGCTGATGTGCATACATCTCTTTAGCCTGCCTAACACACACATAACACAATACTACAGAGCCTAACAATACAACCAGTTTTAAGATTCCCAACACAGTATTAAGCCTGGAAACAGGCTCTTCATTCTATAGTCAGAGACATTACCAGCCATAAGACTATGGTTATCCCACTACGTTCTCAGAATTGGCAACAGCCAATGCATACTACTTTTTTTGCTTTTTTTAAACTACAATTCATGAAAATCCAAGCTTTCCCCATAAATTAATCTGAAATATTTCAGATACGTAGTTAACACAGGCATACTTTGGTAAGACAAGATTTCATGTAACCTGCAGCTCTTACTATATGGGAAGCATTAATTTTCAGATGCTCACCTGCCTTTGTAAATGTTTTTAAGGAGACGCCTTTCCACCATCCTGGCATACCGCAGTAAAAAGAGTTCTAATAATTATTCATTACCCCAAACAAGCAACAAGAAGAAAATTTCAAAATCAAGACAGAGCTAGAATGGCAGACATTGTCAAAGGGAAGGGAAAATATTCACCTCTGCTTCTGCTGCTTGCTTATGCCTTGCAATACGTTCTATGCAAACCTCTGTAAAAGGACAGAGGGAAAATAAAAGTAACTTTAAGACATCAAACGATATGCCACAAGAAAATTTCAGACAAGTCTGAATATACGTTTAAGTTTTGATCACCTGAATATCTACACTGATGTGAAGAGTACTTAAAAGTTATGGCCATTTGGACCCAGTCTCCAATTTGAATTTGTGTATCAAATACTGCATTTCCACTTCTGTTTAAGAATAATTGCAATGACATCCTCTGCTGTGTGCTACAGCTGTAAACAGCTATAGCTTACACCTCAGAGTAAGGTAGGGGAGCCAATGCCTTCCTGCCTAATGCAGAGGGTGAGAGACACCAAAAGCCATCATCTTTTATGAAGTGCATTTATTTTGGAGACTTACTTCATAGGCCAAACCCTGGGCTTGAAAGCCTCTTTGGCAAAAAACCCTTCTTTCTCCATGAGCTGAATGACAGAAATCCCAAATCAAGGGAACTGAGACAAGATCATGGAAGCATAGACTCATGTAGGTTGGAAAAGACCATTAATACCATTGAGCCCAACCATTAACCTAGCACTGCCAAGTCCACCACTAAACCACATCCCTAAGCACCATGTCTACACACCTTTTAAATACCTCCAGGGATGGTGACTCAACCACTTCCCCAGGCAGCCTGTTCCAATGCTTGACAACCTTTTTGGTGAAGAAGTTTTTCCTAATATCCAGTCTAAACCTCCCCTAATGCAGCTTGAAGCCATTTCCTCTCATCCTATCACTTGTTACTTGGGAGACAAGACCAACACTCACCTCGCTACAACCTCCTTTCTGGTAGCTGTAGAGAGAGATAAGGTCTCCCCTCAGCCTCCTCTTCTGCAGGCTAAACAACCCCAGTTCCCTCAGCCACTCCTCAGAAGACTTGTGCTCCAGACCCTTCACCAGCTTCGCTGCCCTTCTCTGGACATGCTCCAGCACCTCAACATCCCTCTTGTACTGAGGGGCCCAAAACTGCATACAATATTCAAGGTGTGGCCTCACCAGTGCCGAGTACAGGGGCACGATCACTTCCCGACTCCTGCTGGCCACACTATTCCTGATACAAGCCAGGATGCCATTTGACCTTCTTGGCCACCTGCAGATGCTGCCAGCTCACATTTGGCTGGCTGGCTCCCCTCCTTTGGGAAATCCTGGTCCCACTGCAGCCCACCTTCCTGGTGTCTTCAAATTGAGTTTCCAGGAACCTTGTCTTCTTAAAGTGCAGGAAGCTTTCCTAACCATAGGCCTTAGATACACCTACATATATCACACAAAACAGAGAAAGGGCCTGAAAACCTGTGAGGGGAAACAGCTTGAATGATGTTTCCTTTCACAGAAGTGTTCCTGAGCATGTCTGGGGCTTGGACTCTTGTTTTTACTCCAATAAGTTATCTTCAGTGGTAAAAAAAGTGCCATATTGAAACAAACTGTGTCATATGATCCTCCTAGTGGATGAGGAAAAGGCTGTGGATGTTGTTTACCTGGACTTTAGTAAAGCCTTTGACTCCGTTCCCACAGCATTCTTCTGGAGAAACTGGCTGCTCTTAGCTTGGACGGGCGTACTCTTCACTGGGTAAAAAACTGCCTGGATGGCCAGGCCCAGAGTTGTGGTGAATGAAGTTTAATCCAGTTGGTGGCCAGCCACGAGCAGGGTTCCCCAGGGCTCAGTTTTGGGACCAGTCTTGTTTAGCATCTTTGTCAATGATCTGGACAACGGGATTGAATGTACCCTTAGTAAGTTTGCTAATGACACCAAGTTGGGCAGGAATGTTGATCTGCTGGAGGGTAGAAAGGGTCTATGGAGGGATCTGGGCAGGCTGGATCGATGGGCAGGGGCCAACTGTATGACATTCAACAAGGCTCAGTGCTGGGTCTTACACTTTGGTCACAACAACCCTATGCAACGCTACAGGCTTGGGGAAGTGTGGCTGGGGAGCTGCCTGGTGGAAAAGGATCTGAGAGTGGCCTCCAGGAGAAGCCACTGCACCTTCAACTTCTGCTAAGCTGGTCCAGGTTGTCCACATTAAGCACAGTTTAGCTAATAGATTCCCAGCTCCAGCCTACTGCTATCTCACATCCACCTCTGAACAGGGAATACAAACCTTATATAACTCACCAGGGCACACAGGTGTCTTGCTCCACAAATATCACAGCAGCAGGGGTCACTCAGCCAGAAAACATGAAGAACCAGCTTTCTCAGGAGAGAAGCTTCCCACTTCTTTATTCCCACAAACAATAAGAGTTGCTGATAAAGCTGAGGAAAATTGTCAGAGTTCTGCATGAAATACAGCCTGGTATGTAATTAGCAAAGGGAGAAAAAAGCATTCAAACCACCCAGCCACCTCCAGCAACATTCCAGCAAGAGGTATGTAGAGTAAGGCCTGGCCTTCTTTTCAGCCTAGATGATTCAAGGTTTCCTATGTTTCTAGAAGTGCAAATTTCTCTTGCCAGCCATAAATTCCTTTAAAGAGTGCTGACAATTAAAGAAACAATCTGTCACAATGCAGGGTTTTATTTTACTTGTTAATGCATTGATATACATATATATACACACACACACAAGAATGAAAAGCATATTTTGACATTTAAAGCCATCCTAGCTTGTCTGTGCCATACAGCCCAAGCTGTCAGGAGAAATGTGGGTGTGCTGCAAAGTTTTTAGATAACAACAACTTCTAATTAAGAGATGAATTTGAATTTTTACCAAATTAGAGCACGCACAGCTTCTCTCACACAAACACAAAAATGAAAAACATTTGGCTAACACTCGTTCTTCTGGCCACTCACTTCCTCAAAGCTGCAACTGTGACTAACTGCAGGCTTTTCTTCTCCAGAACAACAGCCTATTTTGGAGGCTAAAGCACCAGTCTGAGATATAGATGATTATGATTCAAACCCTGGCTCTGACACAAGCCACTTCTCTAACTTTGGGTAAATCATTTAACTGACAGTTACTCTGCTTCCAATCTAATCTGTAAAGTCAGGATAATCCTATTTCCTTGTTTTACACTTTGGGAATACAGTAGGATACTTTGCACGCCAGAAATTATCTTGGGCAGCACATAGTGCTCTGGAGGCTAATTTCACCATCCACAAAGAGTAACTGACATTTTTCTAAGCTCCCTGCGCTTCTGTGGGACTTCTAGTGATGTGCTTTCTTCTCACCTGCTAAGATGACCATCATGAATGGATGGGTCTAATCTTAAGAATTATCAGTGTAGGTATTAATACCCTTACCAAACTTGTATAAAACTTCTACAGAAGGAAACTGTGGACCTTTCTTTCAAGGCATGTTCTCCAAGGATGCAAGATGGAAGAGGAACACAGTTCTGTCATATTGATTAGAGACCAGGTACTGCAACCATATTTCTTAAACTGGAAGCATGATGTACATGTCTGATGAGAGTAAGATAAGAGGAGCATTTGAGAAACATCAAGATAATCCCACGCCTATACAGCTGCAAGAATATAATGGCTGGCAAGGGTAGTTATCACTGCATCCCCCCTACCAATAGCATCTGCAGGACCTGCATAGCTATGGACCATTCCACTCCCTGCAATGTGAAGGAGAGGAATATTGCTAGCTGCGGTCATGACTGAGTATTCCTGTCAGCTATCGTCACCTCCAGGAGCAGCTTAGTTAGTGGGGGAAGTGTACAAACAGTCCTTCAGGTTAATTGCTGCATGATGGAGCAATTGGAGGGGAAAAGCAACTACAGCCATGTCCTCCTCCTCTATTTCATCTCCTCCTTTCTTCGTCATGGAAAAGACAGAAAAGTAGTTGCTCCTTCCTTTTGCTCTTTCTCTCCTTTCCTTCTCTCTTTTGTATCATTTATCTTGAGAACTGCTGGTCATATATAAGTAAGAGTGAGGTCAAAGCTGTTACAAAAAAGATTGATTTGACCCAGATATATTTTGAGAAGTACTGTGTAACCAGTATGTCTGTGAAAAGTACGAGGGAAGACCAAAGACATTTATAATGGTTCTTTCCCATAGGGACACCTGCAAGGGAAACATTTCCTTTGCCCCCCCCAATCTCTCCCCTCTTTCTGAAAACCAGCAGTGTGATGCATATCTTGATACTAAAAGGGAGAACAAATGGTACATTTCGGTCCCAAGATATTGTCAGCATACAGAATAAAGAGTCACAACCACAACAAATGCATAATTACTGGGGAACTGATTTCCCCATATAAAGGAAAAGATACTTTGTCCAAAGCAATTCCCTCCAAGAATTTATATGGACATAGGCAACTTCTGCAGCCTCACCCACAAACTACAGAGTTTCGTCAAGGGGGATTCTGTGGGGTGGCTGGTTTTGTGGGTGGGTTGTTCTTTTTTGTTGCTGTTGTTCGGTCAGTTGGGTTTTTTGGTTTTTGGGGTGGGTGGTTTTTTTTTTTTTTGGGGGGGGGGGTGTTTTGGTTTTTTACAGATGACATTTGCTGATACTTACACCTTACAGTGTTACAAAAATAGTACAAGAGGTGCAGGGATTAGGGTTTTAAATGCATGCTTCAGTACTTGCAATAAACTGACTCCTGAATTAGGTGGTTCACAGGGCTTAGGATGCTGGCAGAAATCCCCTAAAGGAATTAAATAGTGCTACAGGAAATTCATCCATCAGTTGTTCTGCTATTTGTCTAAGGGCACTATGAGGCTGTCCTAAGTCCCTGCTCCTTCATTAACTTCCCTGTGCTGCAACTTTGCACCTTAAGTACACATGTATAAATGTCTGCGGGTCCATGTGATAAACTGGGTCACTTAAAGATCAAAAGACCCTTCCCTTTTCTGCCATGTTTCTGACTCTCCGTCATTTTGATGCTTTAGTTTCATGGTACAGCCCCATTTACAGTCACATCGATGCAACTGGTAGGGTAGCAAACAGCAGTGTAGGGCAGGTAAGTGCTCACGTTGGCTTCTTTGCCAATACCAGTATTTATAACAGCTTTTAGAATTCAGAGTTGTCTGAAGCCATGCGGATACAGTGACACTTTTGTAAATCAGGAGCCACAGATAGCCACAGTTAGACAGAGCCACTCTCTAACCTGCAGACAGTGATTTCATCCTAGAGAAACTACAGCATTTTCAGGAGAGGTGATTTTCACCTCACAGACTTTGCAGCTGGAGAAGAAAAAACTTAGAAAAGGTCTGGACAGTGACGGCAGCATGTCAAGAAGTCTCCTCTTGATTCCCTTTAAGCTAGCAGAAAACAACAAAGCTCTCTTTTGTCAGCCTTAAGTTGTCTCATGGCAAATTAGCTCTCATGAAGAGAAAAGTAAGACAAAATACCCATGGAGGGATGGGGGGATTTGTTTTTACAATGGCTTTTGTTCCATGCAGCAATATGGAAATGCAAGATAAGGGTTTCTATTACCCAGAGGCTATGGGGTACATTGCACTCGGAGCACATACGTAAGTCCCATCAATACTAACAGGCGCTGAGCATGCTCAGCAAGAGCAGAACAAAGTCACTGCATTTTCACAGAGGTGTTTATGGACAGGAAACACTTGCTATCTACATGTCTTCAGGGACAGTCCATACTGCATTCACTTGGAGAAAATAAAATGGCACAGAAACACAGGTGCTGATTAGCTGAAACCACTGACATTATACCATCATTCAACAAGTCCCCGTTTGTATATACTATTAATACAATGCCTCAGTTGGCCCATCTGATGACAGCAAACTGACTGTACTGAGGCAATGAAAATTTTGGTTAAATCTCTGCAAAACGTACCGTAAAAAGGACAACAGCAGCCAAGTAAGTAATCTAACTTGTACCAGTGATAATGCACAAGGGAGTGCAAAACTGGGTGAGAAGAACTAGGAGCATGTGTCTCCTGGGGCACAGGACAAGCATTCTCGGCTAAGGCATGAGTGCATGCCTACAATACCAGAAAGGCATGGAATAATTCCTGGATGGCTAAGAGCTTCATGTGGCATTTGCAGCAGCTCAGCCTGTCCCATGCAATGTTTGATGCATGACATCAGGAAGACGCTTCTCTCGCCCTGCCTTAGCCCTCAGGATCTCACATACATGTCCATCATGCCTTCCAAACACCAGAATAAATGTATTTTAAAAGCACCCAGAGTTAGACATACATTCACTCAAACAGGTCACAAAAAATAGTCAAACTTATAGGTCCAATTTCTCATTAAATGTGCATTGTAGACCATCAGGTTATATGACTAGTCCAATGTGACTATCTCATTTACAGTTCATGTAATAAATTTTCCTGTTCAGGGGATCATTCATCATCGCATGAAGAGGGTCGCCTCCTCTAACCAACTCTGTTTATAGGGGTGATCTCTTCTTGTTCTCAGACCTCCCCTGCAACCAACCTCCTCTCCTAGCTCTTCCTTTCATAATACAAATAAACCTCAAATATGGTTTAGTCCCTCCCATCTTGAAAAAGCCACGCCAAAACACATAAGCTGCTCTCAGATCACTACAGTAATTATATAGCATTCCTTTCAGACAAATCCAGCCTAGAAACATCTCATTTATGGTCTTACAGTCAATGGAAACAACTTCTAACAATACCTTTACAGCTTCTTAGATAGGCTCTTCAGTAGCTTTGGCCATGGTCCAGCTGTGCTGTTTCTTTTCATGGCTTCAGAGACACTATTCCCTGAATCCTTCTCCTCACTCTTCTGAGTGCTTCCTCAGTGTGTCGTCTACCGAACTCCCCTCATGCTCCACACCTTTCGGTTTTCTTCTATAGTTCTACTTGCCTCGGTACTTTTTGTTCCCTCCCATATTTCATCTCATTTGTAAACACAGATTCAGCTATCCTGATGACTTACAAAATGACACGCCTTCTGTTCAAATGACAATCTCAGCTGGTTTTCTTGTATTTTTATGTCTGTGTTCAGCAATTACCACAAACTCATCATGGCTAAAGCAGGTATTTAATTTTCTTCCCAAGACTCTCCTGACCTGTGAACAACAGCAGCGTCTTCCTGTTGTACCAGCCCATAACTTGGATATCATCTTCATCTTGTAGCTCACACTCAGTTCTTATATCTTGTATCTAAGCTATATCTCAGCCTGGCAGACGGTTTCCACATAGTGTCACCACAGGCCATCCATAGCATCCTCTCATCTGCAGAGATAAAACTCTCTTGACAAACAGAATCTTGTTCCACAGCTATTTATCCAAAATGCTGCTTTAAAGACCATTTTCCTAGACCACCCCTTTGGCAACGTTATTACTTTCTACGCAAGCATCTCCTCATTTCCTTCCCTCCTTCACATCAATAAGAAGTTATGTATCATCGCTAGGTTTTCCACAGTTCACCCATAAGTCTCTATCACCTCTTCTTCAATATCAAAAGATCAATTTCTACCCCTGTTGTAGCCCCAGGGAGTCTATCAGCTCCAGTCCAGAGCCTGAAAATGCTTTATAGCCCACAGGGAAATTCTAGCTCTGCTGAAGTTTGTGGAGCACAGGGGCAAAGATTTTGTCTTACAAACAATTTCTGAAATCAGTGAAATTATTTGCAGTATGTAAAGTCAAGCATGTACCTCAAGCAAGGTCTACTTCAGAAATGGTTTGCTGGTATCATTATGCAAGTACAACCCATCTTGGCACAACTGAAACAGCTAATTCTGTCATAGGCACAGCTTACAGCTATGACGTTGTCTTTTGTTGGTGTGGTTTATATTAGTGTGTAGAATTTTTTTAAAGAGTCAAACAATTCTTTCAGCAAAAGCATTTCTGGCAATAGAAATGCAACGGTGTTAAGGCTGCTATTAGTACAGAAAATTCTAATAAACAAGCAAACAAACAAATCACAACAAAACTCACTCAATCCAAGAAACCTTTCTGACATAAAATCATCTAAGCTTTTTTTGAGGACTGGGACATGGGTATGAAGAAAACCAGCCAAACTGTAAAAGCTAAACCAAACATACCTATGTATGATCTATATATGTATGCAGATATATATTGATCTAAAAAACACATAGTTTTTCTTGAAAAGTATTTATTTCTGCTGCCGAAATTGAAAAATTGACAGCCCAAGAAAAAAAAACTCATATAGCTTCAGTGTAGACTGTGATTCTTCATCCTGTTGCAGAAACACATGTAAATCAGGACATTAAAAGATACATCTAGGATTAAACTACTTAGACATGACATCATCCTTTGGCTTCTCCTGGGACTATCTGGAAGAGAGATGATATCACTTAATGCTTATTGCCAGAATTACTCTTACAGATATGGCACCAGTGATGGTATATATGTAACAATGATGTAGAAGTGTCCAATTCATCAGTTAGACACCAGCATTATATCTCTGCAATGCCAAGGATATGAAAAGAAGTCACAGTGGTTTTATAGTGCTCTATTGTTAAAAGTTTTAGATGCAAAACATTGTAATTGATGGACCAAAAATACCAAACTTAATGCTTACACTAAAAGTTTAGCTCTGAGTTGGTAAGTAGGATCACTGTGCTTGTTTCCATTATGTTATACTTATTTTACAGCACTGCATTGTTACTGAATTCATTAGAATTATGTTAGTATAAAACTTTTATTATGTACTAAATGGATAAGAATATATTTACTTTTTCCTGGCTGAACCAAGAAATCATTGGGAGACAATAAATATAGAATCATAGACTCGCTAAGGTTGGGAAAGACCTCTAGGATCATCAAGTCTAACTGTCAATTTTGAAGCTACTTTTAAAAAAATCAAAGCTCCTCTTTAGAAGCACTTCCTCTGTCTACTAAAATCTCCAGTCTGCACATAAACCAGTGTAGCTGTTGAACTTACAAGAAACATTTTGCATCATGTGTATGAGGCAGTGGGAGGGGCAGAAAAACTACAGAATGATTTAGTGCTGCTCCAAAACCAAAAAGCATGGCTGTTACGCTCTTCAAAGGAGCAGAAATCTGAGGTTTCTGGAAGTGAGACAATCATATAACTAAATGTAGATCAGCATCTCCTAATGAGAACTCAGAAAACAGATGTTGCTGATAGCACATTCACAGCATTTTATGCTTTTTAATGCATGAAGGACATGAGTGGCAGAGTGTGTGCGTGTATTTCTATAGCATTGCTTTTTGAAGGCTTTGCGGTTACTTATTGTCTGATATTTATCTTATTCCTACAGAGAAGCTCTACCTAAGGGTAAAGTTTTTTTCTTCTACAATTTAATAGCATTTCTATGTTCCTGAAAAGCTGGCAAATACACATTTACATTCACTAAATGCATATGTGTTTCTTTACCTACATTAATGCAAACTTTATCTATTCTTCTTCCACAATTCATTGTAAATATTCAAGGCTTCAACATTTACTATTCAGCCCTTAAGTCCAATACACACAAAAGGAGGGTACTCTACCCCCCAGGAGCCTAGGAATAACACTGTATACTTCATAGAGGACAATCTTTCATTGCAGCAATTCTCACAGCTTTACAAACACCCATGACGTCCAGCAGCTGTTTATTAACATTTTAAGACAGAAGAAAGGAGTCACTTGTGACTCAAGGGTACAAGTCCTAGCTCTCAGCTTCTCAAGTAATGGATCAGACCAGCTCCTAGAAATGATTAGTTCCATTTATTCTGCAAAGCCCAATGCTGCTGCACATCAGAAAATCAAGAGGGCTTTGTACAGCCTTGTGGGCCGTACGCATTTTTAAGCCTCATGAAATTAAAGAACCTCCTCTATTTCACCGCAATTTCTTTATGTCTGCATAAAAAAACATATCACTGAACTTTACATGCCTCTTCCTGGATTTGTAAATACCTTAGCAGCTGTAGACTGGCACTTTTCCTCTGGAATGTATGCTGAAGGCAGAAAGCCCCAAGACAAATAACCCAACAGGGCCTTACTTGCCCCTGTATAAATATACACATCCCAACTGGCACAACAAGCTTATTCCTTTCTAACTTTCACCCGCATGCATCCACTCTCACACACATATTTTTTTATTGTGACTGCTTCAAGTCATGCTCTGCAACTGTCTCCTTTGCTCAGATCTCTCCTGTTACGGTGGATAACAGTAGCAGTGCTGCTGTTCTCTACTCCCAAATCCAGCACCCTTCAGGCAAATAACAGGAGGACATTTTTGAAACACATCCTGGGGACATCACCAATGAGCACAGCATGACTAATTACAGTGATTAGACTAATAGCAGAATATTATAATCTCATTTAAACAACAGAACATTTGTCACATCCTACACATGGAAAAGGTCCACTTCCTATCCCCTGTGCTGCTGTTTACCTGCCCTACACAGCTTGTGCCCTGGCACTTCTGCCTGCAAGCACTTCCTTGGCAGAGAAGACAGAACCGCCGCTGTGAGGCCAGGGTGCTGCCAGACAGGCTGTTGAGTAGGTCGCAACTATCAGATGCACCATCCACAGTAAGGTTTGAACCAGCATCTCCTCTGAAACTCCATGGAAGACCCACTGAAGCCCCAGAAGGATGCAATACAATGCTGGCAAATAGAATTAAGCACATTTGCTTCTTCTGCCACATGCTTCCCTATACATTCCCTCCATGTAGCTATCTTCCCCGCTCCTTTAGGGTGGCCATGCTGCTTTCAAATGTTAATTCTGCTCCAGGCAGTTCAGCTTCTCCTATTTCTGCCTGAGCCCATTCTTGCAGAAACCCTCTTAAATAAAAAGGCTTCCTAAAACTTCCACTCACCATCCACTTTCTTTCCTTTTTTTCATCATCTTGCTCCCATTCTGATTTCTTCCTTTACTCTGCCTGGATCTCTGTGAATCTCTCTCTGACTCATCCCAATCGTCCAACATGTCATGGGCTGTCTCACGCTCACATACTCCTCTGAAGTCAGACAACGGCTAAACTGAATATCCGTATCTGACATCTCCTAATGGCTCTGGCACTTAAAATTAGGAGAAATACATGTTTAGTATCAGCCAGCTCCCAGATGGTGGTAAGGCAATTGTGTTCAAATCAAAACTATTGGGTCTGTTAAAGCCCATTCGGCCACCTTTTTTCTTACAGATATGCTGTGCCCACACACAGATCCCTCTGGGATTTTCCTGCTTTCCTTGATGAATCTCAGGTTTCTGCTGGTTATCATTTTCCCTGATAAAAATGATTGACCCAGCGTGCCCCACTGAGTAGTTTCCCATTCCAGTACACGACACTGCTCACAGCTTCCACATGAGCCCCAGACTTTCAATGCAAGCCTGAGACCTGTTTTCAGTGCATCATTGCACTTACTGAGTCCCATTCTTGCCATTTCTATAATAAATACAAGTGCAAAAACTACAGAAGGGTTTTACAACTTTGCTTTGTAGTCTCACTTTAGCAGTGTGCTAACTTTGCATGTTTACACTGTTTATTTCATGCCGGGTTGGAAGAAAGAGTCATGAGTAAAAGTGAAATTATACGTTCCCAGAGGGACCTTCTTTTGCTTATTACCTCCCTCTTTCAATGCATGTATTAGAGCTTCTGAATTAACAGTGGCAGATGCAGGCAAAGAAAGAAAATTTTAATTTTGCAGATAATAATGGATTACAATACATTAACATTACTGTAAAATGCACAAAGTGGAAGCACTCAAGGGATGTAGGAGCAATTAATGTAGTTCATTTATTTACTTAACTCTGACACACTGCTAGGGCATTCAGGAGCAACTGCAATTGTGTTTACACAAGCAGAGCTATAAGGCTTCTTCAATATCACAGACAAATACCCTGTTCAGGATTCAGGTGGACATCAGCTGCTTCAGGCAGAGAGAAATATGAAAATGTATACTGAAATAGCAACTTTAAACACAACTTTAAAAGCAGATCTTCTCCATTAAAGGAGTGGGCAGGGGTGAGTCATTAATAAGGACATGGTATAAAGACAGTTCTCAGCTCTCAAGAGCTCCATTTGTTTATTATATGCTTGTATCACTGTAAAACAAGAATTTTCAGGAAGAAACAAGCTAAAGGTAGGCACAGATACCCGCTCAAGTTAAAATAGATATACAAAAATAAGTGTGTAATTACAAGGGAAAAAAACAAATCCAAACACTCAAAACCAAAGCTACCATTAGGGTTGGAAATTTTCAGGAGCAGTGGAAAAATCAGCAAATGCCTCATTTAAATGCAATGTTGATATGTAACTCATAGAGCCACCTCCTGTGTATTTCTAGTACCGATCAAAAGCCCTAACTCCTGCACTTTGAATACAGCCACAGCCTATGCATTGGAAACAAAAGTATCCAGCAGCACTGAGTGCCCAGTTCTGTTTTATCTTAAGTGGCAACCACCATCTGAACAACAGGGCATCCTTACAATTACCAAAATTAAGCCATTCCAAAACATGAGATTCACATGCGTTTGGATTTCGGCATGTCCAAATGAAGGCAACAACAATGCTAAGGATTTAGAGTCCTTTGTTGCAATCAAAACGGGTTAAACTAATTTCAAGTCCAGCCAGTCAGCCTCTGTTGATAGCTGAAGGGATGAATATACCATCCCATACTAGCAATGTAGACACTGGGAACTAATTTCTAACAAAACTCAAAAAATTCAGTTGGTAAAAATAAAGTAGCCACAAAAATCAGGCCTCTCCAGCAGTAAAAAAAAAGACAAAGCATCTCCACTTGTGACCAGAGATATATATGTCTTGAATTTATTAGGGAATTCAGTTGATCCAAGAAAATGATGATACTGAAGGCTGGCAAAATGGCCAAGTGAAAAACCTGGATGCCTGAATTACAGCAGAAACCTCCAGCAGCTGCAGTCACTAGCGCAGCACCTTCTTCTGACCAGCATGAATGGCTGCCACTAGACGCAGTAATTCCAGCAGCAACTGAACACTCTGGAGTAAAAGCAGGCTTGAATGGCAATGTTCTCACTGAGCGTTGGGCAAGAAGTTGGGAGGGGACACAGCCGGGACAGCTGACCCCAAGTGACCAAAGACACAGCCCACAGCCCATGATGCTATGCTCAGAAATAAAAGCTCAAGGAAAAGAGGATAAAGGAGGATCATTTGCTGTATTGGCGTTCATCTTCCCAGGTAAGCGTTATACTTGCTGAGGCCTGCCTACCTACAGGAAGTGGCTAAACATCCGCCTGCAGATGGGAAGTAGTGAATAAATTCCTTATTTCACTTCGCTTGCACACAGTTTTTCTTCACTTATTAAACTGACTTTTTCTCACCTTTGCTCTTCCAATTCTCTCCTGTACCCCACTGCAGGGGCAGTGTGCAGTGAGCAATCAGCTGGTGGGAGTTCAGTTGCTGGCCGGCATCAATCCACCACACGTTCCCACTGTTTAGTATATGTAATTGGACTTCAATGAACAATATAAATTTAATTGACTGGATTTTCTCTTGTAATAAAAGATCATGGACACACACAAAAATATATTTAAAATATTCCCATTAATCTGCTCACTCTTTCAATCTGCTTTCCATAGTGTGAATGTTGCACCTCTTGTTTTACTTCCTACTACAAGGTGATGGTTTGTTTTAATACTATGAACCTGGTTCAAACTGATTGATTTTCACTGCTGGATGCTACAGTGAAACTATGAAATCTCCTTTATTTCTGTTTTTAGTGCTTGTATAGAGCCAGCTGGAAATGACTTTAATTTTATTTTTAGCTCTCTTTCATTTATATTATTCTACTTTCTATTCAGAGGGTATGCTACATAGTTTGAGTTGAAAGCAAAAAGAGAAAAGTCTCGATTTTTTCAGGTCAAGCAATGAAATAAGAAGAAATCCAAACATTTGGTTTAGGCAAAGGAATAAGGAATTCTCATCCACATCCCAGTTTCACAGATCATATCACTACTCATTATATCAAAAGGAGTTTTCCCATTGGTCTTAAACTTGCTGCTACGACTCTAACCAGATACAATTTTACCTCTTCCTTTTTCAGAAGTGCCTTAAATGTACAATTTTCAGAAACAAGTACAGCAGTAACATGTACCTCTACTCTTCATGTATAGTTTCTAACAGTTTACAGGGTTCAAGTTTCAAAAGTGCTACTTCCTTTCTGTCAGAAAACTGAGTCTCATTAAAAAGATTCAGGCCAAGCACTAAAATCACTACCTATTTAAAAAAAAAAAACCAACCCAAACAAAAACAACAAAACTTCAAGAGCCTCAATGACATTTAAGTTTGTTAATTCCACAAAATGTCTACCTGCAACTTTACCTAATGCAGTATCTTCATAGAACTGATCCCAAGTGACTTTGGAAACCCAGCATTAAAACTTAGAATTCACATAGCTCATTCAAAACTTTTATCCAGTGAGTATGTTTTCATTATTTTTAAACTGTCTTCATAATAACTGGCCTATAGCAGCCTGAGACTGAAATTTTATTTCCAGCTCACAGTCTTCCTCCTATAAAAGGTGCCTGCAAATATATCGGCCAAGTTGCTCATTAGAACTCAGCTCCTGTATCTAACAGGGTTTAACGAACAAGCAGAATTGAACCAGTTTTTCAGTGTTTTAATACCAAAATAAAAAAAAAAAAACCAACAACCTAGGAATAAAAAAAGATTTAATGATAACTCTGCACTACCTTATAGAAAAGTATTAAACCAACCTGACCAGAATTCCTACTGTAGTTACACAGGCATGTACTTATATAGTCACTAGGGAAAGCTAAAAATTAAAGCAGCAAGGCCAGTCAGTAGAGTCAGCTCGATGTAATTTGCCATCCATTATGTGGGTTTAACCTCCATGGAGTCAGCATGTGAGAGTCAGAAATTACTCCAGAAAGTCACTCCAGTATTACTTACTGGTGGTGTTTTTGTCACTTGCCTGTTCCTACATAAGCACCATCTCTCACCTATGATCAAATTCGGGCACGTTCATTTGCAGCTTTCCCTGTTCTTGCCAATGATCTGCCACCTCTGAGTGGATGCAGAGGCAGAATGTAAGACTGAGATGACCTCACCCCCCTGTTGGACATTCAGTTCTGCAATTCCAGTAATAAAACTGCTGAAGCGTTAAGCCATTTCCATGATCTTCTATTAACCTAACATGTGGTCCTGCAATGACTTGATCTGCACCAGCCAACTCAATCCATGCTGACAGAGAGACTTCTTCCCAAGGAAAACAAATTTCGGTTTGTTCCTCATTTGTTGATGTATGGGTGAATAAGACCAAAGATATTCAGCAGTATTTCTCTCAGCCATAATGTAAGAAGGGGCTGAAAAGTGAAAACGTGCAACACAAAAAAGTTAATCATGCAAGGCAGTTTTGAGTGCCGTAGTCATCCTTCTTCAGTGTAATGTATTCTTGCTATTACCCCGTGTTGAAAGCTTTCAATCTTGAGATATATTTTTTTTTTCTTTTTAAAAAGTGGAAGAACAAAATAATTGTGCAGGGTGTAAACAGATTTTGGATGAAAATGAAAGACATCCCTTGTAATCAGGAACAGAGAAGAGCTTTCCAGCAGATACCTTGGTAACTTAAGCTGATACAAATAAAATATGGTTTCTCTGAAAATTCCCTCTTTACACATGTTCTTAAGGTTTTATGGTCCTCCCATAGGAGATGAGTAAATCCTGCTGACTTCTGTGGAGGAAGGCCAAAGTTTGCAACGGTTAAGATAGCTGCACTTTGTCCCCATGGAATATGAAACTGTCACTCTCTTTAGAAAAGCCGCATTCAAAATGAGTAATCAGAAGTGCAGAAGTCCTGGTTATTTTCCTATAACATCAAATACAGTGAAATCACAGCACGGTCGTGTATTACACACTACAGAGCCTGACATTTTCATTGCTAATGCCACCTACAGCTTAAGGCCTTTTTCTCCATAAATCAAGCAGGATTTTTTTCTCCCTTCAAAAAGAAGTCTAAGGGCTATATTTCACAAAACAATACCATAGTTGTCACATATTAACCATATTCCTTTAATAAAAAAGAGAAGATTCTTTGGTCCATGTCATGATCTCCTGTTGGGCTGAACTATTTGGCAGAGGTTAAACCCCCCTGCTTTCCAACCAACCTCAGGTGGCTCTGGGAGGTTGGGGGTGGCTGGGCTTAACTTCTGATTAACTCAAATATTTTATCGTGACTAGGTTCCTTTTACATTCTCAGAAACAGAATTAAGACTCAAAACGGAGTCAAGTGCCAAGTCACTGTATTTGGCCAACAATAAGTATGCAAGAGAAAGGTAGAGAAAGAGAGAAAAAAGTGAGGAAGGGAAAGAGAGAGAGAGATGCGATAGTTACCACCACGGATCTGTGGCGCCTTGTCGGTCCGATGCATCTTCAGATCCAGTGGGGGAATGTTCCGGAACACTCCTCGTTGTTTCAGCTGGTTTCCCCTTTTTATAGCGTTGTCTTCTTGCATAGTCAATAACTGTTTTGCATACCCACACCTCCCACGCGGCAGTGGGGCGCGTGCCCAGTACCATCACTACAGGGTGCTCGGAAGTTCTGGAGGGTCTGAGCCTCCCCATGTTGTCAGGCAACCCTGAGCCCGGGTGCACGTGCAGAGGACATGTGCCCTGAGACAACAGGACACACACGTTCCTGTCAGGTGGAACTCACTGGGCTGCCGTGGTGGTTAAACTGTCCTGCTCAGTTGCTGTGGTGATCAGGCTTCGGTAGTTAAACTGTCCTGCCAGCAATATTGAGACAAGTTTCTAGTCCCTTACAGTCCATAAGCAAAAAGCTGATCCTGAGCCTCATGCATCTGTCCCCCAATAAGGATTTTTTGCTTATTCACCTCTTTTTCTGGGCCTGGATTTCTTTTTACTTCTAGAATACTGCTAGTTTAAAACCACCAAACAAAACCAAAAAACGCAGACAAACATCCAAACCAACAAACACCTGAATGATCCTGAAAAACCTTATTTCCCCCTTAATTTTTTATCTCTTTGTTTCTGATTTTTCTTTAAAATAAATTGTTAAACAAAACTGATGACCAGTTGAGGAATTGTTTCAATTCCCCAAAGCAAGCAAAGAGTGATTAAGGTGTAATGATTCTCCAGCTCCCAGCTGACCACCATCTCTATTAGACTCCTCCATGTATCAATAAGCTTTGGCTTACAAGGCATGGAGGTGTTTTCGTATTTCAATCCCATTCTGGCAGATCTTTCCACAGATCTTCCTTTACCTTTGCCATTGTACTAAAATCACTGGGTTTTTAGCCAATGCAAAGACATACAGCAGAGCAAACAATTAACTCAATCTATAAAAATGGATATTAAAATAAATATTGATGGAGGAGGAAAGGGGAGAGTACAGGGTTTTCTCAGAAACATTTGCTGAACATATGGGATTAAAAAGGCTCAAAAGATACCTTCCTTCAGGAAACCTTGATGTCTCGTGTCTCTGCATTACACTAAATCAGGACACAGATCTGGACAATTCATTTACCGTTTCCTCTGGCATAGCCTTGGTGTGTGCTTATGGTTTGAAGAGGATTGTCCAGCTGCTGTAAGGCATTTGGGTGACTCTCCAGACAAACACCATGTTTCAAGGATTAAAGCACTAGACTGTGTTCTCTCAAACCATTGCTCATTGGGTGACTGTGTGCATTGCCTCATTGCTTTTGTTTTCTTTTTCCATTTTTGACCATTTTAATAGTGTTTCAAAAAACAGTCAGGGAGAGTCTCCCATCATCTAACTTCTGATGTCCAGTGTAAGCTTTTCCCTGCTATTCCCCTTCTACTTGTCAGCACTGAGAAATAAGCACATTTCAGACAATTAATCTGATCTGTTCTTGATACTGGCTGTAAGAGGAGAGAGATAACATCTAAGGGTTATAGAACAGAACAGACTACTTCAGTTGGAAGGGACCTACAATGATCATCCATTCCAACTGCCTGACCAATTCAGGGCTGACCAAAAGTTAAAGCATGTCGTTAAAAGCATTGTCTAAATGCCTAAAACACTGACAGGCTTGGGGCATCAACGAGCTCTCTAGGAAGCCTGTTCCTGTGTTTGGCCACCCTCTCAGTAAATAAATGCTTCCTAATGTTCAGTCTAAACCTCCCCTGGCACAGCTTTGAACCATTCCCATGTGCCCTATCACTGGATCCCAGGGAGAAGAGACCAGCACCTCCCTCTCTATTGCCCTCCTCAGGAAGCTGTAGAGAGCTAGTCAAGGACTCTTCCAGCTTCCCATGCTCTGCCGGGTGCACAAGACGCTGGGAGGGGAGGGGGCACATCTGAGAGAGCGGATTCAAACTGGCCAAAGGGATATTCCGTATCATGTAACATCATGCCCAGTATGTTAACTGGGAGGAGCTGGCCAGGGGAGGGAAGCAATCGCGGCTCGGGGACCGGCAGCGTCAGTCGGCAGGTGGTGAGTGGTTGTATTGTTTCTGTTTCTAGTTTTTTCCCTTTTTATTATCATTATTGTAATTACTATAATAATTATTATTATCATTATTGTCGTATTTGAATTATTAAACTGTTTTTATCTCAATCCACAAGTGGTTTTTTTGCTTTTGCTCTTCTGATTCTCTCCCCCATCCCAGAGGGGTGGGGGGAGCGAGCAAGCGGCTGCGTGGTGTTTAGGTGCCAACAGAGGCTGAAGCACAACATCCTGTCATTTTTAAAGCATTATCAGAATTCTAAATGGAACGACCTGCACTGCAAGTAATTACTCCTTCCTTACATGCAGGGATATCAATGGGGACAACACACCCAGGAAGCACATGCTGGCACATGACTGTTGTCCTCAGTGCAACTATGTAGTGGCCAGTCTGGCTTTTTGTACGTAAACCTCTCATTTCATCGTTGAAGTTAATACTTCAAGGAATACAACTGGCAGAATTAGCATGCTTGCATGATTTTTCTGAGGCAGATTGTGACTGCTTATTCAGCTCCTGCTCAAGTTTTGGCTTAACACCCAGCTTACGCCAAGGCCTGTCGCATGCTGGGAGCAGTGCCATCGGGTAAAAGCGAGAGCAACATGCCCACTGGACACAGTGGGGAGGAAAAGATAAGAACGGCTGCAGAACTGCCCTTACCTGCAGTGTGCTATCCCCTTCAGCCATCGTGTCCTGCATCTCTGCAAAGTACCTGCCTGGCAGTTTCTTCAAAATCCCCTAACTGATGGAAATAGTACAGACTCAGCTTCCAAGCTCAGAGGTATAAATGTGTCAGCTTACCCAAAAAGCTTTTGATGCAGATCCAACACAGCAGCCAGACCAAAACACCCCACACCAAACACTCCCCTGCCAAAAAACCCCAAACAAAAAAAACCTGAACTGATACTATGTTTGCAAATTTTTACCAATGTTTCTGCCTGTTCTGGCTCAACAAGTTAACGAACTTTTCCAAACTTGCACTCCATGAAGACTACAAAAGAGAATATTATATCCTTCTCAACACATTATATCTTTCTCAACATTCATCAAACTAAATTGGAAACAACCTTCAATAGGATCACCATTTGAACTGAAACATACTATGAAATGTAGGAGGAAATTTTCACAGGGAAATAGGAATGTGATGAGTTAAAATTCATTACTCCACATCTTGTATTTGTTTCAACATCTAGGTTGTAAGTCCTCCCTGTAGCAGTCATCTTTATGAATGCCATTATTTTATTTCAGGACATAAAAGGAACCTTGACACAGAAAGGCCACTCCTCTGCATCATTCAAATACACATATCTGCCTTTTGGGCTCCACTGAAGCCTTAAGCTCAGAGAATCTGGTGTTCATTTTGTTCAAAGTTAATGCCACGTGTCTGACGGTTGGTAAATTGAGTCTCTCTTGTGTCCGGGGTAGGATTTCTCACTTCTTATATTTCAGTGCCCTGAAAAAGATTGCTTTCAAAACTGAACTCGTCAAGGCAACCAGTTCACTTCTGAACAAAGAATGGGCGCCTTCTGAGTCGATGTATTTTCATTCGTTCATTTAGGGTACCTTGACAATCAGTGCAATGAAGAAAACACTGGTAGCACACTCACACAGATGGTGGTAACTCATAATGCAATAGAACTGTGTAAGCGTTTAGTATGTATACTTCCATGCATTTACACACACATACATGGCTATACTCCTATAAACATCAATGGCTGTTATTACCACTTGCAGACCAGGTGTTAGTAAATCTGAAATGAAATCAGAAAACTAGGTGAAGCATAATACAGACCAGTCAGTGGGTAACTGGATAGCACTTCTGTTGCCAAGCCAAGGATTTACATGGCATCATCCAGAGTACCAAGCACAATGGCACATGAGGCACGTGCAAGAGCTGGGACCTACTGGTACTTCATTATGCCTGACGGATTCTGTCATGATAGTCTAAAGCCTGCAGTGGAAGATTTAAGTTAAAAAGCAAAATTAAAAGCAATCACCCCCCCCACTCCAAATCTCCATCCCCCCATTCTTTCAGAAATGTAAAGTCTTGGAAAAGTATGACTTTCCTTAAGTCTAGTAGGAAGTCTTCTATTTTCAAGATACTGAATTTATTATTTTTTTTGTGGGGGGGGAGGGATGGGTGGTGGTAGGGGTTGGGGGGGCAAGTGAGTAAAAATCTGCCCTTCAGTTCTTTTCAAAATTGACGCAGCACTCAATCTGATTTGATAGGCACTCAAGCCTACAAGCATGTCCATGAAGTTAAGTGCCTGGTTTTGTGCTCTGTCAGGGAAGTACAAGTTTCAACAACAGTTCAAGGTTAAGGAATTGCATATACAGCTTCACTGAAACCCAGATCTGAAGCCACAGGGATTTCAAAATTGTCTAGAGACTGAGAAACAGTAAGTCAAGTGAGCAGTTAGTTTGTGGAGGGTACATGAGAGACTGACAAAACCTGTAGGAAGCTTTATTTACTCCTTCAGTGAGCCTAACTATGCCCAAATGCTTCATCACACCAACAACTGTAGGTGGACAGGGATGAACAGGAGGTGTACCCTGGGAGGGATCTAAACTCCAAGCAAGAGGTAGCAGTTAATACTAGAAACAGAGAGAGCAACTCTGCAGCTGTGTCAAAGGGAAAGAACTAACCAGCCAGAATGTGCTATCTGGCTTTCCCACGAGGAAGCTAATACCAGACAGGAGACCAGCATTTGCAAGGAAATGTAATGCAACCATTCATTAACCATTAGCAAACATAGTTTTCTTGTTAGTAAATTAGATACAACAGCAGATTACTTGCTCTTTGTAGTCCCACCTTGAGGGGCACTTCATACAGGGAGGGACTCAACTTGCTCATCTATGTTCAAATTCAGGCTCACCAGGCCTCCCGGAGACATTTACTGCAAAGCATCTTTGTACTTGCTGTGTTCTTCACAGTACTAGGAGATGCTGGAGACCTTCCCACTTGGAAAGCAATTCTTCTAAATTGGAAAGAAGGCACAACACCTTCCCATCATGCTGTCATACTGCAGTTTGAACTCTTTTTGACACTAAATTGTGTCAAAAAAGGAAAAAAGTGCAAATTGACAGCTTCTGCAAAGCTTGGGAACTTTCTTTGAACTCAATTAATCTGGTTTAGAAACTATCCCATAACACTATCTGACATGCAGCAAAGAACAGAGGTTCTCAAAAGGAAAATGTTTGCTGCCAAAGTTGGCCTTTGCTCTTCTTCCTTAGAGGCACAACAGGGGCGGTGGGGGTGGGAAATACACCCAGAAACCATAAAGGAGTATGAGGGACCACTGTACTCAAGTTTTCTAAGAAATAAACATCATGTTTTCACAGTCTGCTTTTCTATAGGAATAAAGATACTTATATATACACATGCATAAATACAAAATATATTATGAAGAGAGTACGCCAACTCATACAAATTTTTGCACAATGCTTGCCTGAGTAACAATAAGGCTGTAAAGTGTCTTGACCCTTCTTCAGATATCGAATTGGTTAAAAACTTGGTTTTGTCACAATTAGCTCTGGACTTCCCATAGAACAAGATGACAGCAAGAATACTTGGGCTTCTCCCTGTTCAGAATGACTGATCTTGATGAGTACATTCTAAGATTTTTCTGTGTCTTTATACTAATAAATGTATTTCCGCTAATGTGCATCTGACGGTGTGCCCCAAAAAGACTTTAAAGGAGGTGGTTCAGCTGGCAGTAGGAGCTCCATGGTCCGCTCTCCATGGATTACACATTACCTTTGTTGATCTCATTGTCCACATGCACCAGGTGAGATGAGAGAATCTGCACCTTCCTATACATGCTGTATCCTCTGTAACCCAGACAGTGCAAGAGAGCTCCCCCATGGCTAGAAAGACTTCCTAGCCATAAGTCTTCCCTTCCATTACCTTTTCTGTGTTATGGAACAAAGGCATGGTATGAAGGCAGCAACATTAAACACTCCCTGCTAAAAAATCTACGCATCCTTTTCTCTCTTTGCAAAGAAGAACTATTCCCCTCCTTCAGCTTTGCTGGCAGGCTACTTCATTTTGACCTTGACAATAAATGCTTCCAAAACTATAGAGATTACCCATTGTGGTTCAGGAGATAAACATTATTATTTATGTGTTTGGCAAGGGAGGATGCAGGGAACTAGTGACCAACCAACTGCCTGTGAAGACATTTCAATTTAAGTCCAAGGACTTTCCAGATCTACATCAAGGGACATGGCTAACATCTGTGAAGAGAACCTCCATCTTTCTATGCCTCCACATTTGTAACAGAACTAGTCAATGGCAAAATTTCTCATACTTAGCACGCCCTTGTTACTCAAAGTGCTTTGCAGAACACACTTTATACACATGGAAAGCTTCATAACATGCTTCCAGTCTATTTTCTGTATTTAGGTTTGAATATTGTGTCTTCTGCAGGAATACTACCGAAAAAGAAAAAAAGAGGTCAGCAACTGTTAAGCAGAATTTCATTTGCTGTCATTTATCATACCAGGCTGCTTTTCAAAAAGCAATATGAAATCAAGCTTGTTGAAATTCATCCACATGACAAATGCCTATTTCCTGTCTCTGCTTCAATTTTATAGTGACATGCCTGCCCTTAATAGATTTAGTACCTGCTGAAGTCAAAAGAAACTTGAAGAAATTCAAAATGGCAAAGATGATCTAAATCTTTGCCACACACATGTCCAGAAATCCTAACTAAGGGCTGACTAAACACCAAAAGCCAGGAAAACCCTTCATCTCAGATAAAGTATCCTTCACTTGTACACTATCAAAATTTTTAAAAATACTGCTTCAGGAAGTTTATATTAAACTATAGAGCAATAGATAAAATTTGCTAAAATTAACCAAAACACCCCACTATAGATCAGAGGCACTAAAAGCATTATTAATTTGATATGAAGGAGTTGCATAGGTTTATCCTCAAACTAAATTTGAAACAGCTTTATAACAACAGAAAGACATGTTGAGACTGAGCCCATAAACAGACCTTGCATCTTTCAAAAGCATAGCAAACAGCAACTCTGCACTTTCAGAAAAGTTAGGCTTAAGTTATTGAAGGTTAGGCTTAAAAGCTGGGCTTAAATTATTAAATTAATAGAAATGCAATATGCACTTGCGCTATGAAAAGGGCTTCCAGAACACTAACTTCCTTTTATAATTCCACTGGCGGGAGATAACTAGCTTGTGAATTGATGATACGGAGTACATGACTTGCTCTTGGTCTACCTTTAACCCCTCATACTGATAACTCTTAAGACCATTTTCAGATGAGAGGATATTTCATTATTATGATACTCAACATGAAGAGCAGGGGGTGGTGGGTAAATTAAGGTTTAGCTACAATTTACCAGTCATATCAGAAGCTGCTATAAAATTATATCAATCTATTAAAGCTCTAGTTCCAGATTATTTTTACTGATAGTACATCTGATTTAAGAGTGCTAACTCTCCCCCCTCAGTGCAACTCTGGTCTCTTCACAGCAGAGTCCACTGTCACCTTAAGCTGATTCAGTTACTTGCGTTGCTATGCACTAAATTAGAGTTGTGAAATCAGGCAGCTAAAATAATGTAAACATAAATAAATGAAACTTTAATGAAGCTATGGTAACTTCCACCAGTTTCAAATCTGACCCTGTGTTGTTCATGAACTGTAACTACTTCTTGATTTCAGGAGTTTGTGTTTCTGTCATTTGGGTCTAAACAGTGACTGCAGGGAGACAGCAACATCTAAACAGACCACCATGTTCATCAGCTGCTCACTGGCTGCAAAGTGTTGGAGTTATTTTGGACAGTTCTATAGTCTAATATATGTCTAACATATTTCCCCCATAGCATAAATGAAAGGTGATGGTGAACTCACATCTGTTTGCAGGCAGTTATTTTTACCATCTCCTATCCAGCCAAACGGTCCTGAAATAGGGAGACCTTTTGAAGCATTCAGGACCAGATAGGATTAATTAATTTTTGTTGACCCCAGAAAAGGGAGGAACATCAAGCTCTTGGGGCTGACCTGAAGCCAAGCGAGAGACTACGTGCTCAGTTTTCCAACTAGAGTCAAAGTAGGTCCTCTGAGAACTGACCACAAGCATTTGCACATACCCAAGCCAGGTCAGCTCTTGGCCAACTAAAAGATGCTGGTTCCCCAGAACTGGAGGCAATGAACCAAAAGCAAGCAGAATGGTAAGAACATAAGGAAGCAGTGGTCCAACACAAAGAACACAAGGCTGTTCATGAGCTCCATGCAGAGCAAAGACTTTTTTGATGGAGAAGCAACTGTTGACCCTGCCCAGGGAAAGGGGCAGGGGCCACACGCTCAGGCAAGCTGAAGGTTATCCCTAGCTCTTGTTTATTCAGTAGATATTCGCCTTCGGTATCTTTTCCCATTCCTACTGGAAATAGCTGAGCTATTTAATCAAATTTCTGTGAAGCTTCATCCAGACAATGATAAAACTGTAAGGTCCTTAGGCGAATGATACCAGAGGTGAGCAGCATTTACTTTTTTCAGTTTGAAATATTGCTACTTTGGCCACAGCCCTGGCTGCAGTGCTGCTGAGGGCTGCCCCCTTCCTTTGGAGACCTTGTAGAGAGCCATGGGAACTGCTATTTGGGCTTTTTTTTGGGCTGAGACTCTACCATTTGGCCCCCAGCTGAGCTACAGCATCTATCCTGGAGCGAAAGCAGAGCTCATGCATTCAGCAGTTCATGCCTTTAGACAGGCACAAATAATTCACAGGCCAATGGGTGGCTGTGCCAGCTGGCAACCTCTGAGTGGTGAAGGCAAGTTCTCTGCTGAAGCGAACTGGGACAGTGTGGCAAGGAAGCCAGCAGAGCTCCAGCTCTGAAGAGTGGGGCTATCCTGGCTTATCCAAAGTCACCCAGCAATTCCTGTGTATTAACTACTACTCATTTCAATTTCATCAAGACCTTCAGCCTCTCCCTGCATTTTCTCCTCTGTTTCCACTCCTGTTTTTCTCTCCCTCAGTACTCTTCCCTTGCCTTTTTCCAGTCTTTTCCATTTGACGTGCCTCATCCCCTTATGTCTTGCTTCATGTGATGCACTGACCTCCTCTCATTTTCTGAGTGAAATATCCTTGCCTGACTTAAGAGATGTTTCTACATTTAAACTCTACTGTTATGAAAGAGATGGAAGCAAAGGGTGGGAGCTTTGTGGAGTCAGCACACAGATACGCAGTGCAGTGCTTCAATCTGTGGTACACATTTTTAGATGAAGAGTCGACACAATTGTTTGCTTCTGCTAGTTTAAATAAAATGACAGGGAGCAATTCTGAACCTGACATATTACCAGGGGTGCTCTCTGAGCTACTTTAAGGAAGCAGTGAGGTACAGAAGCAATGCCAACTGTGATCACTGTAGGTCTTGGTATGCTTAGAAATTAATCAAAGCAGCTACTGCAGAATAAATACTTTCAAGTGGTTTCAAGAGTTCAATTTCTACATAGACACTCTTACTCCAGAACAAATGTTCTCAAAGGGGATTATATCTACACAATTAACCTAAAATAGTTTATCCTAGGAAAAGTCGAGGAGTAGACAGATTTTAGGATTTGGCTGATCACACAGAGAAAACTTTCCAGTCAAATTCACTTTCCCTACAGCTTTGCTCATTTTATTTCAACTTCATTTCAAGTCTTTACTGCCTACTTAGGTCACTTCCACTACAACCTGTGATCTTACAGAAAAAAGCAGAGAAGTAAAAGTGTCCACTGCATTGAGGAAAAACAGGGTTGGAATAGGAATAGGCAGGGCTATAAAAAGAATACAGCGTTTCCCCCTCTCGTAAACAGAGGAATATCTGGGTTGAAACCAGAGGAAGATCTATCATTACACCAGGCAAGGAGCTAATGAAGATCGCTGTGACTCGGTGCTGTGAAACACCAGGCAAGCAGAAGACAGGGCATGTAGCACTGAAGGGGCATGCTCCAGGACAATATTATTTTAATACCTCTTTTTTTCCTGAGTTGGCCAGCCAACAATACTACGAGCTGGACTGAAGGAGACAGGCTTGGAGCTTGTTTCAAATCTCTCAGAATAGATGAGGGTCTTTGAATTGAAAGGACTGTGGATCAGGACTTTAGCATGGCTCGTATCCCTCACTGAGTCTATACCCAGCAGCCAAGAAGAAAAAACACAGGTTCTGCCTCTTTACTACTTGCTCCCTCCTCTCTGTGCCTGGTGAAGTCCTGGCCAAACTGAGGGGGAAAAGAGCTTACCTACTATTGTAACAGAACAAAAACATCCTATCTCGTGCTTATAAAATCTTATTACTTTGAACACCATTGAGAAGTTCAAGCTACCAATAACTTCCATTTGCATTTAAAGAGAGGTGCAGGCTGGGCTTCATAGTGAAGAGAGGAATAATTACGCTGCTAACCAACCTTTCATGACTTGTTCTGCTACAGAGCGTGCTTTATGCAAACTTCTCGGCTCCCAGCATAGAACTCTTTGTCTTCCCTTATTTCCTGAACGCCAGGAAAGACTCCCCACCATCGCAACCTCCTCAGGTTACAGTAGCAAAGCTCCAGATAGCAAACATGTGACAGTCCAAAGAAGTCTCTCTTGGACCCTTTGCTTAAAGGAAAAAAATTCATGACCTATTTGTTAACAGTAGCAGAAGAAATATAACAGTAATAACACTGATCAGGTTGCACAATCCACCCAGCTTCCCAAAAGCTCACCAAGTATGGAAGCAGAAGATGCATAAAAAGCAGAGGCTAGAGATTTTTTTCCTGAAACAGATGTTCTGTGTCCTGCAATCCCACTTAACTGACTTTGGTAACATAGGCCATGCTTGAAAACCCATCAGCTCAGAAATGCTTGTATTTTCCAGACGTATTATACCCATTAGCACAATCTTCATAACCACATTTCTTGGGGGTCTCCAAGGAGTTTAAAGACCAGTTTGTATCTACACTAGTGAAGTAGGGCAAAACCAGCTCAGAGAGAAGTCCTCCTTTTAGTACTCTCCACATTGTATCTTTGTAGCCAATTGTTTTCAAAAGAGCCCTTTACTCAAATTTTCAGAGGAGCTCTACCACTTAGGCAGCTGAAGGGGGAAAGAGCAGTTTAGAGATGTGCTTGGAGCTCTGCTGCTCACAGATGACACCAAAATGTCAGACTTTCTCAGTAGCCAAGCGACATGCAACATCCTAAGCACCTGGAAGATGGTGGCACCCATTTAAGGAATTAGGAACTAACTGAGCTGGTAATTTTTGCCTCATTCTTCTACAGCCATAAAACACACCCTAAATTAGAAAGCAAATATTCAGTGCTATCTCTGACCATACAAAGTTGTTCCTGTTTTCAGTCTCTATCTGCTCCGGACCAATCTTGTCACCATTGCTTTCAGAAGCCTGATTTTATCTTTTTATCACTGCTGCTACAAGACAGCTTGACTGCAATGAACATGTTTGTAATTAAATCAGTTGACCCAGAAAAGAAGTGCCAACACCAGTCTGGATAAAAAACAAATACAAGTAAACGCTCTCTCTGACTGTAGGCAATCCATGCTAAAATGCTGGACCAATGCAGGGACTGATCTGTGAAAGGAGACTGGAACCAAGGTCACCTGGTTCTGCACTTATGCCACGTTCCAAAGCTTTCCTAAATTTTCCACAGCTTTAAGCATGTGAGTGACCTACTTAAGATAACATAATTAAAACAAGCAAGAGAACAATTATCTTTGCTTCAAGAAGGTCTAAAGTTTCCTATATTTTTTTCTTAAAAAACAGAGGCTTTCTTAGATGTTATATGTTATTAAAATAAAGCAATTTATTTTTGCAGAGCTAGGTTTTAGACTCCTTTTAGACATGTGGATACTCATTTACTCACACAGAACGTAAGTAATAATATATGCAAGTGCTAGTTTCAGTTATCTTACAGTTTTCTCTAATATGAAGAAGGCTCCATTTGTGAAGGGAAGGGGTTTTTGGGTGCCAAGCCTAAGATCTACAGGACTCCAAAAGCACTATAACAGCACATCTCTTCATCCACGCTTCTATTAATCAGATGCTTTTCATCTTCTTTGACTCAAAATGGCGATACAAAGTAAAAGAGAGCGCTCCCACACAGACAACTGCAAATCTACTCTCAATTGGTTTTCTTTGCTTCTGATCTGACTATCTGAGCTTCCTCATAGCCACTCAAAAAAACCTTCCTACTTACAGTGCCTCTCAAAGATCATAATCAAATCAAATATTTAACTTGTATTCCCAAATGGAGAGTGTGTGTGCATGCATAAAGGTGGAATCAGGAAATCGTGAAGCACTGCAGAGATGCCTGGACACCAGAACACCATTAGAAAAACACCCCAAAGCCATTAAGTTTAAGAGATTTCAGCTGATGTCAAGCATGTCTGGACTAGCTGAAGAAGAAACGAGTTCACTTTAAAAGATGACCATACAAAAATGGCTCTTACTCTTCCAGATAAACAGCCTCCTTGTTGACATATTATAGTTACCATTATAGTTCACATTACCAACAGCACGCATCCAGCAGCATCAGTAGGTATTTTAAATTACATCTGTCCTACTGTTCACAGTTAAGTCTGCTCTGGGAGCAGGAACCTGACTTCACTCCAGTGCACTCCTTCCCTGCGGTGCCTGTTCACGTTGACTGCAGATTCTGGGATGTTGGCAGTGTCAGAGGAAGGCAAAGCTCAACCCGAATTTCAAATTTGAGAGGTAGGCTGTGCAGGGCTTAAAACTGCTCTGTGGGATTGAGGTATAAGCAGCTTACTACAGAGGGTCTGGTATATTGTTTATAATGAAATCTAAATCTCCTGAGCACTATTTTGTCCCAACCATGAGCCCAGATTTCTCCTTTACTGCAGAGCTGACACTCCAGTCTGAGAGTTCAAATTTCATAGTAAAAAAGTAATGAAAGGAGCTCCTGTATTTCCTGTTTAACATTTCAGCCTTCTCAGGGGTAATAAAACAAAATCTCCCTACAACAACAGATAAGTCAGACAAATAAAATGTCAAACTACTTTAGAAAAAAGATAGTCAAGATAATAGAATAAATCTTTTGGGTAGCCATTAATTGCATTCTTTCATGCATTTGGCAAAGATGCTTCCAGAGGATGTATGATAGCTAATACAAAAGGATGCACTATTTTTATATCTCTTTTTTAAAAATTAATTCAGTGCTGACAAAAAGATACCTGATTAATATCTGGGGAGTGTAAAGCCCTCCCCACATCCTTACGAGCAATGATACCACTGACAGTTCTATTAACAACCAAACCAGAGGCTGCATGGTTGGACATAAGGAGCCCCGTGCTGGGACTCCAGGGCAGGGATACTCATACTAGTTCTCCTGCCAGCTAAGTGACCATGGGGGCAAACTTGTTTCTCTGTTACATATCTGCAATGTTAAATCACACTTCATGAAACATTGAGATCTATCAGTGCAAACCTCATTTTTATTACCACCAGATTCCCTAGCTGCACCCGTAACATAAAGGGAATAAAAACTCCATATCAACCAAATAAGCAGCTAAGTTCCGAGTAAAATAGCAAGATAGGACATAGCCATATTTATTTGCTGGCATTGCTTCCTGCAAAACAAAGACGACAGTAATAGCCCACACTAACAGTTACTCAACATCACAAAACTAGAACATACCAGTTAGACTTAACTTTTCCTATTATGGTTTCTGAATGATTTGTCATTGTCACCATAATAAAGCATGAAAAATACTGCACTTCTCAGCCTCTATTTTTGATTAGCCATGTGCTCTGGGAATTTCTGTCAATCCCTAATCATAATTAGAAGCCGTTATTCCATTTTTCAATGTGACTTGTCGGCAATTAAATCTATTTGGAAAGAAACAACTTTTTTCCTTCCATAGAAATTATTCACTTGTTTTTAAAAATAAAGTAGACCTGTTAGGTTAAAAAGCTAATTCTGATTCCTCCCTCTGCCCAGATGTTATTAATGAAATTTCCTCATCTCCCAGTGATCTCACGAGAGTTGGAGAAATTCAGCATCTCTCAGAGAGTGAGTGGGACCTTTGGAGAAGGTTTCAATATGATAACGAAAGCTCTTGCAAGACCTGTTTCTGCCCAGAGAGCACAAGGATGTGCTCAGCAAAGCTCCAGCTTATGAGCTGTCTGAGGAAAGAATTTCTGAGAACTGTCTAGAACAGTGTGGTTCTTTCCTTGACTGAGGTGCGCACAGATGAGCAGAGAAACTCCTGGTTTGCAAATCTTTTCCCTGGGCTGAGATTTCACAGTTTGGTCTAAAATCAGGGTTTCACTTTCATGACTTTTGTTGCCATTTATAGTTGGAAAAGGGCTTCTCAAAGTGAGATTTTTTCACTTCTTATTGATTACAGCTGTCAAAGGAGCCTGTAAGTTTTCTCCATCCTGGCAGCCCCAAGGTGTTTAGCATGGCAAACCAGTCTCCCTGTCAGTAGTGAGGCAAGAAGCAGGAAAAGCTAAAGAAAAACAAAAATTGGTGGGGGAAAGCAAAGCATTACTCCCCTCCACAATGACTCCACTCCTACCATTAGGCACATGGGCAAAAAGACTTTTCATGGCACAAAAATTGTTTTAAATCCCTCAGAGTCTACAACCTGACAGCTTACGGTCTAGGCTCATCTGCATATAAGTACTGCACGGACACAGGCAGACACTTCCCTCCCTTTCTGCCAGTGAAAGGAAGATGACAGTGTGCCATTTTTCCAACACCTCATCTCCTCATCTGTATAGCAGAAGTGATCATTTTGGCTAAATCTCACCTCCCAGTGATGCTGTACTTGAGATGACAATTCATACTGCCTGACTTCAATGGTGAAATACTGCTTGGGAAGCTCACGCTTCTTTCGTATGACTTAAAGTACAAACACTTACTGTATCCATGATCAAATACATTCACTGTCAGCCCAAACAGAAGCCCCCAGTGCTGATTCACTGTGTTTCATTAGAAGCCCTTACACCACAGAAAAAAATTGTCCTTAGTCTGTAAAGACAATCTTAAAGACTGAATATAAAAATTTTCTACAGTGAAACAGATTTTGGTTTTTTCCTGCATGCATCATACAGCAGTGCTGTACACAATGCTGTAAGGCTGAGGGAGTAAACATGGCCCTAGGAGCTGTATCCTCTAAATTATACAGTGATGCTGTATGAATATTTACAGTAACAAAGCAAACAAAGAAGTCTCCTACACTTTTCCGATCCTCACCTACTGGAAGTTCTGCTTGAGTTAAATGTATAATCACACAAAGCCAACAAAATCGTCACTGGTAATGAAGAAAATTGGGTCAGTCCAGCTGCTGAAAGCCTGTGTTTGCTGCATCTCTTTGGCCTAAACCTATAATTCAGTTTGAGAATTGAAAGCAAAGTCACTCAAGTTTTGACACAGTAATGCAGAAAACACAACAAACTCCTAGTCTGATTACAGACTCTATTAGGTGGTAAATTATGGCCATTTACCAAATTAACCTGTTCTGTTTAACTGTAAAACCTACGTGGACAGAATAGCCCTTCTGAGGGACCTGCAATAACAACAGATATTTTAGTCTTCACAGACAACACAAAGGTTAAAAAAGTGACAAGAAGTTATTTTGTAGCATAAAAGACTGAGCTTTGATTGATTCAACTCAATTGACCCAGGGTAACATTAACTACACTGCACAGATCTTAATTCCAGTTGTAACTAATGTGGAAGTCAGACAGATATAAAAGCAAAGACAATACCTTTTCCCACAAAGAACCAGAGAGCTAGAAATTGGAGGAGAAGGGTCACTGAAAATCAAGCAACATGAAATTCCTGATAGACCCCAGCTATTGAGAGAATCGGAATACCCAAGCCAAAAGTTAATACTCATTAACATCAAATGCCCAACTTCAGTTCTGCTTCACACCACAGATCTTGGTGAAATCCTCAGTTTGCACCTGCTGCAGAAGTCCACAGACCTACAGGGATTTAAATAAGCACCTGCAACTCCCAGTTAAAACGGACACCATGCAGTGATTACTTTTCTGAGTGTCTCCAGCAGCTTGCCAGTGAGCGCTTGCCATTTGCTATCGCGCGGATTTCGGTTTCAACTGCAAACCAGAAATTATTTCTCTTTCCAGATTTCTGACAAAATCTGACTTTCAGCTGGAGGTTGGGGCTGGTCAGTATGTGCACTGTAACTGTTTAAAGGAGACCAAAATAGGAAGTATTTAAGATAAATAAAAGAAAGGGGGAAGAGTAACCTACCATTTAAAAGCCTCACCACTTCAGATCCACCCACTTGGAAGTTATTAGTGTTTTACTTTTGGCTTTATTCTTCCAGAAGATTCAGAAATACTTTTCCCTACAGGGCTTTAGAGGGGACTGAACATAAACTCCAATGTATCATCTTCTTCCTTTCTCCCCACTTCAGGGGCTGCACTCTCTGAGATTATCCTAAATATATCTCGGTGTCTTAGTCATTTGTTGCTGACTGATCAACTATATACTAATAGCAACGGGGCCAGATGCTGCAGCACCTTTTTTTAAATCTGTTTGTCTGTCCCTCCCTTACCACAGCATGTTCTTCAACACCTCCACCTTTTTTTATAGCACAATGGGAAGGACTGGGTTGTGTTCTTCCCCTATTCAAAATACATAGACTGTGCACAAAAGATGCAGGTTCAAGGGGAAAAGAATGAGGATGGACAAATTTCACGCATTACTTCAGTAGACAGGATTTTATTTTTTTATTTATTATTTTTTCTTAAACAGTGAAGGCTCATAGTATATCAGCTTTTATCGTAAATGAAAAAAAATTATCTGGGTTGGAAAGAACAGAGCTGCTCTCTGTATTCAAGTGAGCAGTACCCAGATCACTCAAAGTTAGATTAGCTTGCCAGTAATACTAAGAAAGAAAGAGGGCCCTGGGATAATAATTCAATGCTCACTTCAGTACCCTCACCCAAAGGGCTCAACACAATGTCTTTCCAGGCCATCCCACTCTGAGGGAAACAAGGAAACACAATCCACACCAGCAGTATGCAACATCTCTGTTACCAGCCTGATCCATTATATTAATTATAATAGCTTCTGGAGATTGTCTTTTCTACTCTTTAAAAAGCCATTCACTGAGGTCTTAAAGTTCAAATGCAATTATCCCCTCAGAGCTTTATGTTAGATCAATAAATTTGTCATAGCTATTCATGTACCTGATGCAGGAACGGGAGCTCAGAGCACCTGATGTGATCCCAGTTGACAAGGTGGCCTCTCCGCAACCAGCAAACCAGGGACCTGCAAAACAGGAGCCTGTGTGTCAGAAGCCATGTGTCTTTTTGCAAATACAAGGAAAACAACTCCCTCTAACTGTGTCTTTCAGGAAGAACAAAAAGAGACCCCTTCATTAACTGGACTAAAATCACTGGATTGAAAGCTATTAGAGAAAAACCTGGTGAGGTATAAAAGTTTCCATTAGTGTGAAAGTAAAGGGATGGTGCAAGAAAACCATAGCATGGCTCATGAAGTCATCAGAGCACCTGCTGACAGCAGCAGGAGCAGAGCATGGGGAGACATAACATTCTCAAGCTGGTGGGAATGAGCTCTTCACTCTAAATAGGACTTAAGCTCCTTTCTCCCATGGGCACTTCTGAACATCCCACACAGCATGTTTCCACTTAGGTTCATGTTCAAGCACTTAATTAGAAGAAGGTAGCATTATCAGCTTCTTTGCATAATCTGAATCACATTAAACACTGGATCAGATATGAGCACTTCACGGGACTTGAGACTCAAAAAAGATGCATACATAAATTCTACACATCCAAAATATGTAATGTATAAATTCATTATTGGGGGGGGGGGGGGGGAAGCTTGTTGAACAGAAAATACATGAAACTAATACTGCCAAGGTAACGTACAGAAAAATCAAAAATCAGCTTCCTAAAATCAAAATGTTTTTATAACACACTGAGCATTAGAATCTCTTTACTACCTAATATTTTGGCTTTTTAGAAAGCTATGGTTTTGGTCTTTTTCTCTAGAAAAACAAAGACTAATTTTTTACATATTTTTAAATAAAAGCTGAGATCTCCCCAAAATCTCATGCATAGAGAAATTAGAGGGGTTTTAATAAACTAAAACTTTTTTTAAAAATTGATAGAACAGCAAAAGGTGTCATTAGTGGAACCATACTGTACAAAAGAATGAGATGACTGCACATAGCACTGGAGAAGACAAGACAGCAGGAAAATCAAACCTCTGTCCCAGGTCAGGTCATTGCCCACTTGATGCTCTTGTCATGTCATTAGACACCACTAAAAAGAGCTCCAGTTGTCTTTGTGCCCTCTCTTCAGGTGTTTATATGCATTGATAAGATACCCCCGAGCCTTCTTTTCTCAAAGCTGAATAGTCCCAGCTCTCTCAGCCTCTTCTCATAGCAGAGGTGCTCCAGTCCCTTAATTGTCTTTATGGCCCTTCAATTTTGTCACTATAAGACTTAAATACAAATGCATACTGCTTCCAAACTACAGAATAAGTCTTCTCAAAGCCCGCAGGGCATTGAGCAAGTGCAAATGTTAGATCCTATTCTAATGCAAATCACCTGGGAATCAACACTCTGCCAGCAGGTTTTAGTAAAAAGGTGACTTGGTGACACTTCCCTTCCTCCAGGAGCCCAGAGAGTTTGAGAACAAGCAATTTATCAAGTGCTATGGCCCTGCTCAGCTTTGCCCACACTCCTCACCTGCCATCACCCCAATTATGGATTGGCTGAAAGGCTTTTGATGGGAAAGCTTTTAAGTGAGGACTATTATAAGCAGAATAATAAGAGGTTTTATGCCAATGCAATGACGGCCACAGATATTGTTTAAAGCAGGATTACTGCACTTGGAATGATGGAAACCACCAGGAACAGACAATTAAGAGTTCAGACTAATCCTCAAAGACAAGATGCTTAAAGACCTAATAGTCTGACTGAAACCAGTGAGATCAGAGAGTAATTTAACTCTTTCAAAAAGCATACAAGGCCTTTGACGCTTGTTTTCCCAGTAGGCTTTCCTTGCCTTCAGTTCAAAGTCATCCAAAAAGGTGAACTTCAAACACCTGTTTCAAGTGAAGAGGATGGCACCGAAGGATGTGTTTTATTCAACCAGACAGACTCTACAAGAACAAACACGGATGCTCAGCACTCCCATCTTCTACTTAGTGAGAGGAAAAAAAAGTTTTATGTTCTAATTGCTGAATAAATGAGACAGATTAATTAGATTAGACAGACAGAAGAAATAGGGCCATTTCTTCCCATTTAAGTACACTCGCCATTCAGGAGAAACACTGAGAAGGAAAAAAAATCTGTTGTGCAAATTAAACAATTCAAGTAGAGCATTAGAAGATTTTTCAACTAGAAGTAATCGTGTATGAGAAAGGAGACTGAAACACTGCTAGCACTGATGTGTCTTTTCCCACTTTTGAACACTTCTGCTGCTTAAAACAGCATTACTGAATGAGGCACAGAGCTTGAAGTACCATGCAAGATACAGAATCTGCTTTCTCCCATAATGTCTTCAATCCAAACTGCATCCATAGCACAGGAACAGCTTATTCATAACTGGAAAAATACATCCAAATTCATATTTCACAGCAGCTCTCAAAAGAGGATTTCCTAGAAGTGAAGCATGAACAGGAAGACATCTTGGGAGAACTCTACATATTAAGAAGGACCTCACTGGGACAAATGTGTCTTTATTTTCATTTCCAGTTTATTAGAATAAAGTGACTTCCACGCTTGTTCCAGTTTCAAATGACAAAAACCACAAAACTGACAACAATTCGAGTAAAATTAAACTTGGAGGAATTGTTTCTACAATGTACCTATCCAAAGTTTCTGCCTTGTTTCCAATACAAGAAAGTGATTGTGTATCTTGATCTGGCTTGACTTACATTCTTAGAGACTGAATTTGCTTGACTTATATTCTTAGAAACCACCACAACCTTAACTCTGCTGCTGTAAATCCTTTTGTATTTTAGCACAGAGATCTGCATATAAAGATACAACTGACAAGGCGCATAGCCCAGAAATAAATTCTAGACTTTTGCCTGAAGTGGAGGAGCAACTCTACTGCCCACCTAATGAAACATATCTATAGGCAACATTACTAAAATGGCCTCTTCCCTTTCTACAATTTTTAACCTTTTTGTTTTATGAACTTATTTTGTCACATCTGCCAGAAAACCAGACCAATAAGGAATGTCAGCATCCATTTTGTTGAAAATGTTAAAAACTGGCCCCATCAATATATTAACCACTGTAGGGGAATAGACAGGGATCGGCGACCGGAAGATCACGGGATGTGACGGAAAGATAGACTCCTCCCCATAGGAGTGGCACGAACAGGAAGCGCAAGAGCTATATAAGCGTGTGACACAGCTAAATAAACGGACATTTTGTATCCATCATATTGATGTCTGTGCATCACTGTCCCCAGGGTGGGTAGAGCCCTGTGTCCCGGAGATATGCGGCCCAAGATAAGTTCTCCCATAGAAGCGTACAGCAACAACCACAAAGTTCTGCTTTAAACCTTTTCCCATTTAACTTTCAACAGATAAAAAGCCCAAGATATCTTTGTTGCCATCATCCACATTTTTTAAAATCTGGATGCTCTGTTAGCCCATTACTATGGCTGTTGATTGTTCACTGAGATTAACAACTCACGTTACTGCGGATACCAAGCTCAAAGCCTATGCAACTGAAGGCTTACTTGACATCAATCACACTGTGACTTTTCAAACTCCTGCTACAGAAATTCCCTGCAACAAAAATTAAGCCTCTGAGCTTATGATTATGTATTCAGCCTAACTAGTCCCAGTTAAAGCAAAAGAGACATAAGATGTAAGGTCAAAAAAAAAAAGTTTCCATCCCCTTCCTTTGCTTGGTGTTTATTTAAATTCTGCCTGTCCTGGAAGGAAGCACTGAAAATACTTTGATGAATTAATTGAAAGGTTTTGTTTAATTCTACTGCATGCAATACTTTCTTTAATACAATAAAATTACATCCTAGAAACATGCTTAGCTGATTTTTTGTATGAGAGTCTCAATAGCATTCTTAAAAAGGGATACCCAGTGCTGACACTGAAACACATCCAATCATCTTTGGATCACAAATAATTTCTCTAAAAGCCTGGTACAAAGGCAGAATTAATTGCTCTTCAGCATCCACTCCAACTGATGAAGTAAGCTCAGTTTCCAGGGGGAAGAAAAAAGTATCACAAATGCAAACCAGAAATGTGAAGGGCAGTGGCAGTATGGCCAAGGTTAAACAGATCAGATTAAACAAATTATATTTCCATGATGCCCTAAAGGCATCTAACAGGGCACTCTGTCTCCTGGGAGGGAAGGCATCTCCAGCTCAAGGCTGCCCTACCCTGGCACCCAAGGTTCAGCCTTGGCCAAACTCAGGATTAAGAGCAGGTCTGAGTCAGCTGATGGGGACAGCCAGGCAACTGAAAGGAGTGGGGAATACTCCACGCCTGGGTTATGAAATATCTGAGCACCTTCAATGTGAGCCACAGTCCTTGCCCTTGCAACTGGAGAGAAGCTCTAACTAGCAGCATTTTGCAGATAACTCGCACCTGGGAGCATGTTTTTAAGCAACAAGGATTATGTACCACCACTACCAGTCTCTCTCACACACATATACACCTCTAACACAGCAGCTAGATAGTCATTACCTCCTTGTCTTTCCTGATGTGCAAGACTCCTTATCAAGAGAAGGCTTGTCAGAAAACAATTTTAAAAGAAATACTGCTGCACTGAAGGCTCTATTTTTCACAAGGATTCAAAACAGTTACATTTTCCAGCCCTTTGTGAAACATTTCCTTTCAGCATTATTAATTGGATGGTTTTCATTTCAAGGAGGGAACAATTGACAAAATGCTTCTACCATCAATAAAGAATCATTAATTCTGACCTTCTGTGGAAAAAGTGACACCACCACACCCCCGCCACATTCTTGGAAGAGTACACACGGTGCTGTCGGCTGCCTGAAGACAGCATCATCCACAATGCCTACTATCAAAAGATAGCTTAAAGCCTAAGGTATCAAAAAGTCAACTGAATCTGGAATTCCTCAAGGTATGGCATCCTGTAGCTGATTTTCACCTTCTCTATATACTCTCTTCTCGCCATCCACAGAGATCTTCAGGGATCACATTTCTCTTCTCTGTATCTCCTGGGAGCACCAGAGCAGAAAGAATGGGACTGAATTTTCTTTCTTTCCCTTGACAGAAATACATCTACTCCTGATGGGCTGCATGGTGCCAGAATGCTGCAAGTCTACTATTTGATAAGAAAATTATGAGCTTCATAGGCTCCCAAATCCAACACAGCCACCTAAATATGTTTTCCCTTGCACTGCATATTAGCTTGGCAGAGAAATTATTTGTGTCAATGCTGTATACAGATTTGTTCACAAGTAAATAAGATTAGGGCTGAGTCTGGAAAACTCAATACACAAATTCCAGCAGCTCGAACAGAGATGCAGTACCATGGAGAATAGGATAGTATTGATGGACCAGAAGTTACCCAGCTCCACCCTCAAGTAACTCATGTAGCTGAGGTATTCCAGCGAATAAAGCCATATTTGATCTTTTCATATTTCCTCATCAGATATAATTTAGTAACAGGTATGCCTGAACTGTCCAGGAGCCAGCACAGTCCTGAGGAATACAAAACCTTACATCAGGCTCAAGAAGGTCGCAGGACCAGATGCAGACATCAGACCACAACAAAGTCAGGATAGTATTCCCAGCAGACTTCAGGAAAATGACAGGAACCTTTTGCAATACATTTAAGCTTCAACATGTGAAAACAGAAAGATTATAAAATGTCAAGACAATTCAATCTTTTGCTTTTGCTTACAAAGAGCAAGCCATTTATCTAAAGAACATGAGGGGTTTTGATCTTAGCCAATACTTAGATGACACTTAACAAGACAAGGCAGGGAAATCCTGAGCTCCAGCACATGACTTCAGACCTTAGAGCAGGGACAGATACACAGGTGAGAAAAAGGAGGAAATCTGTGTAGGACCACACCTGCCCTCCTCTCCAGCTTCCACTGACAACTAAACTATTGCAATTCATTCCCAACAGCAGCAGTGGCAAGGACAAAATTACCAGGAATTGACTAAGCATCAGTCCTACAATATACCCAGGACTGCTGCCAGCCACCGGAATTTTTTTGGAATTTCTCAGGTACAAGGCACTGTAAAATGAAGGAGTCATGATGCTTTCTGCTTGTGCCTCTAGGACACCCTTCTGGCTGCCTCCTGCTCAGCAAGATTGGTATTAAAGACGTCATCCTGCCCCAGCCACTCCAGTTATGCCTGGCTTCAGTTGGGCTTTCTTTGCTCTGGGACTAGATACAAGCATTTAAAACACAGAAAATTTCAACCTATGGTTGAATGCACATTTTTCACTGGCATTACAGTACCACACCAGAGACAAACACGTTCTTTCCTATGATGATAAACACCACTGACAAACGTTGAGATAAATTGAAATAAAGAGGGTTTTGTAATTTGCCTGGCTTTCATAAAGTTTTTCCAGCTCTAGGCTGGAATTTCAGGTGTGAAAAAAGGACTAGGATAAAAGTAATCCCTGCCAAGAATGACCAAAGCCTGGGTAAGTGTGATATTCGTCTCAGGAATAATAAGATATTTAATTTTGGGAGTAGAAGACAGGTTCAAACTGAGATCTGTGAGGAGGACAAGCAGAATCCTGAATGTTGTTATTCCAGTCCTAAAGAGTGCCCTGGTCAGCTCCACTGGCATCATTAGGTGAAAAGGCTGCAGCTCTCTTTTCTGTGTGTGAAAATCTTAGGGTTTTTTATTTAATCTGGGTGCAAAAGAGGCTCTGCAACCTCTCTGCTCTCTCTTGAGGGTCTGGCTGCCTGTGCCCAGCCCTAGAACAACACAACTATAAGCTGAGACTAGACTGCTGTGAAACATCTAAGCATGAGAAAGTTCTGTGAGATACCTCCAGCAGGGCCCTTACCCCTTTGCTAGGGAGCTGCACTTAAGCTCAAGACCTTGGGCCTTGCCTGAGTTCAAACTTGTGCCTGGCCCTCTACCTAGCTGATCCTGACTGCAACACCCTAGCTTGATCTTGGACCTGTCTCATCTCTATGCATTGGATCACCGCACTCTTAGCCAACCCTGGTTACCATCACTGGACTTGCCTGCTCCTCTTGTGCAGGTACAGGGGGACTTGCCAAATTGGTGGTGAGAGCACTACCCTGCCTGCCTTGTTGTCACACTGGGCTCCCAGCTCCCCTCCCCTTGCAAAGCAGCCCACACTTCAGCTTGGAGCCAAGCACCATGGAACCTGGCCCTGAACCTGCCCCAAATCAGAGCTGGCCTTGACCCCAGGCAGTTAAAACTTAGATGGAGTAGGGGAGAGGCTGCAGACTGCTGGGCTGCTTTGGGCAAATGACACAACCTTGTAAGTGCATTCAAGTGTTCTAAGCCTTAAAAGCTTCTTGAGGAAGAAAAAAAAAAAACACAAACAAAACCCCCACCAGACAACATACTCCCTCCCAGCTCTAACTACAGTCTGCCATACAACCATGCAGAAGTATAAAAAGCTTTCAGCACAAGTCTAATATGCAGCCACACATACTGCAAGATGACCTCTTTTCATCTGAGTTGTTCTATAGCAATATTTCCCAATGCTTTCTTCTTTGCCACAAAGTAACTCACTGAAAATTCTGCCCCAAACTCAAAATGGTTAAATTACTAACTTACCTTTCTCTATTATCTAAGCTGCATTAATTATGTTCAGCTTAATAGAAGCAATTATTTAATTAGTACAAACTGCTGTTCACCTATGTACTCCTGTAGAAACATTTTGGGTTACACACAGGCCAATTACCTGCTGAATTGCACAGCACCTCATCACAAAGCTATTAAAAGTTCAGCAGAAAACTCCCTAGGTGACAGTACAAGGCTTTCATTTTCAGAAAGCTGCGATGTCAGTGGAGTGAAACTGAGAGGGTTGATGCATACAGCTTTGAAACGGCTTCCCTTACATTAAATGAGTTTAGCTGTTTTAGAAATCAATAAAATATTTCCCACCTCCCCCACCAGCATTAATACTATGACTACTACTAATATGGGCATAGAACAGGACAGGATGAGATTTCGCACTTTAGTGAGAGCTGATTACCCTTCACACATGCACATACACACAGAGACAGCACTTTCTCTAACAAGTACACAACTAGATGGCATACAGAAAAGACAGGAGGAAGAAGGCTAGCCTAAGTGTCTCTCTTAACCTTAGCTTAAGATACTTCAGGTACTCGCCTAAAACTCCAGAGCATCAGCGTGGACCTAAGTGACTCATTCAAGCTTTTACTGCAGTGTGACTCTGGTCCTCAACTCCTAGCTTTCAGCCTTTCTTACAAAATCATCTGGCCAACAGCAAGCGACCCTTCCTGGAGATGCAGTTTGGCTGCTCCCATGACAATGCATTCTCCTACCTGTACACACACCTCCACTGAGTTTCTCCTGACCAGCTGAGGACAATCAGATGTCATAGGTCCATCACCAGACACCACTGAGGAGGAGTTGTGCCATTTCCCTAATAAACAGGGAGAGCTCAGCTTGAGGTGCTGTTGTCTGTGACTAGATGGTGCACTGCAGGCATGGGAGGAAGCCTGAGTCCCAGATCCAGAGGTCTGGAGAGCCTCCAGAGTACAGACATGAGAGCCAGGGACACCTAAACTGTCACACTGTTTCCCATGAACAGGGGCTACAAAACCCCTTAATTTCAGGAGGCAGGGAGGAGTACAGAGGTACATCAAGGCTCATATAGCACTGAAGGCTACAGCAAGACTGGCAGAGCTCACTGCCTCAGGGCAACCAGAAACAGAGAGGGCCTGGGGAATGGGAGGTCTCCAGTGGGCCTGGAATAGCCAGAAGCATTGATAATCCATACGTAACTGATCCAACAGGTCATGGTCACTGAAAGGGGAATGTTAGTTAATGTTGGCCTGGGAATCACTTACTGAGCAATCCTGAGGGTTGGGAGATCTTATCTATACAGACACGGAGGACAGTTCATTGAAGTTAATTAATTTTGTTAGGGAATTACTTTCATTAATGCCTTTAAAAACAGATTTCTCCTACCCTGTGTAGACAACCGTGCCTGGGAAGCTTGTATAGGCAGACACCATTTTAAAACACCCTCTCAAAAAACAGCTACCTCATATGAGGGACAGAGAGGACAATGAAAAGCTGAGACCTTATCTGACTGGAATTCAGATTGCCAGAAAACAGAATGGCCACTCTTAGGGATCGTGCAGAATTGGTCAAAAATACATACTTCACATGAACTATTGGCCATGCGCAGATCCCCATGGCAAGGCCAAGACATTTAATCAAACTCCTTCACTGACCTCCAGAGAATTTATAACCAGGTCACAAGACACAACCTTCACCTATTTAGAAGCAGAACAAATCCACCTATGATGCTGATGCTCCCACCACCCTCCTACAAGGATGGATTACAGCATACAACGTACAGAGCTGCAACAGGCCTCCTGGGTGACTTAAGAAATCAATGACAAATGAATCCAGGTCTCATTTTTTAGACAGCTGCATGTCAGCTGAGGATGAAGTGTGAAGGGACTGCCAAAGTTTAAAAAACAATTCATACTACCAGCTTTGCAAAGCAGCTCCTCACACCTCACTGGTAACTTCTCATTGGCACTTAGTGTATGGTCATTTTACATTGCACATGCGCTGAGCACAAAGCTAAAAAAGTCTCAGGCCCCAAGGGTCTGTGGCCTGACAAGATGACAACACTGACGGAGTCCCCAGACTGAGGAAGCATTAGATAACGGGAGAGGACAAGGAGCCTGATGAGGAACATCAGAAATACCAGCCACTGGTGTCCAAGCTTAAGCCAACTAATCCACAGTAGGAATACCAAAAGTCTGCCTTCTTCATTTTCCTCCTCTTCCCCTCAATCAAAATTATTTCTAGGAATTAGCTGGCCTCCAAGTGTTTTAAACAGCAACTTCTTTACATTTCTACGAAACACACAGAAATACACAGAGCATAAGTGTCATTCTACACAGAAGGTGACGAAGAATTAAAATATTTTTCTTCATCACTGTGAATCCAAAATATTGTCTCACCAAGTGTGGTTCTAAAGATGCAGACAACATAAGTTGAATAACATACTCTACTGGAGCGTAACATTTTAACAAACTACAGATATATCTGACCTCCAGTTAATTGACTACCAAATCATTGAAGATCTGGGAAACGAAGGCCAGAATGTGGAAATTTCTTCTCTCATTTTCTATCACCTTCAACAGCACATCTTCTAATGGTCCCAGGGTTGCATTTTACAGGATACTAAAAAAGGAAAGGCAGCCACTTTGAAATTTATGAGGAGCCAAGGGAACCTACTGAGTGCCACCTTTCTCGTTTCATTCCTCATGACACTGGCATAAATTGGGTTCACAGTCAGCTCCCTTACTTAACAGCCTTATGTATCTTGCACTCATATATCTCTCCCTGTCTGCTAGTTTTTAATATCATTTACCAACATTATTTTCTTCTCAGCTGCCTTTCTCCCTCCAGGATTCTCTCTACAGCCCTAAGGGAACTCAGGAAAATACATATTCTACCATTTCTGTTTATATTCCCAGGTTCTTAGGATAAGGCACTGCACTCATCCTTCCTCATGCTGAAGACAACCAAGTGGGACACTCTCCATTACAGGCTAAAAAGGCTGCTATTTAAACTTGGATGCTTACAGTAGAAGTGACATGCTGGCACCACCAAAGGCTCAGGAGCACAAAAAGGTTAGTCAAAGCCAAGTTTTCCCCTATACAAAAGCGCTGTACACAGGAATGAGGCCGGAAGGGTTGGTTTTTAAGAGATGACGACAGTATAAAGATGCAAAGGTATTCTTTCCTGGCAGGTATTTGTTTCTCATTTCCTGGGTTTTCTGTATATGTTCTACAGCCTTTAAATCTAGCTGTTGGAGCCTCAAAAGTACAAAGGTACCTAATACAATATTCCAACTAAATTCCTGTAAGAAATGCCTCAAAGCCATTTGACTGAATGAAGAAACAGAAACATTTAGCACCAGATAGCCTTCACAGCTACAGAAATAGCACTCTAGTGCTATTTGCAAAAGGCAAGTCTGCCAGAGCTGAAAAAACTCCTGACTGTGGCTCATAGTGAAGGCAAACTTTTTGGAGAACCACCTCAAGTCATGGTTGAGATGCCCATTCCTGTATGGAACCAGTCAACACTCAGTGTTTGTTAACAGCCAAGAGGCTCCAAGGAGACTCATCTTTTACAGATATTTCAACCTTGCTGTCCCTTTCAAAGCAGGGGAAAAAAATGTAGGAAAACAACTGAAAAGTAAGGTGCCAAACCAAAAGAATACCAAAGCTCAACCGAGGTGACCACATGACTTCCTAACATAACCAGGACTTGGGACTCCCTGCTAAGTGTCATATACGTAAGGTAATACAAAGATGTCGGCAGACGAAGCAGCATATAAATCTAAGTAAAGCAGTAGGCAAAACTTGTTCCGAGACACCTTCTAACCCAGAGGCTACACTAGACAGGGGTTATATGACTTGTTTCTATTAAGAAGAGAAAGTAAGGACAGATACGGTATTTCCTGCATAATATTCATTAACAAAATAATACTTAGAAAATATTGCTTCCTCAGATAAAGAAGGAACCAAACAGCAAGAGATGATTGTTTGGATTTGAGCTCAGTTTCAATGTTCTTGTCAACCTGTCCTGTATACAAAAGTTTGTTGTCAGCTTTTTCTGGACCCTTGCTACAAGTAATTGCCTGACTGCTCATAGTCCTTCTTGCCAGTACCAGCTTCAGAGATGCTTCTCAAATTTTTCCTCCCTCTGACACTCTTTCAAACACTCAATCCAGCAACAGATCTCAAGACTCCAACTCGCCTTGCCTAAGAAGCAAGGTGTTGCATAAAGCCAGTTCTGCAGAATGTTCACTACACCACCAGGATGCCATACAAAAATGAACTTCAACTGATGCAGTAAGGCAAACTGAGTCTAGATTTAACAGAAAGGGGGAAAATTGCCAAGTCCTAAGTAGGTCTCTAATAATAGCAAGACGTAAAATTAAACCTCAGATGCTGATTATGATCTTGGCCTTTAATGTTACAAACAGTGCTAAAATACTATGCATCTTCAAAGTATGAAGTCACTCGAGTATTTCACAGCACTTGAAGAGCAATAAGCCTCTATTGTTAGAAAAGAATAACATCTTTAACTGAACTTTTAAAAAGTAACCAGGAAAACTCTATGTCCTGACCAGAAAGGCAATCTCTCCTCCAATACTGTATCTTGAGGTGATTAATACATATTTGTACCTGCGTATGATCTTAATGTAAGAGATACATTCCTCCCAAAAAAAAAATGCAAGCAGGTATGTCCTGACTTACCCAAGCAAACTATATACTTTAGCAAAAATGGGGTGTGCATAAATCAGAACTTAGTCAGTTTAGTGCTAAGGCTGTGCTCTGTCCCTGACACAGCATGCTATCCTGGGTGGAATGAATGTCCCCATTATATTTTTAATGAAGCTAATCAATTTGGGGATTGTAAAACAACCCTGTCCAGAATTTTGATGAATCACATGACATGTCTTCCAAGGACTCTATTGTTAAAGATGCCTTTTTTTACTGGAATTTCGGTAATTAATCATGTTTTGAGGTAGTTTTATTTCTGTGTGGCTTATCCTTTGATGATCTAATTTACATTTATAATGATCTATTCCCTCGTGGATTAATTGCTCATGTTATTTTCTCTATTATTCAGACATCAACATTTGCATTACAGATGACTGCATTATTTTCATACTACTAAATCTGGCAGCATGGTACCAATGATAAATACTTTTCTCGGTTCTAGGGGTGAATTAGTGTCTCTGTCCTTCTAAACAAAGGCATTATTAGGATCTTACCACTCTTTTGAAATAGTCTGGTGGTTCTGTGGTATTATCCACATATATGTAATAAAGATAAGAGTTTACTTTTTTCTGCAAACTGTAAATGCACAAATATTTAGTTCAACCATTGCTGTGAAACAAGCCCTGAGCAAAGGGCAGAGAGTTACAAATCTGAGGCCATCAGAGACTTCTTTCCTAGATCCCCATGTACCTTTAGAAAAGTTTCACACCTTCCAGCTACTCACTGCAACTCCTTCCTGGATGCTTTCACCCACAGTGTTGCCTGAAAAGCTGTTTTTATCAAAATTGCTTAGTTACATTTAGGAAAAATAAATTATCAGTGCTAGTATAAAACAGTACAAATTGTTGACCTGAGCTAGCCCACTTGATTGTGCCTGGAGCAGACAAGGGAGTACTCACACACTGCTGTGTCCACAGACCAGGGAGGTGGTAACAGAGCTCTGGCAGGTGGCTGTGGACAATCAGCTCCGTCCTAGGCCCTGAAGTAATCAGTCCGCACCCCTGCTCCCAGATGGACAGCATCACATCTAGCCCTGATGAGCTGCTCACAATCCTTTCCCTAGATGTGACTCAGACATGCAGGCCAACAGGGAGAGGAGGAGGAGTCTGCTTATCCCACACTTTGCTGCTACATCCTTACCTGCTTGCAGGGAATAGGAAGAAATAGCAGCTCCAATGATGCTCTCCCTCGGCTCCTACTCTGACATGGAGGTTTGGGCATGGTAACAGTGTATTTGTTCTTTGCACACTAGCAAGGGAGCTCTTCACAAGTCCCTAACACTGTCACACAGAAGAACAGTCAAGGTCATACTACATCACAATATTGAGACATGTTTTTTCTGCCTAGAAGCATCCCTGGCCCCTCTGGGTCAGCAGCTTCCACAACAGACTTGGTATCTTCTGAGTAAAGACTTGCTAAGACCTGCCGGTTTCCACTTTTAGATGGTGGGGAACAAATTGGACATGTAAAATGCTTACACTAGTGTCAGAAGCATAAACAAATGGTGCATCACAAGCAAGTGTGGTGGAAGCCATACTTTTTAAAGCATGAGGAAAAATTCCCAGAGGATCTGTCATGTACATCTGAAACTCCCCAGCTGTAGGCTCTCTCTTCTCCTCCTCCTCTTCTCTCCTCCTCTAACCAGCGCTACAACTGCTGCCTTGAAATCTGTCAAGGAGGAAGCAGTTCTGTGCTTGCCACACAGGTTTCTAAGCCATTTTCTGTCATTCTGGGATGGTTAGCATTTCCTCCATGTAACTCCAGTCAGACAGGGAGGGCTAAATCCCTCCTCTGCCCACTCCCATGCAGGAACCTTTTCCCTACTCCATCAAAGAAAAAAATCCATTCTATTTTATGGCAGTCCACACTGCACTGTCTGCACAAGCAGGACTGACAGTTGCGGAGTCCAAAGCCAACAAGCGGCTCTTGAGGAGGCACCTGGAACCTGCACAGCAACACCAGCAGGCTGTCTGACAGGGAAGGACAAATTGAAGGGGGTCTATTACATCTTAAAGTGACGAAGCCCTTTCTAAAACCTATACGCTTCCTTACTCAGCTCCTGCCCTAGGGCCAAACTACTATCTACTCAATTCCAAAACTGCATTATTTTCAGCTGCTGACATAAAGAATGCTGATCATGGTATAAAATATGTTTTAGGTAATGTCTAAAGGTGGTCCTCACTGAGAACACCTTCAAATCAACCAGCTCAGCATAAGGCATCCGCTGCAAGACACAAAGTATTAAAGTACTGCATGATAGAAGCTCAACTCGGCAATAACTGGGAAAGTTACTCCAATAACCCATTCATGGAATGCCCTCGTTTCCCAGTCCCTGAATACGCTCCCTCCCTTCACTTCATGGTCTGGCTGGTAAAGCTCAGCAGCTCTATTCATTTTGGACACAAATAATACTTTCACATCCACTGGTAGATGTTGGCCAGAAGGCTGCTTATTTCACAGCATAAAGCTTTTCATACATATCTCATTCCTTCTAGCATATTGTTGGATTCTGTCATTTCTATATTGTATCAGTTCTTCCCCATCTCTTCATACCCTTTAAATTACACTGCTGGTCTTGCATCATATTCCCGAGGCCATTAAGTACCTGAACTGGAAACATCCTTATTCTCTGCCACAAATGATCAGGGATAAAATTGTGCAAGGCAGGTCAGAGTAACCCCCTCTAACAAGACATGGAAGCCTGGGCTGGTGTAGAGCTCGAAACTTGTGCTATTGAGCAGCCATAATGACATACTACATCCCATTAATCTGCAGTTACACACTGACAGGGACTGTCAATCTGATACCATATCCATTCAGCAGAACTAAATGTACCATTTCTGTCCCCAGCACTGTTCCTATGACTAAAACTCTTCAAAATAAAGTTAAATGTGGGATTTAATGGAGCAGGGAAGAGTCCAAATTCTGAATTAAGAAGGAGAGAGATTAGAGTGTTTATAGCCTCACCACATCTGTGACTGTAAATCCTGAGAAAACAAAATGACTCTGCAGGAATATGTGGAAGCACAGAAATAATCTGCTAACATCCATAGTAAACTTGCACTTTGTTCTCACAAGTACCCCTGTACAACCAACTTTTTGTTATCTGTGTGTGCACACTACATTTGAGAGAGTTAGCCTTCCTCAGCGGTCTCCTGTCTGAAGTCTCCCCGGTACCTATTACACCTGCCCCCAACAGCATGCCACATTCCCTGATGGTTCATCTTGCTCAGCTTAGCAGAACAAGATAGGTCAACACTCTATCACGCACCCACAGCTGAGAGACAACAGTGTTTTAACATCGCCGGAGGCTTAAGATAAAACACAAGCTAGAGAACAACACAGTCCAGTGGATGGAAAGTAGGCTGAGACTCCCCATCTCCTCCATTCAAGACTGCAGAAAGACATTCCCTTTACATATAGTAGTGTCACTGAAATTACTGTCCAGTGGTTCCTGCCTTCTCTCTGCTGGTGGAAGCATTTGTGTAAGCGCTGCTGGGTCTGCTTTGGGTAAAATCTGTAAGGACAGATCAGACCAAAAGCTGCAAATTGTTTACAATAAACCAATAGATTCAGATTCCTGCAGCCTGCCCTGCTGTCAGATCCCTGTGGCATCACCACCAGCCCCAAGAAGCAGCGACAGCTAGTGACATCCTAGCTGACACAGCCGGAGCCAGAAGGGGACAACTGGTAAGAGCTGTAGGCCTCATTCCAGGGAAACATGCCTGCTCGGGGGGAAGAGAAGGAGATGCCCAAGTGCTGTTCTGAGCAGAAACTGTATCAACCAAGAGCATGCAAATGCTGTCTGAAATGACACCATGGGGCTGCAAGCGCTCCTGGACTGTGGGTCTGCCCCACAGCTGACCTCGGGCACAGCATCCAAATTAGTTCTCTATGTACCCTGCATCCAGTGAAGACAGACATCATCTGAGCATGACTTACCCACCCTAAAATAGGCACCCTAAATAGTTGCACTGAAGCACTTTCTGGCCTAGCTGCCTAAAGTTTAGACAGCTAGAGACAGATGAGATGAATTCCACTTTGATGAACTGAGCCCCAGCGTGATGGGACTCAGCACTCAGGACTGCAGCAAAATATCTACATCCACGAGTGACTTCAGGTTTCCTTCCCAAAACTGTTTTAAAATGTATTTATTATGACATTCAATTTCAGTACAACTCAACTTATTTTGCATACAAGTTTATATTTTGCATTTATGTGCAACCATTTATAGTTTGAATGTATTAAAGATTTTTAAAATTCCAAGCAAAATAAAGAACCACCAACACACAAATGACCACCATGTTCTTTATAACATACCACTTCTGCAGCATTACACAAAGCACAGCAGCCACTCCAGAATAGTATGGGAACACCTAACCATTGTAAATGCGTTTTTGAAAACTGTCTGCTGCCCCTCCTGCTCTCATACAGCTGGTAACTCTGGGCTCCCATGCCCAGGTGAGAATTCAGTAGAAACTCTTTCCTGTGACAGGACTGCCACTTTGCCAAAAGCACAAACATGGCTATGGGCAAATTTAACTCCAGTAAATGAGTTTGCTGAGCACACCTGTTTATCTAAACAACTATGTTCCTTCTCTCTTTTAAGCAGCTCCAAATCTTAGGACTTTTTTTTTTTTTTTTTAAATCCTCAGTATTCACAGAGAGAACCTAAACACAAGGTGTTTAGGGCTTACAAGAGCCCCTGCAATACTTGGCAAGTGAATCTTCACATGCTTGGGATGCTTGTAACCGGCTGCTCGCTTCAAGTGCTGTAGTCAGAGTTCACCATCTACCAAACCCCTAACAACTAAGGAACAACCAGACATAGGATGCTGCCAGGCACAGGCAGCCAAGCCTGTGGATTCCAAATTTAGCAGCTGTTCAAGAGACTAAGTCAGGGAGTTGCTGTCTAGGGTGAGTCACAATAACCAGGTCTGGGAAGAGCGGGACACCTTGCTTGAGGGAACATTGCCTGCAGCACCAGACACCTACACGCAAAGTGGGACTTGTTAAAGAATGAGAGATGGTGCTGCCAAGTGCATAAGCGCCATGGCAGCACAGACACCTGGCTGCCCTGTAGTTGCTCCCCTTACACCAGAGATAGCCAAGACTTGATGTCTACTCCAAAGTCCTCTAACTTGTAAGCTCCCTTGCCCATGTGCATGGTGTAGAGGGACCATCTATTCTCCTCCAAACGCACCCCTAGCTGTACCGACTTTACAGCACAGGGTGTCTGATTGCCAACAGTCTCACCACAGCATTTCTGCTCCCCAGGTACACAATGTTAAGGCCACCTGCATCCTCGACCAGCCTTCTTCTGCAGTAGTTCGACAAAATACATGCACATCTCCGCTCATCTGGTTTTTGTTATATAAGGAAAGTAAAGGTCTTAAACCAAAAGGCCTCACTCTCAATCTGCAACAGACTATTAACTCCCTATAAGAGCACCCAGCATTGGCCACTAACATTTTATTATTATGTGTAATTTCATTTTCATTTTTGTCGCACAAAAAAACACAGATCTGTAATGTTTAGTTGCCAAGGAAGTTTTTTTTAAGCCATTCTGGTCTTCCTAGGTCTTGTAGTCATGGTCAACCATCCCAAGAGGGTGACCGGCATAGAAATCTGCTAGAAGGAAATTCAAAGGCATGTTCTCTGATGTAAAGGATATTTAAAAATATCTTTTAAAAAACCAAATCATTAAAAAAATCTGATTAGCATTAGTCCTCTTGGAAGACTATGGAACATGTTCTCCTATGTATGAACCTTAATACCAGAAACTTTAAACTGCCTAATTTACCAGGTGGTTTAGCCCCAACTGGCAACTAAGCACAAGCACTGCAGAGCCACTCACTCACCTTCCTCCCCATGGTGGGATGGGTAAGAGAATCGGAAGGGCAAAAGCAAGAAAACTTGTGGGTTGAGATAAGAACAGTTTAATAATAATAATGATGTAGTGAAAAACAAAACAGAAGGAGAGAGAAACAAAACCCAGGAAAAAACAAGTGATGCAACCGCTCACAACCCACCAACTGATGCCCATCCCCAAGCAGTGATCACTGTCCCCTAGCCAACTCCCTACAGTTTATATACTGAGCATGACCATGACATCATATGGTGTGGAATATCCCTTTGGCCAGTTTGGGTCAGCTGTCCCGGCTGTGCCCCCTCCCAGCTTCTGGTGCACCCAGCAGAGCATGGGAAGCTGAAAAGTCCTTGACTAGTGTAAGCACTACTTAGCAACAACTAAAACATCAGTGTGTTATCAACTTTATTCTCATACTAAATCTAAAACACAGCATTATACCAGCTGCTAGGAAGAACATTAACCCAGCAGAAACCAGGACAATCACCTGTATAGGAATATGATTTCCAGTAATGGAAAGGAACTGTTAAAATAGAATGGGCACACTGAGAACCATTCAAGCTAAAGCTGGGCAAAATGCAAACTGAAGAAAAGCTGAATAATTTATTAAAAAGACTAGTTAACCACTGCCACAAATTAATAAGCCACATGGTACTTTGTCACTTCAAATCCTCAATGAAAACAGTATGGTTTCGAACAACACACTCCAGCAGAAGTCAAAAATTAAGGGCTAGACACAGGAATTGCTGAACGAAGGTCTTCAGCCCAAATGATCGTAACACTTCCTCATGGAAATCTATTAAGCCTGCTTCTATTTATTGGATGATAGAGATAGTCGACTTCTACTAAGCGAAGCAACTCCTGCCCAATAAATCAGTACATTATTACCAGGACAACTGAGCTGTCTTAACACACTGAAAATAAGGATCCAGCCTACAATGGCCCTGATTTATAGTCTACAAACAAAAATCAAAGGTCACTCAACTCCTAGCACAATATCATACTGTATGCATTAGCAAAAATGAAACAGACAGCTAAATAAACTTATTTTTAGAATTAGAAGACTGTGCTAATTGAGTATATATTTGCAAAATCAATATAATTCACCAAAAAATAAAATATGCTGTATTTGGATGTGGATCATGTACATGGTTACTTTCTCCTGACAGCAGGGTCACAGCTGGAAGGTGTGGTAGGAAGTACAGAGACCATGACTGATATAATCATGTAACAGAATTGCCAGCTCTTATAAATAAATCATAGATCACAGCATTTAGCAGTTGCAGAACATTGCAGGAGTCCTTGATGTGAAGTGAGTAGCTCTATTATTTTTAGACCTGCTAATTCAACAGGTTCATGTCTTTCCTGTGCTGAGGGCTCCAGAGCTGGACGCAGCACTCCAGGTGGGGCCTCACCAGAGCAGAATAGAGGGGCAGAATCACTTCCCTCGACCTGCGGGCCACACTGCTTTTGATGCAGCCCAGCATATGGTTGGCTTTCTGGGCTGCGAGCGCACATTGCTGGCTCATATCTGGCTTTTCATCCTCCAGTACCCCCAAATCCTTCTCTGCAAGGCTGCTCTCCATGCCTTCATCCCCCAGCCTGTACTGATACTGGGGGTTGCCCCGACTCGGGTGCAGGACTTTGCACTTGGCCTTCTTGAACCTCACGGGGTTCACATGGGCCCACTTCTCCAGCTTGTCCAGGTTCCTCTGAATGGCATCCCATCCCTCAGGGGTGTCAACCGCACCACTCAGTTTGGTGTAATCTGCAAGCTTGCTGAAGGTGCACTCAATCCCACTGTCCATGTCATCGATGAATAGATATTGTCAGTACATAACAGTTACTCTCTGCTGTTCCTTCCTTCTCACACCTTTCCTCTGCTCTCCACAGCTAGCAGTTCCGTTGGGAATATCCATCTGCTCCTGTGTGGGTCTTCCACAGGCTGCAAGTAATACCTGCTCTACCGTGAAATACCTCCTCCTCCTCCTCCTCCTTCTTCCCTGACCTTGGTACTCCCTCCGTGGTTTCTCACTGTCTTTTTTCCTCTCCTCCTCTGCCTGTGTGATTTTTGCCCCTTCTTAGATATGTTTTAACAGAAGCACCATCAACTTAGCTGATAGGCTCAGCTTTGGCATGCAAATGCTCCCCTAAACATCTCTCGGGAGTAAATTTGATAATTTCAAATAAAGCAACATAAAATAGACAAAAAGCATTCTAAAATATTTCAAAACAATAAGGATCTTTTCCTTTAATAAAAAAAGCACCACGCTTCAGGTTTTTTAAACGTCAAGCAAATTAGTTTTGCCACTGTCCATAATCATAATGTGGTAAGTATAAAGTGTTGACTGCCAAACAGGATTTAAAAATAAACAAAAAGAAATTAGAACCATATTTTGCATTTCAGGAACACATCCTGCCAGAGGACTACAGCTGTTCAATTGGCCCAGACCAGATAACTGAAACACATGGTCCTTGGGACGCACATCATTGTCAAGCCAACACAAACCACTGCGGCTAACCAAGGACCCGTCAACACAAAGACAAAGAACCAGCAGCAGAAGCAGCAACTAAAGCCTCAAAAAAGGTAAAATGCATACAAAAGCCAAAATGCTGAACACTATTGTTCATTATTAAAAACTGCCAAGAAATAATTAACTCTCAGAATTATTTTTTCAAAATATTTTTAATTAAGGTCTCATTTGAAGAAGTGATCCTATGCTCCACCCAGTCACTCTCCTATGGGAAGACTGTCCACAGCACAAGCTGTAGTAGTTGCAGAGAGGCAGTCTTTTTAGAAAGAGAACACCAGGCATAAAACCTAGGCCAGTGCTGAGGCTTTCCCCCCCACCCCCAAAAGGACATTCTCCCTAGAACCCCACTGCTCTCCAAACAGCAAGGCTACAGCTGTTCCAAACTATTACAAGCCATCACTGCATCCCAAAGAAGCAGCATCTTAAGTAAATTCAAGGAAAGAATCTTTCCAAACTCACTCCATCTTTGCTTCCTTAAATTTCCTATAATCCCCATTCATGCTCAAGTCATGAGCTGTATAGGCAAGCCCTGCAGAGGTGGTTCAAAGCTCACCCAACATGATCTTATGACAGAGCCACCATTAACGGAAGGGGTCTCTAGAGAAAGAGCCCAATACCAGTGAGTTTGTACTTTGTGTGCTCTTCCACTGTCAGACATCATGAGTGAAATGACAAATTATACATGCAGAATACTGTATTTAAATGCCTTTTTCTCTGTCTGCTCCTTACCTTCCTTTTCTCAGCACATAGAATAATTCAGAGTGCAATCGTGAAAGGTTTTGGTGCCAATATTTTAGTTTATAGCAAAACCTCAGCAGTTTTGGTAAGTACTTATATATGTGGACAAATAGACCATGTCAGGAAGAGCCCAAGGCCCTGACTCAGCAAAGCATGACAGAGGATGCTTAGCACCTTCCTGTAAAGAAGCTGAGCAATCTCCTGCTCAGGGATTTAGTGTAGGACTTGGGTATCTGCGCTTCAAAAACCCTGTCTGGCTAGGGGCAAGTCACTCCATCTCCCTCATGTCTTAACTTCTCCTCTGTAGATGGAGACACTCATCTCTTCTGTACTAGGCTGTTGCAATAGCATATTGGAGGCTGGTCAGTACTTAGACACTATAGTTAAAAGAGGCCATATTAATACTTAGGAAAGATTCAGCAAGCCCTTGGGGGTAGGAAAGCAAGCATGTCTTTTAAGCACCTAAAAAGATTAAAGAGCACAAAGTCTGACTAGAAGCCAATGGGAACTGCACTCTTAAATCATTTAAGCACTTCTGAAAACCATTCCTTGATTCAAAGGTTTAAGCCCCATTTGTCTAGCACTTTAAAGAAGAAACAGTACCAAAGAGCAATGGGCCTGCTACAATTTAGCACTACCTAGACACCTGCTGAGAACATACTTTTTGTGCAAGGATGACAACAATATGGTGAACAAGCAAATGCCATCAGTGCAGAAGGACGATGAGGACACAACAGAGAAACAGTTTAAGAATCCTACCCATCCCTTTTCTTATCAGCATAATGCTAAGAATTTGCTGTCAAATGTTTAAAACCCTGTGTCCTGAGATATTCAGTCAATAAACATGACCAAAGATCAGAATTTAATCCTGTGTAATAAAAACTATTACCCTGTTTGCATTTGGCAGATCAGGCCTATAGCTCTGTGGTGTTCAATAACTTTGAAGAGGCATTAGCACCTTAAATAATTTGTGGCATTACACAGAGAACACCACTATTAATTTTCTTACTATAGTAAGAAAAGTATAGTGCAAGCTTAAAAAAAAAAGAAAAAACCACCACAAAACAACCAGACACCACACATTAAAAAAAAAATCACCCCCACACCACAAATAATACCATAAAGCTAATTTTATGTTCAGTAATTTTTTGGTCAAAGACAACAGCATAAAAGTGGCTCTCCACAGCAGAACCTATCTATGACACCAGGAAAAGAATCCCTACATCTCACCTGTATTCAGCAAACCAAAGGGACTGGGTTGCAAACTGCCTTTGAATGATTCTGGAGTAACACCAAGTCCCTGTTCTTGAAAGTGTGTTCTAGGTACCCTCGTATTCACATGAGACACAAGGTCATTACAGCTCTTTCAGCCTGTGGATCTTATGGGTCTGGGTTCTTCTCCCCCAGCAAAAAATTATCTGCAAAACACAGTCTTTTTAGCCCAAACAAGAGGCTCTCACTAAGCACTGAAGTTCAAGCTCTGGTATCAGCCAAGTGGACAGTCATTCCTTGACCAATGAGAAACATGAACAGTCGCAGCTCCTCAGAGCAGCTTGCTAACCCTGAGGCCGAAAGACTTATGTTTCAACACAGGCACGGAGAACCTGAGTGCTGACACAGCCTTCAAGAGAAATAAGAGCCAGGACAGAATAAAGCTAGATTATATTATGAAGATCTGACATACAAAGTGCGGTTCCTCCATGTAGCATCTCAAGCTGGGGATGGAGGTAAGGATGGAATAAAGATAGCACTAATATCTTCCTTCCACAGTTTTCGTGTGACCTTTGGTAGATCCCAGCAGACATCTCTCCCACCTGCACTGTATTCCATGTGCCTTTTCTGTCTCCAGGAAAGCCAGGCAGGGACAAAAGGAGATGTCAAAACATCTGTCAGCCTGTGCTACCTACAGAAAAGAGTGGCTTTTTGTTCGAGAGACCACAGCACTGCAAAAGCATTGGCAGGAGGCCTGGATCTGCCAGGCTCTGTAGCTGGCTGAATGAGAGGGACAGATCTGACAAGGGCAAACATTTCCAGGACACTAGCTGCAAGCACACAAATGGGCTTAGGGACAAAAACCAGTCACCCAGGAATTGCACTGAGCAACAGGGGGACAACTCTGAACGGGAAAGATGAAGCTGCGGCAAGATGAAAGGGAACAGGATGGCTGGAGCTATGCAGCACAAGACTGGCAGTGTATCTGCGATCTAAAATTAGCCTTATGCTGATCTAACCAGCCTCAACTGCATTTCAGTTCTCACACAAACACCCTGGATGGGCTTGGCCAAGGACAACCCCTGCTGTGGGCATGTAAATCAGACAGCAGCGCTGCCCCCACCTTCTCCTCCTGCCTGTCACTCTGCAGCCATCAGTCCCCATGCTGAGCCCAACACACACCAGCTCCTACTAGAGGAGATACCCAGAAGCAAGAGTGACCAGAGATGAGGCTGGGGAGGAAGAGAGGGCTGGCCAAGTACTTGCTTCATGCTCCTTTCTCCAGGGTACACTTTCACTCCTGACCAACAGGAAAATCCCTTTCGTGCTTTCCTCCCTTCATCTGCCAGCCAAGACCACAAATCAGCCTTGTTTGAGTGGCACAAACAGCCACCCAGGCCACAGTGCATTCATCTGAGTCCATGTCAGCTCTTGTATACAGAAAGCACTGATAGTAAACAATAATAATAATAAAAAAAGACTGTCCTGCATATGCAAGGAATAAAACATTGAGACAGCGATTTTCAGGCAGCAATGCATACCCTTTCCTTCCCTCTTCTCCAGCCTAGTTCCTGTTGTACTTTCATGTGCCTATCACTACAAACAAAAGATACTTGCCAAGCTAATGAAATGTCTGAGCTGTGTGGCATGTGGGTGTATAAATGAGCCAGCACAGCCCCTGAGTGCATGGAGTAACTGCAGGAAACACATTTCCAGACCTGTCAAGACTTACTTCTTTTAGAAGGAATAAAAGATAGCTGACTTATTTAAGAAAGGTGGGGGGGGAGGGAGGGGAAAATTTATTAATAACTAAAAGGTAAGGAGAAATTTCTGACAGGTACCCTCCTTCCTATCATTATTAGTGTGATGGATGTGCTGGGAGACCCCAGCTGCTTGTACAACCTGGTGCTGTACAGAGGGCACGATGCAGCCCTCTCCTAGCAGTAAGACAGGAAGAAACAACATCCAGGGGGATAAAGAGATCTGCCTGATGTGGCACAACAGATCTGCAGAGCCAGAGATCCTAGCCACAGGAAATCCATATTTCCTATATATATTCCTTGATGTTGCAGCTGTGAGATGCTCTGCTTTCCTACAGTTATCTCCATCAGCTGCCTGATCACCTTCTCACAGAGGCTGCCCAAGCTCCTGATAACACTGCAGAAGATGAGAGGGCAAACATCCAGCCATAATGAGGGACAGGGGTGCACTCTATGTCATTATGGAGTCCAGGTATGTTCTCTAATTCACCTGTAAAACCAAATGAATTGGTAGGCTCAACTATCATTTACAAGAGCCATGCACCTTCTTCCCCAGTGCTCACTGACCACCAAACATTTCAAGGGGGAGATACTTCCACAGAAGCATGCTATCATGTAGGTTGGAAAAGACCATTAAGATCATTGAGCCCAACCATTAACCTAGCACTGCCAAGTCCACCACTAAACCATGTATCTCCAGGGATGGTGACTCAGCCACTTCCCCAGGCAGCCTGTTCCAGTACCTGACCACTCTTTCAGTGAAGAATTTTTTCCTAATATCCAGTCTAAACCTCCCCTAATGCAGCTTGAAGCCATTTCCTCTCATCCTATCACTTGTTACTTGGGAGACAAGACCAACACCCACCTCACTACAACCTCCTTTCAGGTAGCTGTAGAGAGAGATAAGGTCTCCCTTCAGCCTCCTCTTCTGCAGGCTAAACAACCCCAGTTCCCTCAGCCGCTCCTCATAAGACTTGTGCTCCAGACCCTCCACCAGCTTCGCTGCCCTTCTCTGAACATGCTCCAGCACCTCAATGTCCTTCTTGTAATGAGCGGCCCAAAACTGAACACAATATCCAAGGTGTGGCCTCACCAGTGCCAAGTACAGGGGCACAACCACTTCCCTGCTCCTGCTGGCCACAGTATTCCTGATACAAGCCAGGATGCTGTTGGCCTTCTTGGCCACCTAAGCACACTGCTGGCTCTCATTCAGCCTGTTGTTGACCAGCACCCCCAGGTTCTTCTATGACAGGCAGCTCTCCAGCCACTCTTCCCCAAGCCTGTAGCGTGGCATGGGGTGGTTGTGACCCAAGTACAGGACCCGGCACTTGGCCTTGTTGAACCTCATACAATTGGCCTTGGCCCATCGATCCAGCCTGTCCAGATCCCTCTGTAGGGCCTTCCTACCCTCAAGCAGATCAACACTCCTGCCTAACTTGGTGTCATCTGCAAATTTACTAAGGGTGCACTCAATCTCCTCATCCAGATCATTGATAAAGATCTTTAACAAGACTGGCCCCAAAACTGACACTTGGGGAACACCGCTTGTGACTGGCCACCACCTGGATTTAGTTCCATTAACACCACAACTCTGGGCCCAGCCATCCATCCATTTTTTTTACCCAGTGAACATTACACTTGTCCATAACTGATCTTAAGAGGCAGTAGCATCTCTAATCCCTTGGAAAGCACTGCAATTTTCCAGTGCATCTTCTGCTATTTCAGGGCCCAAAATATCCTATCATCACTCATAAGTCCTACGCTCCTGCTCTGCACTCTCCGCATGTGGTCAGAGCACACATCAGGGCTAAGGAATGAGCTGTCACCACACCAGCTATGCTTTGGATTAGACAGAAACAATTCCTGACTTCCAGCTCAAAGGGCTCAGGTCAGCATCTGCTCCACCAGTTCTCAGGATGATGAAGGTTTGAAACACTATGATGCAATCAAGTTGGAGATACAAATGAATGGCCACATTGTGGATCTCTGTTCTTCTTTAGAATGTAGTGTGAACACAGACAGTTCCAAGCCTCTGGCTAATACACACATTTATTTAGCACACGCAATGCAGATTTGTTCCTTTTGATCCACAGCTCCCAGGTTCATTCCCCAGCAACACCCCTACTGAGGGTTGTGTCCTTTTTTAGGAAGAAGCAGAACTTACAAATATCACATCCGTCCATATTTTATGAAGATCAACTACTTACCAGAGCCGTGCAAAGTATTAGTCAACTGGAAGATAATTTGTCTCCTGAATTCATTTCATGAGGGCAAGGGATTCTTTTTCAATGCCTTGAAACATTAGGTTGGAATTCTTGTTGGCTCTCTAATAACAGAGTAGATCACAGTACTTCTCAGACCCAGGCTTAAAGCAAGCTACCCAAGCTGGGGTAGCCCCAGCACAAACTGATGAAATCAGGCAGTCCTGATGTGCAGAAGTGCCTGCTCCCCATATCCTGGGTCACTCAGGCAGTGCTACACATACATTTCACCATGGACTTACTAAAGTCATCTACAATTACATCCCTCTGTATTGGGGATGCTCAGGGATTCACTCTCAGTATTGATCCCTGGATAAACGTGGATCTATGCACTACCATTTGAAGCCTCTGATCTTTAACCCCAAAGACCAGTAGACCCTCCTGCTCCTAAGTCATCACTGGTGCTGGCAGCTGTTTTCTGAGAAGCAGCCAAAAAGCCAGGACTAACCAGAATAGTAAATTGCATGACCACCACAGATGAAGAGCCAAGAAAATAAATCCTGATGCAGGAAATCCCCTTGGATTATTTTTTTTCAACACTAGGACTGAACGCCAGGGAGCTACTCAGCAGCTTTGTATTCCCTTGCTGGGGTTTTCCACAGGTTGCAGGGGACTAGTTTACAAAAGCCTCCATACCTAACTTCAATGAGGAATACAACATAAGCATAAGAGTGGGCAGGCATACTTACTGGCTCAGATGAAGCATTTTATCTTTGGATACCTCACCAGTTTCAATACCTTTATCATCCTATGCCCACCAAGTCGAGTTGCACCACTTACCTCATTCCTAGCAACCTGAGGCATGGAGAATCTATTTGACTTATTCAAGGCCATATGGGAAAGTCTGAGGCAATGTAAAAATATTAGACTGGGGTTTTTGCATCACCAATTGTTCTCCTGAGATTATTTTCTCTATTAAATAACTCCCACAAAGGGACTCCCTGGCAGTAATCCTCTACTTAAGTAAGAAAGAGGATTTATTTAAAGTGCAGCAGAAATTCAGGACCTCTATCCAAGTGATAAATTTCCAGTTACAGGATGATGCTGTGCATTTGCCTACAGGAAGTCCTCAAAGGAGACTTCTTCAGGATTCCCATCACAGCCCAGGAGTCTAATCCTGAAAACCAGCAGGAACCAACAACACAGGTTTTAGTTCCCCCTCTGCTCCACATATGCACTCACCCAGTCTCTCTCTTTTGCAGATACATTTACTTAATTTTCTTTCAATAAATACAATAAAACAAAGAGCCAGAGTTTTCCAACAATCTTAACAGAGGATAGTTATGCAACCCTTCCCAGGTTATGGCAAAACAGTCTGAAATGAGCTAATACCTGATTTCCCCTGTATAACATGAAACACATTCTGTCTTCCTTTTACATTTGCTACACGTTAGTGATGCAGGGGGAAAAGGGAAAGAATGGGGAACAAGATGTTTTTGATTTACGTCAGCTAACAAGGATTCATTTCGAGAACACTTTCAGGGTAAAATTTTGGTTATAAGAATAAAGAACACATCCAAAGCTACACAGGTCTCACCCACCTCTTACTCTTTTCCCTCCTTTTTCAACCTGCTGATTGCAGATTAAGGGAAATGACTGTCCTTACTTTATTAGAGCAGTACCTGGAGGACTCAGCCGAGATCACAGCACCATCACACAGCATTCTAAGGGACTCGAAACTTGTCTCAACATTGCTGGCAGGACAGTTTAACTACCGAAGCCTGATCACCACAGCAACTGAGCAGGACAGTTTAACCACCACGGCAGCCCAGTGAGTTCCACCCGACAGGAACGTGTGTGTCCTGTTGTCTCAGGGCACATGTCCTCTGCACGTGCACCCGGGCTCAGGGTTGCCTGACAACATGGGGAGGCTCAGACCCTCCAGAACTTCCGAGCACCCTGTAGTGATGGTACTGGGCACGCGCCCCACTGCCGCGTGGGAGGTGTGGGTATGCAAAACAGTTATTGACTATGCAAGAAGACAACGCTATGAAAAGGGGAAACCAGCTGAAACAACAAGGAGTGTTATGGAACATTCCCCCACTGGATCTGAAGATGCATCGGACCGACAAGGCGCCACAGATCCGTGGTGGTAACTATCGCATCTCTCTCTCTCTTTCCCTTCCTCACTTTTTTCTCTCTTTCTCTACCTTTCTCTTGCGTACTTGTTGTTGGCCAAATACAGTGACTTGGCACTTGACTCCGTTTTGAGTCTTAATTCTGTTTCTGAGAATGTAAAAGGAACCTAGTCACGATAAAATATTTGAGTTAATCAGAAGTTAAGCCCAGCCACCCCCAACCTCCCAGAGCCACCTGAGGTTGATTGGAAAGCAAGGGGGTTTAACCTCTGCCAAATAGTTCAGCCCAACAGGAGATCATGACAAGTGTACAGGCAGTGCACAACATTGGTACATCACTGAGAGAGGAGGCAAGAGAATGCAAGGTCCTGTGCTCCAGAGCAGCCCTCCTATCCTCAGGACTGTGCTGCTTCACCAAAATTCTCCTACTATGTAATTCATGTACTTCCTTAAAGGTAGGGGTTGATGGGTTTTTTTTCCCCCCGGCTATCATGCACACACTTTCCCACTATCTTCTGCACTGAGACCAAACTTGCCCTCTTCTGCCACTGTTCTCCAGTATTTCTCATTCACCTTTCTCACCTTCTCCCCAGTCATTTCCTTATCTCCTATCTCTTCTGCTCAACTTTGATCCTATACTGCTCTATGCACTCCAAATAGCCTCAGAAAGCTTGCCAATACTCTAGCTTCTTGAGGCTGTTTCTTCTGTGTAATACTGTGCATAATGCAACATTTCTCCTAAGAAGGATCAATAGGTCTACTATAACCAATTGTACAACATCTCTTGCTTTTCAAGAGCCTGATTTACAGAACAGCTGAACTACCACCACTCCAGCAGGTTTCCATGGGAGCTAGTGGTGGGTGGTCAATGCTTCAGGAAAAAACCATTTTTATTTGTTCAACTACATAAGCAATAGTGGAGACCAGCTTATTAGCTTCATTGTGGCTAATTTCTGTCTGCATACTTGACTGGGAGTCAGAGCTCCTGTTCAGTTCCTACCTTTATCAATGACTTACTAATTCAGGGCAAGCACCTGAACTTTTCCTCCTCAGTTTCACCTACAGAGCAGAGGCGATTGCATCTCTATCACAGAATTGCCGCAGATTTAACTCTACTGAGGTCTTCAGATTAAGGATGCTGGAAAGCACACAGTGCTACAGTTATAGGAGGCATGCTCTTGCATGACCATGTGCTGAAGAGCAATCAATCATCAAGGGAAATGGTGCTTTCCTGACACTCCTGTCCTTGAATATCTTCCACTTTGAACACAGTCTTGTTCACACTTCGTTTCTATCCTCTGCTTTCCTTCTCTTCCTGTCGGAAGCAAGCATCTAGGTACAGCCTTTTCTGATGACGGCAAAGAAAGAGCCGTTGTTTCACAGTGACCTACTATCCCAGACAGCCTTTGCGAGCAAGCCAATCATCAAAGGAAACACAGGAAAGCACTGCTAGTGCCACTACTATGAGGGAAATAAGCACCAGTCTCCAACAGTGACAGGGAGGATAACCCCATGAACAAATTAAACTGCAGTTTCCACTGTACACATTAAATAGAAAAACATTCCTGCAAATCCTTATGTCTGAGCCAAATTTTAGTCCTGTGGGAAGATTCTATAGGGCAACAAGACTACCCAGAAATTGAAAGTTACCACCATGCGTAATTACCTGCATTCCAGCTTTGGCATTGCAAAGATTCCTACAAGGCTGCTTCTCTCACATACATGCAGAGAAAACGACACAAACCAGGCTTGCCTGCTGGTCTCCGTACCTTGCCCTCTGCAAACTCAAGAACAGCTTTCATGAACACACAGAAGTCCACATGCATGTCCCAAACATATTTCTGGCCGAAAAGTGACACTTAGTATTTCCCACCTTGATTATACCCACCACCTCCAATCAAGTTCAACATCCTGTTCTGCTAGGCATAACAGGCACATGCAGTAAGAGACAATTTCTGTACCTGAAAACTGGTGAGAATCCCTCTCGTTTCTGTAAGATAAGGCCTTGGCATGCTGGTGACAGGAAAGGAAGTTTTTATTTTCTTGCTTGTGAATAAAAGCTAGCCTGCAGTGCCCAGCGCTGACTGACCAACCCACTAACTTGGGTAACAACACACTGCTCCATCTGTATGCAGAATCAGGCCCTAAATACATCAGAGCAAAGAGATGGTTAAGGCAGAAGCTGAAACATTGAGAGAAGATGGCAAAGACTTTACACAGAGCAAAGACTATCTTTGGGAAAGACTACTTGAAGGAAGAATTGCCAAAATATCCACCTGAGTCACATGACATCTTAAATGTTTGTTAGCATTCTGATTGTTGGGTTTTAAAAATAAAATTTAAAAAAAAAAAATTGGCCAGGCTTCTTCCTAGCTGCCTTCCTTTGTTAAACTTTACCTGGGCTAGTTTTTGTGCCTTTCTCCTTTTCTGCTGTTTATAACAGCAGACAATGATGAGCTGAACCCCGTCTTTGATGCAGATAAGGCTTCACTTCTGTGTCAGTTAAGGTCACTTGCATCTGCTCAATTGCATATCTCAAGGGCTTCAATTCATCATTGCCAGCTCAGCCAGAGACTGGGATCATCCATTCGCAATGGCTGTGTCTGGTTCAGAATCTCAGTGCAGGCAAACGCTTGCCAAGCTTTCCCATGGTGCACATGCAGAAAGGATTAGAGAAATATCCGGGCTCAGGCACATTCGTGATTGCTGCCCATGTACCTCCAGCAAGGCCAATGTTTTTCTTCCAAATCTTCACTGAGAAGCTAACTTGTCTCTGCTGTGTATTAAACTGTACTATACAGGAAGGAGGCAGGGTATTGCAGGGCTGATTATACTGATTTGCAATAGCAAAATGCTCTGTCGTGCCATATGCTGAGAGCACATCATGAATCTTATGCTGCATGATTTGCTTCAAAGGCTGGATTTTATGGCCAGATAGAAACTGGCTATATGGTCTTCTACAGGCTGATTCAGAAACAATGAGCTTCAACGTGGAAGTAAAACAAAAACCAAAGCCCAAACCTAGTCACAAGCAAGCAGTTGCAGCTATAGCATTTCCAAGGTATTGTGGTAACTCACAGGATGATATGTGAAACTATTTAGGTTGGAAGGGACCTCTGGAAGTTACCTAGCTCAACCCCTTGCTCAAAGAAGGTCCCGCTAGATCAGGTCACCTTACTGGTTTTGCTGCCAAGCCTCTTCCTCCTTGACTTCTTGCCTGACTTATCCCAGTTAAGGGAGGACTCATTTTCCTTGATTGTGTCTGAGACAGTGGTAAAGGAAGTGATGGGTCCCAGGCTTTTTCATCCTCACCTGCTGCTTGCTGAGAAGTGATCCTGGGAAGTCCTCCGTCCTGGGAAGCACTCTGCCTCCACCAGAAGCTACCACAAGCAGATCCCAGAGCTTTTCAAACAGGGTATAACTTGCTCCCAGAGAGGGCCCTCTGAATCCACAGCAGCAAGACTTTAGCCCAGACTCTGAAACCTAGGAGACTCTATCCCTTATTACGGTCTTGGTGAGCTATAGTATTTCCCACTATCATCTGCCATGCCTTTTATCTAGCACAGTTTAGTGACTTTCTGAGTCCTACCTATTTGGGCACCTTGTCCGGTGGTGGTGAGGAGCTTCCGAGGCTTTGCAGGGCCAAGAACTTTACATTGTTTTCCAGTTTCTAATTTTCACTGACCATCCCCTTGTGTCAGGTGATGAGGTGCCTGCATTCATCCTATTTACCTTCTCTATACCGTTAATTACTGTCCTCTGCTTTGGCCAGATCCCTTCTTATCTGTCCTCTTAAAGATAGATAAAGGTGTCCTCTTTAGTCTATAAAATTTCCAAAGCTACCACAGAAGGATTTCTTTCCTTGGTTGTCTTTTTAGCATGACAGTGAGCTTTGTGAGCAACACAAGCAATTTATATGGCTAGGTAAACTGTGCTTCCTTACCCGGGCCTCCTGGAAATTAGTTGCCAAATCCTGACCTGAACTCCTAACATATTATCAAGGGGTATTACTTTTGAAAAATTTTCTGCTGCATGGGCGTTGAGAACATAAGTGATCACAAAGTAATGCTATGCAGGAAGAAATCTAGGGGAGCATGATATTTTTCTACCAGATTAAAGACTGTCATCGTACCACATTTACCCAAGGAACAAGCAAGAACATTGCCTCTAAGCAGCAACTTAGTAAATGCCAATGCAGTAGAATCCACTCATCATTTGCCCCACTTTCAGAAGAGAAAAGTTATGCTTGAGGAAGAGGCAGAATGATAGTTCAAATTAAAAAAAAAATTTAAAACCCAAGGCTGATAGTGAATAATCTATATTTTTGTGGTGTAGAGTAATCCCTCTGAAAAGCACAGCCATAACCTGACACATCCACAGTGACTTTCTGAAAGCACAGAGAGAGGGAAAGATATTTAAGAATTCTTTGTATTATGCCAACGTGAAAGGCTACTGTTGAAAAAGACACTTGATAAAAATTAGTTGGTGCTGCCTCAATTCTCAGCTGGGCAGCAGACCTGGAGCGAGCCCCTGAACTTCACACCCCCCTGACAGTGCTGTCCCACATCCTTACTGTGCCCTGCTGCTGTGCAACATGCCCTGCTTCTCGTCATGATTTTTTTTCTTCTCAAGAAGTCACCTCAACAAGGAAAAACCAAAAGGACTATTACAGAAGTTGTCAACAAAGGATCCTGTCTACATCCTTGGTGATGAAGCACTACCAACACACAGGTTATCAAATAAGGCTTTAGTTTCCCAGTACAATTCACTGCTTTTTGAAAGTGCTGGCTTAAAACCGTTCCACCCCAGAAGTATGCCTGCCCTCAGCCCAGCCCACTCTTCTCAGAGGGTGCCAGGTCAGCTCTTCACAAAGCCAGGTAGTGAACAGGACCAGGGAACTGAGGCAGCTTTAGAGAAAACTACCCTCCCACTACCTCCCTCCCCAAAATGTGTTTTCTGTTGTTTTTTTTTGTCTAAAAAGGTGAGCCAAGCTGGCGCCCTGAGCGGGGTGGCAGCATATGCAGTTGCACAGAACAATGGATGGAGACGCTGCTATGCCTTAGGGGTGCAAAGTAGCGGTGGCAGTAGCTAAAACAGGTATTGCTGTCAAAAAACCTGTATCACGGAACCACATCCTTAATAAAGTCGTGGTTTACACTCATTTTGCAAAGGGTTTGATGACTAAACAAGCGGCAAGACCAGGTGCAAAGACTATTTGTCCTCCTTTGTCATGATGATTGATGAAAATGTTGAAGTTAATGGTACTTTATTCACCCATCAAAATATTATCCTGCCCACGGGGGTACATTGTGGCAAAGATAAATGAGGAAATGAGAAATCTAGCAAGTATATTTGCTCCTGAAGTCTCCTGATTTATGCTGCTCAGGAGGGATGCCTTGTGCTGAGCTGATGTGTGGCAGAGTCACGCATCTGTTCAGTTATTTCAAATAGTTCAAAGACAGCTGCCTGCTTCATCAAAAGCACCCACATGTCCACTAAGAGTATGAAAACAAATATATATATATATTTTTTATATATATATATAATATATATATAAAACAAAAGTGCCTGAAAAATACCTATTAAAGGTACTGCATCGGTTTTTGTAACAGATTCTTTTGTGAACGCAGGAGTCTGCAGAAAGCACGATTATAAGGATATAAAATTACTGGTCACGTTTTTCACTAGTGATTAGCAATTAGAAGTATCAGAGTTTTTACAGAACCGTAAAAGAGCCACTCATGTTGAATTCAAAAAATCTTTCACCCATAATATTGGCATGAAATGAGATTTAAAGGGGAGAAAGAGATTAAGTGTACGCAGAGTCCTCCACTGCTTGGAAAGCACTGATTAGCTGACTCCTCCCAACACTAACTTTCTTCACCTTCCCATCCCAGCAGATTTGAGAAGCTACGTGAACTCAGGCAGTCAGCCTACTGGCATTAATCATCTCCAGGATTACTCTCACTATAAAGAGAGGTACACTTGCAACACCTATCATTACGTTGCTAGTATCTCCTATGCAGAGGAGCTAGATTAGTCTAACTAGTGTCAACTACAAAACCAGCTACTAATCTGCATGTGTAGGTAACAATAACCCTGGTCAAAGCTGGTAGGGAAACTCAACAACACCTTATCTACAGTAGTTTCTGCACCTTATCTAAGCATTGGTTAACTTTTTTTGGACTACAATAACCATGAGAATGAACATTTATTCTCTGTCTTTTTTTTTTTTTAAAGATAAGAGGTGACTAAAGGCAATGAAAAATGCAGTCTGTGTGAAATATTCAAATAGATCCAGTCCCCACTGCTCAGCAGTCAGGAGGGCCCATCTATCTGGCATTAGGTTTTTATGGTGTTCTTTTGCCTTGAGCAGGACTTTTGGGCTGTGACTATCTGAATGGGGAAGATTTAAATCTAAAGAAGATAGCGATTGTAAATGTGTCATTTAAGTAATTTACAAACACAATTGCAAAACGTAATGCAATTCAGAAGGGGCCTCTTTTCAATTAGTACAGAAGGTAGAAGCCAGACAAGTCCACTCCACTGTATTAAAGCTTTGGTATAGCAAACAGGGAAGCAACCCTCCATACAGCACAGTATGTAAAACATGAGCCCCAGCTTGCCTATCCACAAGTTCGCCCAGTGCTGTCCATACTGGAGCTGACCAGGGACATATCAAACAAGTCAAGTGTAATGTGTGCTCTAGCGTGTCTAAGATTGAATTTCACAAAACAAAATGTATAAATAAGATTTATGTTGATTTTTAGTGCCTAAGAGACTTGTAGGTATTTCAGCCATTTGCTACATCCCAAAGCTGAGATTATCAGCTCTTCTTGGGCACCTCAGAGTTGGCCTTTCAAAACTCCAAGCTCACATCCATTTTTTTCCCACATGCAGTACACACAGGACACTTGTTACAAAGAGACGGCACTGAACCCTAATTAGCAGTTATCTTATTAACAGTGGGAATAACAGAAATCATTCCCCAGAAAACAAGTGCTCCATAAAAGAGGATATAAAGTCAGCCTGAATCTGGACATAGAAGGAACAGGTAGATACGTCCCCACTATTTTTATTATAGAGGGCCACATGTTAAATCTGTCATACAAGTCAGAAGCCTTCAAAATGGTTGCAAATCAAAAATTAAAAACAGCACTTGCTCCCTCTAACTTCAGTTGCACTGCTGATGCTAAAACTATGCATCAGAACTGGGAACCATCCCCATTAAGTGTCCCATTTCATGGCAGAGGGACAGCACGTTTTTTCTCTCTGAACCCAGGGGACAGCAGGCTAGTAAATGGTGCTGGGTATAAAGACAAAGAATACCAGAAGGCATCACAGAAAAATACTTGGGGAGGGTCCAGATGTGTTAGTCGCACGTGTGATAAAGCTCTGGCTGCTGCAGCATCAGCATCAATACCGAGAGCCTGTCACAACTGAAAGGTATTGGTCCCATGGCCTGATTTGCTCTCCAAGTACCAGTCCCCATCTTTTGTTTGTCAAGTGAGACATGTCAAGTGAGAAGCAAGGCAAGGTAATACATCAGTCCTGCTGCTGAACCACACCAGCAGAGCATTAGCATCTGGAGGATTGTAAAGCCTCAACACATGTTACACTATTTAATAGCTCTGCTAAAGACACTCCAAAAATATCCAAGATGGGCAGCTCTCAAAAAACTGCAGAATCAGTTCAGAGGGAATTTGCTTTTGCTGTGATCATTACCTGAAAACAGCTATTGAAGGCAACCCAAAAACGTGTGAAGACATCAACTGAAATGTTCCCTATCCTTTGAGATAATTCCCTTTGAACAAAACCATCCCCTTTTCCTTTCAATGACGGTTGTTGTTCTATTTTGTCTTCCTCCTCTCCTAAATAAAAGACCAGGTCAATACTGACTGCTACTACAGCTGGTATCAGTGAAGCTAAACTGCTTTATCCCAGTTAAGCATAGAGGAAATAAGCCCTAGATTTTGTGTAACACTTGTAGAGTGACTCCTAGCATATGACTTTTTCTGTGATCTCCACTTTCCATACCTTACACCTTTCCTAACCTTCTTTTCCATCTCAGGTTTGCGGACATAAACACAGATGAGCCAAAAAACCAAATTCTCTCAGTTTTAGGAAAAGTCAGGTTAAATATACTATATATTTTTACCAAGAAATCTGGGTAGGAGAACTTCAGTCAAGTATAGCATGCAGCTGGTGATGTGAATTTGTAATTCAGCAACAGTGCAAAAATGCAAAGCTAAGCAGCAGACTATGTTTGGGGTTGACAGGCTTCTAGGAGAAGGTAACCCCCTTTCCTACTCCTTCCCACCCCAAAACCCTTGATCTGCAGCAGTCTGGTATGCCACCCATAGACCAGAACAGAAACCAAGGACAGGGAAAATTATTCTGCCATTCTCCCCAGAAAGGAATGCTTTGCCCTGGAATCTTCCACAATGACAACACATCACAGAGCACAAACACCAGCCCCAAAAGGATGCCAGCATTCCCACAATCCTTTATCAAACAAGTCCCTGCAGTCCAGAGGTACTCTGTGTCCATAAGCAGGCATGTTTCTCACCTGATGTTCTAGACATCAGAGCAACTTAATTTTCTCATGCAAGTTGGAGAAAAAAATTTTCCACCTCCTCTGCTTTCTGGTCAATGTTTAATGTCCAGGTATGCTATATCAGTGATGAGGTTTTGTGTCACAGGAACAACAGAACTAGGAATAACACACTGGCTTACACCAATGGCCAAGCAACAAAAAAACCTAAGATCACCTAAAACACCTGAGAGAGAAACGCATAATCTGTCTCCTACTCATATGGGCTTATGCTTATCGTCAAGGTAAATTGTCATACAAATACCATTCCCCATGTACACACTCACTTTTAAAAACCATCTGTATGTTTAAAATGCTGCCCACTGTCCACAAGTTTCTTCCCAGAAAAGACTCATCCTACTGGGCAGATACGTACAGATTGCACCATCATCACTCACTGCCAGGGCTCCTATGAATAATGTCACACTTTATTTTTTCATATTTATTAAAGCAAATAAATATATAAATCACAGCTCCTATTCTGTTTTCTATGATGGACCATAAATTCCTCTGTCATCAATTGATTTATTTATCATCAGCAACCTTGCTCTGACTTACATTCTCCCAGCGAGGATCCAGCAGCAACAAATCTATGCCACACAGGGAATTCGCTTGTTTAGATGAGGAGCAATCTGCCACCACCTCTACCATAAACATTATACACCTTTAAACTTAAAAGGACCAGAACTCTGCAATCAAGGATGAACCATCATCAGTTAAAGGCAGATCCTAGGTAGGCAACCGAAAAGAACTCCTTACAGTTTCACTAAAAACAGCAAAGCAACATTTTAATGAAACAGTCTTCATTAGAATTTAAAACATTTAATATCCTGGTATGCAACAATACCAGGGATACAACTAAAACCTGCTGCAGTCTCTCAGTTTTCTGCTCTTAAGTGCCATGTACACTTCTGCACCCTTGTCAGTGTTAAGCACATACGTCAGTCCAGCACAAAGCCTGTTCCGAGCTTAGGAGACATTAAACCAGTGCAGTCACCCAACACCACTCCAGGACTGCCTTTCATGCACCAGATGCCCTGTCAGCACAGGGTAAGTTGAGACAGCCTTTGGCATAGCTCTGTGATAAAACATGAGCTTCATTTGCATGACACAAAAAAAAGAGACCATGGCAGCATGTAACATGGATGCAGACAAGATCATCTGACCTGGTTCAAATAACATAAAGGGGAACAGCCCCCCTTAACTGACTGAAACCTAATGCATACAACACTACTGAACATCCCAGACATCCAAAGTAGAGCATTTCCCTACCGTTTCAGATATTCTGTAGTAGAAAAGCTCTATGCAGTGAATTCAGCTGTGGCCACCAAGAGGTTGCAGGCTTAGGTAGGACCACAGTACACTAGTCATAGGAAAGCACCATGCAGATGTGCTATATACATCATCCTCTCTTGCTTTGCTACTCTCAGGAGACCATAGTGAAGTTCTCTGCTGAAAAGAGGGTTGTGGAAAAGGAGTTTCCCCAAGAACAGAGAGGTGTTAGCAGGGGACAAGGCTACTGGCCCAAGAAGGAGTCCTAGGGCATGGGAGAAGGAATAAATTCGGGGGGTCTGGGGGTGGGGTGTATTCTGAGCCTATTACACACTTTCAGTCAAAAGGAAATGATTTGCTAGACTGTCGTGGTTTAGCCGGCAGCTCAGCCCCACACAGTCGCTCACTCACTCCCCCACCGGTAGATGGGGGAGAGAATCAGAAGAGTAACTCTCATGGGTTGGGATAAGAACAGTTTAATAATTAAAATTAAAAGAAACAACAATAGAAAAGCAATGTAAAGGAGAACAACGAGAGGCGCGAAGCCCCGGGGGAGGGGAAAGGGAGGGGAGAGGGGGAACGAACCGCTGACACAAACCGCGCGCACCGCAGCCGCTTGCCGCCCACCGACCCGATGCCGCGCCGCCCCCGCACTGCCACTGCCCCCCCCTCAAAATACTGGTCATGGTGTCACATGGTATGGAATGAACCTGCTATTGGCCAGTCGGGGTCAGCCGCCCCCACCATGGCCCCGCCCCTCCCAGCCCCCCACTCCCCGCCACGCGGCAGAGCGCGGGAAGCTGGAAAGGTAGCCGACCCCCACAGTGAGGAGAATTAACCCCTTCTCAGCCAAAACCAGCACATTCTCCACCCCTTATTCCATACCATTTACACCATGCCCAGGTCCCATACGATGCAATACAACCGCACCAACCACCACCCCTCCCCTTCCCATCCTTTAACATAATACACAGACATCATTCCCTTAGTTCATGGACCTTCCCTGTAAAATGTCCATTAAAATGTCCACTGAGTTCACCCAGTCCATGACTCTGGGCTCCATCTGTTGTATCAGTCTTTCAGGGTGGGAGAGATGGTGTGTGGCGGTGGGTTGCTGCATACCGAGTCAGCCATCGCTCCATCGCTGCTGCATGGCTTGTTTCATAGTTGATCGTCCATGGGTTGGGAGGCTCATACTCTGATATCATTGATACAACACAGAGGTGACACACAGTATTTATTATATAGCAGTTCACATTGTGCCATTCAGTTCATTGACTGTTTTCACCCAAAATCAAATCCCCTTGAGGCACACATCGGATTTCTCCATCCTCCCGCATCACCCACCAAGTGCACCCAGGTCCTCGAGCAAAAGCAATCCCATGAATGGGTTTGCCTTTGCCGGAGGCAGGAAGAACCCAGGCTGTTTTGCCCAGCATACTTTGTGTGCACTACAGGGACTCTATCCCCTTCCACAGTATGTAGGATTTCTGACTGGGCAGGGCCAGCTCGGTTGGCAGATCCCCTCGTGTTGACTAACCACGTGGCTTTTGCTAAATGTGTATCCCAGTGCTTGAATGTCCCACCCCCCATTGCTCTCAGTGTAGTTTTTAACAGTCCATTGTACCGTTCAATTTTCCCAGAGGCTGGTGCGTGACAGGGGATGTGATACACCCACTCAATGCCATGCTCTTTGGCCCAGGTGTCTATGAGGCTATTTCGGAAATGAGTCCCATTGTCTGATTCAATCCTCTCTGGGGTGCCATGTCGCCACAGGACTTGTTTCTCAAGACCCAGGATAGTGTTCCGGGCAGTGGCGTGGGGGACAGAATATGTTTCCAGCCAGCCAGTCGTTGTTTCTACCATTGTAAGCACATGGCGCTTGCCTTGGCGGGTCTGTGGGAGTGTGATATAGTCAATTTGCCAGGCCTCCCCATATTTATATTTCAGCCATCGTCCCCCATACCACAGAGGCTTTACCCGCTTCGCTTGCTCGATTACAGCACACGTTTCACATTCGTGGATAACCTGTGCAATAATATCCATAGTCAACTCCACCCCTCGATCACGAGCCCACCTGTATGTTGCATCTCTCCCTTGATGGCCTGAGGTGTCATGGGCCCACCGAGCTAGAAATAGTTCACCCTTATGCTGCCAGTCCAGATCCACCTCAGCCACTTCAATCTTGGCAGCCTGATCTACCTGCTGGTTGTTTCGATGTTCTTCAGTGGCCCGACTCTTGGGGACGTGAGCATCCCCATGCCGTACATTTACAACCAGGTTCTCTACCCGGGCAGCAATATCTTGCCACAATGTGGCAGCCCAGATGGGTTTGCCTCTGCGCTGCCAGTTGCTTTGCTTCCACTGCTGTAGCCAGCCCCACAAGGCATTTGCCACCATCCAGGAGTCAGTATAGAGATAGAGCACTGGCCACTTTTCCCGTTCAGCGATGTCTAAGGCCAGCTGGATGGCCTTTACCTCTGCAAACTGGCTCGATTCACCTTTTCCTTCAGCAGTTTCTGCTACTTGTCGTGTAGGACTCCATACAGCAGAGACGAGCGAGGAAGAGATATTTGTGTCATAATCCCGGAGTCTATCAATCACCTCTGCCACCGTTGGTGTCTCGTCATCTTTCCAGGACATCACTGCCAATGAGTTTGCATGCGAAGACAGTGCGCTCCATACAAACTTCCGCCACATGGGTCGTGTGCACTCGGCTTCATCTGGATCTTTGGATGACTGTTGATCGTCCAGGTCACCATAAATCACCTCAAGCACAGCTAATTCCCTTAGATACTGGATGCCTTTCTCCACGGTTGTCCATTTTCCTGGGCGATATGTAACATCTTCTTTAAAGGGATACCTTTCCTTCACTCCAGACAGGAGTCGCCTCCAGAGGCTGAGGGCTTGTGGTTTTTTTTCCAATTGCTTTGTCAATGCCCCCTTCCCCAGAAAGGGATCCCAATTGTTTGGCTTCTTGTGCTGGTTTTGGCTGAGAAGGGGTTAATTCTCCTCACTGTGGGGGTCAGCTACCTTTCCAGCTTCCCGCGCTCTGCCGCGTGGCGTGGCAGGGGGGGCTGGGAGGGGCAGGGCCATGGTGGGGGCGGCTGACCCCGACTGGCCAATGGCAGGTTCATTCCATACCATGTGACACCATGACCAGTATATTGAGGGGGGGCAGTGGCAGCGCGCAGGCGGCGCGGCGTCGGGTCGGCGGGCGGCGAGCGGCTGCGGCGCGTGCGGTTTGTTCCGGCGGTTCGTTCCCCCTCTCCCCTCCCTTCCCCCCTCCCCCGAGGCTTTGCGCCTCTCGTTGTTCTCCTTTACATTGCATTTCTACCGTTGTTTCTTTTAATTTTCATTATTAAACTGTTCTTATCCCAACCCACGAGCGTTACCCTTCTGATTCTCTCCCCCATCTACCGGTGGGGGAGTGAGCGAGCGACTGTGTGGGGCTGAGCTGCCGCTAAACCACGACACTTCTTTTCCCTCTAGTTCCAGGCTACTGGCCCCATTATCCCAGCATCGGAGCAGCCAGGTGGCAATGTGCTCACCTGAACGACGGCTATAATCTTTTCGCATATCTCGCAACTCGCTTAAGGACAGGGATCGGGTGGTCTCTATTTCATTTATTACTTCTCCCTCCTCTCCCCGCGATGACCCTGGTTCTTCATCATCCCGTTCTAAACGAGTTAATGTCCGCTTCCAATATTTCGTCTTGTGTATGGGGGCAACTGATACTGGTACAGGTTTATTTTCTGAGCCAGCTCCAGTACTTGTTGTGGGGGTTTGAGTGGCTGCAGTGCCTGTTGTCAGGGCTGGATTGTCTACAGTGCCAGTCACTTTGCATTTCAATCCAGAGACATTCTCTTCCCCCTGGGGGCACTGAATACTGTTGAGCAGGGCTCGGTATGCATGGGCCAGACCCCAGCATGTTGCAGTTATCTCTCTGGAGTTCCCAGCGTAACAACATACTTTCTCCAAATATTCTACTAGTTTTTTAGGATTCTGCACTTGTTCGGGGGTGAAACTCCAAAACACTGGGGGTGCCCACTGCCCTAGGTATTTGCCCATGCTATCCCTCATGCCCTGCCACTCGTAACTATCAAGCCTCGGGGCAGATTTCTGGGTGATATTCTTAAGTTGCTTAGTCAAAACCAAAACAACATGCCCAAAAACTAACAATAAGCGCACCTTAACCACCCAAGGATGTTCAAGATACAAAAACGTTGTTGTAACAAAGGCACAGACATCATAGAACAAAGCTGCAAAGGTATTATTCTGTATTTCCTCCATATAAAATCTCTCAGAGGAGGAGGTATAATTGCTAATTGCCTCAACAAGGTGGTATCCGAAGTACAGTAACGGTTTCAGCAAAAACCCTGAATACCAGATAAAGCTGAAAACGAGTGTTTGTATAACAAATCTTGTCGGCAAAACATTACTAATCACAGCAGAACACAGCAGACTCAACAAACCAACACCGATTTTTAACACCAACTGCAAAAAGGACAACATGGTGCTGTGACCAGCAGCTGTTGTTATCTCCAACCCTTGAGCCCCACGTTGGGCACCAAAAAGACTGTCGTGGTTTAGCAGCAGCTCAGCCCCACACAGTCGCTCACTCACTCCCCCACCGGTAGATGGGGGAGAGAATCAGAAGGGTAACTCTCATGGGTTGGGATAAGAACAGTTTAATAATTAAAATTAAAAGAAACAACAATAGAAAAGCAATGTAAAGTAGAACAACGAGAGGCGCAAAGCCCCGGGGGAGGGGGGAAGGGAGGGGAGAGGGGGAACGAACCGCCGGAACAAACCGCACGCGCCGCCTCCGCGCTGCCACTGCCCCCCCTCAATATACTGGTCACGGTGTCACGTGGTATGGAATGAACCTGCCATTGGCCAGTCGGGGTCAGCCGCCCCCACCATGGCCCTGCCCCTCCCAGCGCCCCCCCCCCCCCCCCCGCCACGCGGCAGAGCGCGGGAAGCTGGAAAGGTAGCCGACCCCCACGGTGAGGAGAATTAACCCCTTCTCAGCCAAAACCAGCACATAGACCTAGGCAAAGGTGGCTTGCAACAGAGAGATGCAAAATGAAAGGACCGTATTAATAAGGTTGGGGAAAGGGATAGATGAATCAACAGACACCAAGGCAGCTATGGGAAGTAATTTGTGGTGTGAAGGAACAGGATCGGAGGAAAGGAGCAGCTGAAGATCACAATATGCAGAAAAGCATGAAGGCTTGCAAGAAGATACTTACCCTGAAGAGACAGCAAACTAGTAAGCGAACACAAGAGTGTTTGGGAGATTCTTTGCTTCTATAGTCTTGATAAGACAGCTTCTTTGCAGATGTCTAAAGCAATAAAACTAGTAATTCCTCTACTGTCCAATGCTGAAATGTCAACAAACGCTTTAGAGCTACCTCTACTTTATCTCGTTGTTCTCTCTTTTCCTTCTTAAGCACCTCGGACAAAACCCAAATGGCTTAAAAGTGATGAGCTGGGAATGGTATTTAACCAAAGAGGCATTAAACATCAGTACACTGAACAATGCTCCTTGAAACAAGGAGTCATAAGTATTTTCCTCCTTTGAATAAGCTACAGCAGATAAAGCTGAAAGGCCTACTACATTTTCAGGAAATTTATTACTACTTACTTAGTGCACAACTTAAGGCATTGCAAATGGCTAGAGTCAGGAAGTTTTTAAGTCTGTGTTCCCAAAAGTAGAGCCACTTAAAACTGCCTTTTACACATTTAAGACTAAAATAAAAGTGCACTCCATGGGCTATTGATTTATTCTGGCCAACTGCAGCTTTAGAGAACACATCTCATTACAAAATGCTCGTGGATGTTCTCCTAGTTCGTGGCTCATTTACAGATGATTATAGAATGCTTGCGGATGTTCTCCTAGTTTGTGGTTCATTTACAGATTATTATCGTACTGTTATTTCATACATCAGTGCTTTGTAATAAACAACAGCATTGCCCTGGAGGGGCTTCAGTTTAATTGTCATTTCTTCCAGTCAGGTTCTGTTTGAAGATGGTGAGAAACTGCAGGAACTCCCTCAAGGACAACAGGTTTACAAGGGCATCATATCAATTTTATGAAAGCCCGCACATCAGTTTGTCCATGTGAGGACAAATGATGAGTTCTCCTCCCAGTAAGAGGACCTGCAAGGCTACAGTGTGTCTCATCATTCACCTATTTCTTTGAAAGGTAAGATACACAGGGTGATTTCAAGCCCACAAAAGGCTGAAAGTGAAACATCCCATTTGACAGATGTCACATCACCAGCTCACATTTGACCTGAGCTCACAAACAGGTTTATTGTTCACAAGTTCTTGAAATTACTTCCCCCAAAAAACATTATGCTTTTTCACTAACATCCACACAGCATAGGGAGCTCTAATACTTTTTAGCTGGTAGGGATTGCCACTGAGAGCTACTGCACAGATGCAGTGTGTAATTCCTGTTCCAGCATGTTGGGGTGCCAGGAGTGGTGCTGGCATGTGTCATCTGCCCTTAGCACAGCAGGGAGATAAGGCCCAGAGAGATTTTACCTAGGGTTGTAAGTTGTGGTAGGGAAGGACCATGTGTCCCCAAGGAAAGAGCCACCCCGGTTGACATAATCCATGATCTAGGGCAAGACACCTCTCTGTAAAATTAGAGCAAAGGACTTGATTACCTTTTGTTAAGTGTTTTTACAGCCTTAAACAACAGGCATTACATCAATAAAAGGAATTCATTCTGTAATTAACATACACACTGTCCTACGAAGGCACTGCACACCACTAATAACCTAAAGAGTGCACCTGGACAATTATTTTTACATCATTGTAGGGTTTTAAAATTTTATCTTGCTTAATTTCCAGTGAAAGAACTCCTCCTATACCCATTCTCTATTTAATTTTAGTTGTGGTCTAAGTGCTTTTTCTAAGATCCAGTAGATTCGAAAGTTAAGTGGCTCCCTACCATACAAAAGCATAATTCATATAAAAAAAACCAAACCACACCCAACAAAATAATTAATTCCAAATGACCCCGTTGGAAATCACAGTTCAAAACAGAATACAGGACACTAGACTCATGGGTCTCTGTGGACCCCTGCATTGGAGCCACAGTAAATACACACCACAAATGGCAGCTTACAATACAAAACTCAGACAGCAAAGTCACCAAACTCCTAATTTTCTTCCATGACCCAAATGCCGCAGCCAGCTCCAGCAGAGAGGGTTTAGACTGAAATGCAAAAAAATGTAGCAAAAGCAATAAAGAAAACTAGCACCAAATTATAAAGCGGTAAGGCCCTTGTCCTCCAAGCTCTTTGGGAGCTTTCCCAAATTATTCGGCCACCAGTCTGAAAGACAGCTTTTTGTTTGGGTTTTTTTTTGTTGTTGTTGTTTGGTTTTTTTTTTAAACCATTCACCTGCCTCAAATCCCTCTCTAAATGCAGTTTAGTAAGAGTGGATACATGCAGGTCAGCTCCATGATTGCCCAAGTTGTATTATATCCAAAATCAGATAGCAGTAGCATTCAAGAAAGTCATGGGAAAATACGGATTTTTATTTAAACCTGTCCACAGTTTTTATATCAATATACAGTTGACATATACATGTGCACACCCAAAGCACTACTGAAGGTAAGGGTTGAAAAGGTCTCAAGAGTTCTTCTGTCCAGCTCCCTGACAATGTAAACACAGGTACATGTGAGACACCAATATACTAAAACTGTATCCTCAAACAATAGCAGCAACAGCAGATGCTTGTCCTGGAACACCATCAAATCCCCTCTGTAGCTCCTTTTGAGGGTCTGAAATTGGGCACCAGAAATTGTGGCCCCAGAAATCACCATTATACACATTCACTATGTCTGTGCCTTTTATGTATATATTTAGTATAATCTTTAGCAACATACAGATGTATTATGCACATTAATTAACAACAATTTATTTTTGAAGAGCAGGAACAAGTAGAGAGTTTCATGGCAATGCCTTTTCCCTACACATCCAATTTTCCCATGAGTTCATAGCTCCACTCTCACTCTACTATGGTTGGATTCAAATAGTTTAAACACAGCTTCCAGTGCTGCCACATCATGTGCTAAGTGTTACTCCGAGCAGCCAGAAGCAAAGATGTAAAGAGGAGGTGGAGGAGGAGGAGGAGATACCACTTGGCTAGAAAATAAGCCAGGAATCAGATGGCAGCCAGGGAAACAAATTGACTTCTGTTGAAGAGGGCTTTTTTTATTAAAAGATTAAAAAAGCAGATTGTCTGGCTGAAAAATGAACAGGTGGTGACTCTACTTAAATTCTGGTTCGAAGCACAGCCCAGGTTCAAGAATGAATAGAAATGATTGCTGAACTGTAAAAACATAGCAGCAGCAGCAGCATCAGTTATACCCGTCAGGATAACAGCTCACTGCGAGTCTTTGCCTTATAGTTACAGCAAGGCATGGTGATGCGAGGCAGTCTGTTGCAGCAGACAGATGTCTATAAAGAAAAATCACAGACAATGACAGGTTGTGGCCTGATGCTAAATTTCACGGAACTGGTCTCTATGAATTCAAATGGGTCTTAAAGAATACCTCTTTCCACAACTCTTTATATGGAGTGAGGGATGGGGTATCAGTGCCTGTGCTTTTCTTCAAACAGGACAATCCCATGGATCTATGGTCAGATTAGCAGTGCGGAAATTTATATGTCAAAGCAATGAATCAAATGGCCAAGAGTGAGGTTTAAGTCTCCTGCCAAAATTTAAAAAATACAATTCCATGCAAACTGTCACAGAAGAACATCACACAAAGTCTCACCAGTTGTGAAATAAGAAGCCCAATGCTTTAGCTAATGCCCATATTAGTCAGGATCTCAGGAGACAGATGTACAGGTTGAATAAAGGAAGCCTACACATGACAGACCAGCAGGCACTGAGTCTTTCTAACCACTAAGGGTCACTGTTGATTCACTCAGCTGAGGAAACAGTGGGGAAAGTACTTTTGATTATAACAAGAAACTGACTTTGTCTGAGAAGGCCCTCTAATTCCTAAGACACCTGTCAAGGCTTGATGGTGCTCCTCTAGGATACTTCCTACGACAATAGCACTCCTGACTATAGCACACAGCCACTAAGACAGGATCCAGGTTGGTTGCAACTGCCCTTCAGTTACAAATTTCTCCTCGATCATTTACATCTCACTCCAGAACAAAGCATGCTAGCAAGATCCTTAACTTATACATGCCCACAGACACCAACAGCAACTTGGATACCTGACCTGTCATTCCCAAGCCTAATTATCCATTAGCAAATCTCAGCCCGGAATCTCTGAACCTTCATCTGTCTTTGCATAGGCTAAAGAGGGGTCAACAGGACCCTCCTCTCTGCTGCCACAGATAAGGATCATTCCCTACTTTTTTTCTTGGGAATAGCCTTCCTGATGGTTTCTTTTTTCCTTCTTTTAGTTCTCAAAGCTCTGTCCACTGGGCTAATATCAGCTGATTTCACTACTCAGCCTTACATTATCTTCCTTCTTGTTCAAAGAATTGCTATCATGTCATCATCTTATTTAACAAAGGAAGAAAAGATGAATTTAAGCACCAGTTTACTGTATCTCAGGTCCTCTGTCTTCAAATGGCAGGGGGAGAGAAAGAACTTCAGTGCTCATGAGACAATGTGCTAATGCACACACCAGAGTGCTGCATTACCTCAGAAGATTGCAGCACAGCTTACATACAGGTAGCTCTTCAGCTTTTTTTCTTTTTAAAAAGGAACAGTGTGCAGCCATAAACCACTCAAATATGACTAATTTACACACTCTGGAATAATCCAGCTGCTATCCTGCAGCTTCGCACCTGCAATTGCATGCTGCAGTCTGCGCAGGCTCTGCAAACATTCATTAGGCTTTAGGATATCTCACACCTACAAAGAGTCCAGCTGCAGTGAGCTCACACCAAGCTGGGGAACTGAGCAGGATGCTCTGCAACAGCAGCTCCAGGGTGAACCATACCTGGATCTCAACACTGCAAAGGTGAGAGAAGCATATGAGAGTACTCTGAGCTCTCCCTGCTGTCACTAAGGTAGAGAAAGCAGCACATGAACCAGGGAAAGGAGGCAAGCGGCAGCCATGGAGAGAGACAGGCAGGTGAATAAAGACACAAGCATTTTTAAAAGCTTGTACAGTGCAGCAAGGATTGGGGGAAAAGCAAACTAAGATTTAAGAATAAAGTGGGGAGCAGGAAATTGCAACTGGCTGGGCAAAGACAGGGAAACTGGTAAGAAAATACTGTATTCGATACGGTCAGGAGAGAAACTGTAGGTGGAAGGTACACAAAAGTTGCTAAGTGATCAAGGGCGCAGGGGCAGAAGCAGAGCTATAGGGAAGGGGCCTGACACTGGCTGTAGGGCCACACTGGGAAAAGACAGGCTTGGAACAAGAATAATCTAGAAATAGAGGCACATGCATAAATCCTGCACTCCAGTGAATATCGACCTCCTGACCAGGGTGAATGCTTCCTGAGTCTTATTGCTTCTCTGCTGTCAACAAATTCATGTGCAACCTACTGGCAAAGCATCTCAAAAAGAAATGACAGGATTTGTGTCTTATACTTTTGCCAACGTGGAGTCACTAAATGGGCCTCCATCTCCACCAGAGGACAAGTGGCTGCTCAGCTGCAGATAAACACAGGCAGCATCAGCCTTTAGGAAACCTGCTGCAGGAATTGGTGTTAGTGTAGATGCAGCCGCCTGGGATTGTCAGTCAATCAGGAAGATTGGCTGGATGAATATTCAAAGCCCAACACTCGGAGGACAGCAGGTAACCAAGTTTCTTCTGCTGTAAAACTTCACAAGGAATATGAAGGCAGCAAACTGTCTTTAACTCTTCAAATTACATTACACATTAATTAATTACATTAGAAATTCCCTGCACATTCTCACATTCTAACTATAACTTATGTCACTTATTTGTGTGTCTGCTGAATTAGGGGACAACTCACTTATGGGTCAGGCACAAAAATCCCATTTACCCAGCATTGGCACGACAGCACCTTCACTTGAGATCATCCCTTACGAAAAGGTGCGGCACATTAACACTGAGGCTTCAGCACACAGCAAGTCCCTGCCCTCTACACTCTCATGTGCTTGCTTAATGCCAAGGCTCTCTATGGCCACTAATGGGACTGCTCATGAGAGGAAACCAGACCCATGAGTATGGACCATACTGAAGCTTAGCTGAGGAAAACAAGGATGAGTCCTGGGGAGCCAGGGCCAATCAACTGCATGATAAAACAGATACAGAAGTATAGTCTTGAAGATCAATCTCACACACAGACTCACACCTGCAGTGTGAGTATTGGAACTTCCCTCTCCAGAGGGGACAGCTGGCTACAACCTCAAGTCCAGAAATGGAGCAAGGAACTGCGTGTCAAGCAGGCCTTCCCTCTAACCTCTTGCTGTGGCACCTGGTCTGCATCACACACAAGCCTGCAAAACTCCTTCTCTGGGATTCAGAATTGCTCAGTAACAAAACAGTGCTTGAAAAGGAGCTCTGAGCCTGACAACTCAGCATATAGACAATAAACCTTCCTTTAGGAAAGGACAAAATAAAATGTGAGCAAGAAAAGAGCAAAAGCTTAATTAATTTGTATCCATTTACTAATGGCAGACTATTCGCACCATGCTGGGAGCCTCTCTTCCATTTAACAGTACAAGAAAGGCAGAGTATTTCTGACCTGCTGACAAGGTTGCAGCTGACCTCAAGCATAACAGACCTAAGTAAAGGAAGGGAAAAATATTACTGTGGTTGTTACTACAAAGACTTGAAAGGTCAAAGTCAGCAGCACAGCAATACTCTTGAAACATATGCTTCTGAGGGACTATCACCATAAAAGTTTCAGCTGTAAATATTGTCTCTGCAGTAGTAGAAACAGAAGACATTTTGTGTTCATCATCCAAACTGAATTAAAAAACAAAAACAAACAAAAAACCCTAAATATCAACAAGTCAGGCCATATACATATACACACAAACACATAAATCTTTCATCAACTGGGACTGTTTCCAGCTTTTGATGCTGTGTCTTGAATTAAGATTGCAGTTTCTCTCTGAGTTAGCCCAAAGCTCTAACAGCTTGTGTGGCACTTGTATTAGCACCCACCTGGAATGAACAGAAGGTGAAGGTGGTGAGGGAAAGACAGCAAGCTCACAGTGGTTTAGGTAATAAAATAGAAAGCAACTGAGGCCATTTGACTCTCTCACCAACTGCTGCCACTCAGTTTTAGCACAAGACTGAACTAAATTATGCCTTTGCAGTCATACATACACAACTCATCACCTTCACTGTGAACATGCATGAGGAAAAAAATGAGTCCAAAGCAATACAGAATGGCTGTGCCAGCCACTCAAAGAAAATGCCCAACCACATAGTGCTGAAAGCTACGGTTGGAAAGCACATCGGCCACCCAGATCTAGCTGCCATTATCCATCCACTCCCCTACTGTCATGACCAGCTGGTCTGTAACTGGCTGCAGCCTGCCATGAGTTGGTTCTGAAAACACATCTGAAAACACGAGATCAGTGAAGATACAGAGAAGGTGGCTTCTGCCTCTACACCAACATTCATCAGCTGAAGCGGGGAAATGCACACCAATCATTTTGTATAATAGAAAGAGTCACCTTAACAAAGCTTTGTCACAGCATCCATGTCTCTTGCTGTCAAAATAAACACTGACAGTCTAAATGCCCTTTATATAGCTTCAGAGACATCAGCCTCTGAGACTATTTGATTCTGTTAATGTTATCTCTTAAGCTTATTTTGGATTTCACAACACATCTACAGTAGAAATGCAAGTACCTAGTGACATTATCAGCTGTTCTGGTGGACACTACCTTGGTGCTTTCTATGGAGGGAAGGGAAGAAGGGAAGAAGTCCCAGAAATGACATTTACTTTACAGCTCTGCAGCAGTCAGGCAATCTTCCTGATACAAGCCAGTAAAATGAGCCTTCGTTCTTCCAAGCAGATACACAAGTCCCCACCTCCCAGTGCAAACTACTTATAAAATTATGCGCTGGCATTTATTTATTTATTTGTAGTAATATGAGAGTGCTGAAACAAATACATGGAAGAGTTCTGCCTAACTTAGAAATCAAAAAAGCATTTTCTAAGGTTCCAGAAGGGAAAAAACCCAAAAGAACACATACCAGACACCAGCCATGCACCCTTCCTGCTTCTGTGTGATTACGTACAAAGAATTCAGTGGTGTTTAGAGGCAGTAGCTCACCAACTTCAACACAGAATACATCTGGTTGTCCAGAAAAACAGAGCACAAACAGCAGCTCTTTGCTATTCCCTTCCAGCATGTCTGCATCTTGTCTTTCCTTCTGTAAGATGTTTCTCTAGGGTAAACCAAACTCTAAGCTCCATTCAGCTCATGGAGCTTCCACAAGATCATCAGCAAAGGCTTATGCATAACAAGAACCATCTTAACTAGTGGATCATGCCTTCTTTAGGACCATGATACTACTAGTTATGTCCTTAACGCATCTCCAGGTGATTAAGGTAAAGAAATTAGGAAGAGCCTCTTACTGAAATCCCTGTGAGAAAGAAACATACTGACTGCTCATTCATTCATTGAGGACCCTGTGATGCAGACACAGGCTCTTTCTAAATAAGATCACCAAATCTGTTCACAGAGGCCTTGTATCAGCTGTTGGGAACTGAGAACTCTAAGCCATTTAAAGGTAAAATGCATGTGAACAAGAGAAATTTGAGAGTAAGATCTGCTGCCTGCTAAGCACACACCCCTGTTTCCCCAGCAGAGCATTTAGTATTACTTGAAGCAATGCCTGTGCGCACCAAGGTGGGCAAATGTCTATGTTTACTGGTGCCTGTCAGAAAAACTTACTGCTGGTTATCTCCTGGGCCAAATTCTGATTCTGAGAACTCCAAAGCAAAAGTGAGCAGTCAATATCCCAGAAGATCTGTGAATGAGAGAGATGATTTAAGTCCAGATAGATCTGGGGGAGCCATGTAAATGTATTACAAGCACCAAGATTTATTTTAATGCCTGGAGCTGACAAGGTCTCTCTTCTTATTTAATTGCCCACTCATGACTAAGTGAAGTGAGTCCACGTGGGATGCTGAGATAAAGATGAGTGGCTCTGTCTAGCCTCCACACTGAATGCAATACAACACTAATATAAAAGAGTGAATCTCCCAAGCACAGATCACTATATTATCAAGCATTTGCTGACAGCTAAAATAATTCAATTTAGGGCAGAAATACACCTTGCAGTGCACAGACAGACTGGTCTCTGTGCACTGATCTGGCAACGATCTTGCTAGGAGATTTGCTACTGAGACCTCTTACTCTCCTCTCTTGATAAATGCAATCTTGTGCTACTTACATTTGTTTAAAATGCTGCTGTAGACATCCTCCCCAACTTAAAGCTACAATCACAGTAACTCCTATGATTCTCTCCACCCGCTCTCAGTTACTTGTTTTAATGCTGAGGGTCCTTCCTGGCTTCTCACCCAATTATCCTCTATCGCACACTGACCTCCCACCTCCACTATACCAAAATCAGCTTGCATCATTCATCTGCAAAGCTTTTCAGGAACAAATTTTGTCCTCTCCTCTCTCCTGGCAGTGCCTGTACATATGAGTACATGTCCAAAATCCTCATGGCCTCCCTCTAGCATCAGATATCTCATCAGGTAGAAAGGCCAAACAGTAACCACAAACAGCAACCTGTGAATGGCTGGGCAGCTATATATATTTTATATATATATATATACACACCATACTCCATTGCCATGTTTTCCCCATTTTCTTGTGTTCTTCATATCCATTTAGTGCCTCTGACTTGACTGCAAGTTCTTTAGGGCAAGGACTGCTGCATGACAAGCCTTTGTGTAATACATTATTGATGTCCATGTGGGCTTCTAGGCACACTGTGATACAAATCCTTAATGACAGTGGTAAGAAAACTACTGGCATGAGCTTAAAAGCCAAGCTGAGCCCTTTAGAAAAGTCTGGCCTCAGTGATAAATTTAGGTTTTTAAATAACCCATAGTCCCAGAGCATTCAAGTGACTCATCCATACCAGTTAATTTATTCTTACAACACCTAGGCTAGACAGGGAAATTTAAGCTCCCTCACTTAATGACTTTGGGATACTGAAGGGTGCGCAAAGAGAGGGACTGAATCCAAGATCTGCAGCCTTTCATCTTAATGACAAGATTATGTTTTTTCCCTTTGGGAACTACAGCCTGATTCCTGATCTCAAGTCACCCAACATCATGCTTAATATTCTCTCCTGATAATTCAGAAGTAGTATGAGCGAGCTGCCTCCAAAAAGAAACATCCCTTCTTACACTTATGAAACAAGGTCAAAGAAAGTTGGAATAAGCAGGTGTTACCCCGTGCAATCCAGAAGGGATAATGCATTTAAAATGCATGTTACTTAAATCCTAGATGGGTAGGTGTGAACAAAAACTTCAGATACAAAGTATACGTGTAATACTAGGAGCGAGCAAGGAAGGAAAGATTGGATCTGATATATTTATTTTCATCTTTAAACCATATTAACTCTCTTCCTGACACAGCAAAAAAGAAATTAACCTCTTAATTTATCCTCACAGCATAGTATTAAATAAGAAAGTTTTAGCTCTGCTTTACAGATGAAAAATTGACATACATTGACTTTAACTAAACATAAAAGAGTGAAACGTCCGGCAAATCAAACAGCCCATCTGGCCAATTACTTTTTGAAGCTATGTAACAAGATCAAAAAGCAAATAACCACTGAAACCACACATTGGGGAAATGCCTATCTCAGAGCAGCCAGGAGCTCTGTGCAAAGGCTAGGCAGACTTGACCCTCAGCCCTTTGCCTAAGACTTAGAGCTGGGTCCAGTTGCCACTTTCCCATAGACCTGACCTGAGCCTACCATTTTGAAAGTCTTATTTCTGAAAGGAGTATAATAATATTTCCTTTCTGTCGTGCCCATCTAGATGCTAAATTCTTCAACATCACTTACGGTGTGTTCGTAGGGAGCACAGTGCAATGAGATCCTGACCAGAAATGAGGCCATCAAGCCATGCCATGGCAAGTGTGATGATGCCTTCAAGTCAAAGTGACAGTAGAATCCCCCAGTTCTCACAACTATTTAAGTGCATAGTTACGGTTTACAGTGTATTTGTACATTCCAGGTGTTTGCCCAAACATCTTAGGGTTAATTATAAACACTACATTAAGACAGCCTTGCCTGTACTCTGATTAAGACCATGTGTGAGTGCTATGAAATGCTACAGCACTTTTCAAGAAGAAACTGGCATTTACAGAGAGCAAGCATGGATAATATGCAAGACATTGTTAAAATCAGGCATCCTGTAACTGTTCCTAGATAACTGTGCCTCTGCTAAGTGCCAGCAACTGCATTTAACTGCTGAATGCTATTTAGCAATATACTTCTAACAGAATTTTTCTAAACAAGTCTCAGGAAACACAAGTCATTTATTATAAGCAGACTCTTCACAAAGCAGAATTAGAAATTAGGAATAACGAGTATCTACTCAAACATTTATAATACTACATGACTGTGTAACAGGCAACAACAACTGCCTGGTATATGTATATATGACACAGTGTAACACTGTTCCCAGCACGGAATACTTATACTTAAAACAGAAACAGCTGCAAGAAATTACAAGGGTCATGAATCCTTTCCAGCATATAAGACGAGCCAGAGAAATTTCCACAGGTGACCCAAGAGACACCTATGCCATGTAGGAGAGGAGTGCAGACATGCTCACCTAGCAAAGACCGATGCCCACAGACCTGTGATGTACACAGCTAGACAGTCTTAGGAAACCACCACATTTTGCCAGGCACATTAAGCCACGTCAGTAAAGACACAGCTGCACCGATACCATGACATGACCTCCAAGTCCTGTGCTCCCTTTAGCCAGTGCCAGATTAGTTTCATGCACAGTTTTCACTTGCAGAAGTCATGGTTCAGCCTTAATGAAATTGTGCATTAATTCTCTTCGTTCTTTGAACACAACTAACCCCCTTGAAAAGGCAAAAGAACTCAAACATGAAACAGTGTTGCCCTTTACTGGCAAAATCCATGTGAAAAATGAACTCTGGGGTAGAAGAGAGCCTCCTTTCTTCCAGAAAGCCTCAACTGGTACCACAAGGCTAAAATGACTTAAGTCCAGAAGTGACATGAACTGTAAGAAACAACAGGCATTTGGTTAGTTGATTGTTGGGTGGGGTTTGGTTGGTTTGTTTGCATGGGGGGTTTTTTGTTTTGTTTTGGGGTGGGGTAGGTGTGTGATATTAGCATTTATGTACTAATAGCTTTGAAATGGTTAACCCTGCATGACAGGGACTCCTGGAAAGCTCCAGAGTGTTTGACTACACAGAAATAATACCCAGAGATTTATTTTTTTTTAAGTATGGTCTAGTGAAGCTGAAAACTGCCATTGCAGAGGACAGCCTCTTTGAAGACGCTTCAGACTCTTAACTCTGCCACGACGCTGAGGAAGGGAATGAAATTGGTGGACTTGAGGGGGGGGTTCATTTTCATTTATGTCTAAAACAGATATCATTCCTGCCTCCTCCTGACTTACATACATTGCATTTGGACTCCATAGTGAAGGAACAAAGCCCAACAGAATGGGAAAGAGAAAAATAGATATGTAACAGCAGTGAGAAACTGGCACTTAAAGCAAAGCCTAAACAAACCCAGATAAAATCACTTCATCAAGTGCCTCAAAAACAAAGGGTTTCTTCAGCTTAGCAGAGAAAGCAAAACCTTGAATCATTCAAATGAAATCCTCATCTGAGTAAAGTTTGCAGTGATTTTGTCAATGACACCAACAGGGTTGGGATTAGCTTCTCTATACTTTGAAATACACTAACCTTATTGGGATGCTCTTCATTGTAAGGATTCCAGTTAGCACTGTGAAAATCTAATCTAAATTCTGCCTCTGTACAATCACAATAATGCCGTGGTAGCAACAGCAACAGAAAAACACAGCGTTTCAGAAGATCCACAACTCATCAGAGCAAGCATCTCTACTGAAATATTAGTGTTTAATAAAATCAAAATGTTGACAATATTAAAAACTGAAAATACAAGATACAAGTCACTCCACCTCACAACATTTCCATAAGAAAGAGGGGTTTGCTCACTTTTCATTTCTGAATTATTTTCCCTTATTTTAAATTGAGTACTTTTCTCCTGCATATTACATTTATACTTCAGATGTCAGAATCTAAATGAAATATTTCAGTTTTGAAATTTGAAACAAAAAAATACAGACTGTAAGTCAAATATCTCCCTATACACACATGTAAGGCTACAGAGTTTTCCTTCGTGGAGTCTTTCAACATTTTTAGGTCTTGCTCCAAGTCAGTAGGAAGCAGAATCCTTATCAAATTTCCAAATGCCAGAGGAAACTGGCCTTCCACCCTCCAACATGGCTATTTCCACGTCCCTTTGCATCAACTGATTTTAAATGAGAATCGAGAAAGAAATCCAAACTTTAAAGGTGATTTTTTTTAACTAATGGTGTAACTGAACTCACACAGACAACACTACAAAGACACTTCATACTGAAGAGTAGCATCAAAGGCTCGGAAGACAGAGTGTGCAGTTTCCTTGAGTTGAGCAGCCCGAGAAAGCTCCAAGGGGAAATGCCATATTTAACAAAATAAACAAAGCTGGCAACTGTGAAATGAGAATGCTTCACATTCAAGAAGAAAATTTAAACTAAAAAAAAAAACAAAAAACAAAAAAAACCAAAAAACACCAAACCAATTTACCCAGTAAAATTAATCAACTAAATTTAAAGTTTTGTGTTACATTGTAATTGGCCTGTCTCAGAGATGACTGTTTGCATCAGCTGTTGAGTAATTAGGACTGCAGCTAGTAACAAGCATCTCAGCAGCTGCCACTTTGTCCAGATACACATTGTATAAACGTCCATAGAGAAACACAGCAGCGTTACCACAAGCTGCCTGCCTGAAAACACCACACCTATGCAGTCACTGCTCCCGTTCGAACATGGATTATAGCCACACAGATTGACAAGTTATCTCAGCAGACAGCACAAGATAGCACATCGCGTTAGCAGTCAGCAGGGCTACAGCAAGAGTCACTCCGAAATAAGCATCCCTGAAACATACACAAATGTGGGCGTTGAGTCCTTCAGCATGGTTTTGTCCTACAAATCCACATCTATGAAGCTGCTCTGTTTTATTTTTTTATTTATACTTTTTTTTAGATAAGTACCTAAAGAGTACAGGAAAGGCATTGTGGGAGTCATCTGACACGAGACCTTGAAAGCTGGAATTCACTATACTTATCACTGTGTTTATGTGATTCATAAATAGTGCAGTGAAAACTCATTAATAGCTTTTTCAACAACTTTTCCTCACTAACTTTTAGTACATGGAACTAATCACTTTTTCTCAGTATATGAGCTTTCGTCACAGAAAATCCATATTTATACAAACTATTAATTAATCCCTTCTTGACATCTACTGTACCTGAAACATCTGGCATTTTTTTCTCTTAATCAACAGAGCTCCCAGAGGCTAAGAATTTTAAACACAGTTATTTTAAATAACACTAATTGTCAACACCAAATCATGTTTTGTGCCTTTAGATGGCTGCAAATGTAATTACTAGAAACAATCCATCAATTACTAACCCCTGAACACATCTATTGAGACAGAGGGGCTCAGAGAGGACTGCATTCCCCTGTTCTTTCCCCTCTTCTGCATACTTACACTGGACTGCAGGACTGTTACAAAAGAGTACAGAAGACTACTTGAAAGCCATCATGAGATATGAAATCATCTGCTTTATACAACTGTCAGTGGGCATCATACATACAGACTAAGCAAAAAGAATCATCATCTTCCTATTCCTTGCCAGGAAATAAACTCCTCATAAAGGGATCACATGCTATAGGAATGCCTGGTTTGTTTTATTCTCTAACCAGAGATCAAGGACTAAGGAAAGAAGAATGAACTTTTTTCCCCCCACAAGAAAAGGTTCCATATACGTCTGGGAACTGCTACCATGGTTCACAAGAGAATCTAGTGTATATCTTCTTATACATTTCCAGTTCAGTGTTTCAAGCAGACCTCTGCCCCTCAATTGGGCTAATCCACCCTTTTTTCCAGTTCAAGGTGCAAAGCAAGAAAGGCAACTGGAATTGAGAAACACTGAGGAACAGTCTCTTATCCAAAGGGCCATAAAAAAAAAGAGCTCCACATTTCAACTTGGACTGTGGCTTTCAGGGCTATACTAGGGATTTCAACCTCGAGATACGCTGGCATGAGAGTGGTGGTTCCTCAAACAACCAGAAAACAGGTATAGCATCAGGAGGACAATGGGAGAGAGGCAGGGCTGGGAGCTGCCAGGTGTAAAAAACAAGTCACATGCTAGAATAAAAGGTAGATGCTCTCCCAGAACAGAGAGGTTAGGAGTTACATGACATTGGTGCTGTGCCCACAGGTGATGTGGAACAGTCAGATTCCTGCATTTGCATGAATGTTAGCAGAGCGCTAGGCAGCCACAATATCCACAGTCTGTTACAGAAAGAGGAGTGTTCTCTACCCTTTGCTTTCATAGATGAAAAGTTCTCCCACGTAGTATAAAGCTGCAGTGCTTTCTAACACTCCCTCTCTGGGAACCCTGGTGTTGGCCTTTCCATTACACACAACAAAGTGTGTTCTCACCTCTGACACTGGAATGAGTCCTATTCTAAAACAGCTGTCTTGCACCATTTGTCACTTAAGAGAAAGCCCTGAATAAATGGAGAGTACATTGACCTGTGGCTAAGAAAAACGTTGCTAAGACACACAGCTTAATTGCATCTGTCAAAAACGTATCCATGCTCACTACACCTCGATGAATCATCACCACACACTTTCTGACTGCCAGACTAAACTCCTTAAGGACAACAGAAGTCTTGGAAGTCAGCCACCTAGAATCTTTTATAGACTTTTATTTAAGTAATATCAAATGTACTATATGGGTCTTCATGCAGGTATCTTGGACAAATTCCTTGTCACGGCACTAAAACATTGTGCTTACAGTCTTCCTTAAGTTTTCTTCTTTCGTGATCAACGGGGCAGAGTCAGGATGGAGGCCTGTCACTAGTGGTGTTCCCCAGGGGTCTGTGCTGGGTCCAGTCCTGTTCAATACATTCATCAGTGACCTGGATGATGGGATAGAGTGTAACCTCAGCAAGTTTGCTGATGATACCAAGCTGGGAAGACTCGCCAATACACCAGAAAGCTGTGCTGCCATCCAACGAGACCTCGACATGCTGGAGAGCTGGGCTGAGGGGAAACTCATGAAATTCAGCAAGAGCAAGCACAAGGTCCTGCACCTGGGGAGGAACAACCCCATGCACCAGTACAGGTTGGGGGCTGAACTACTGGAAAGCAGCTCTGTTGAGAAGGACCTGGGAGTGCTGGTGGACAACAAGCTGACCATGAGTCAGCAACGTGCCCTTGTGACCAAGAAGGCCAATGGTATCCTGGGGTGCATTAAGAGGAGTGTGGCCAGCAGGCCAAGAGAGGTTATCCTCCCCCTCTACTCTGCCCTAGTGAGACCACATTTGGAGTACTGTGTCTAGTTTTGGGCCCCCCACTTTAAGAAGGACAGGGAACTGCTTGAGCAAGTCCAGCAGAGAGCTACCAAGATCATCAGGGGGCTGGAGCATCTCCCATGTGAGGAAAGGCTGAGAGACTTGGGTTTGTTTAGCCTGGTGAAGAAAAGTCTGAGGGGGGATTTCATCAATACCTATAAATATCTAAAGGGTAGGTGTCAGGATAATGGGACTAGGATGTTTTCAACAGTGCCCAATGACAGGACAAGGGGCAATGGGCACAAGTTGGAACACAGGAAGTTCCACCTCAATATGAGAAAAAACCTTCTTTCCTGTGAGGGTGACAGAGCAGTGGCACAGGCTGCCCAGGGAGGCTGTGGAGTCTCCTTCCCTGGAGACATTCAAAACCTGCCTGGCAGCATTCCTGTGCCCCCTGCTCTGGGTGTCCCTGCTCAAGCAGGGGGTTGGACAAGATGACGTCCAGAGTTCCCTTCCAACCCCTACCATTCTGTGATTCTTCCCACCCTTCAAACTTGTATTGTATCACCCATAATGATTATCAGAGCCCTCCTCCCCAGCTACATTTCAGCTAGAAGATAAATGAATTTTATTGGCTTATATTTATTTTGTTTCAGGTTCAGTTAATACCTGCAGTGTGTGATCAGTGATTTCATCTGCAGGATTAGAAACATACGACATACCATCTTTGAAATAAACTACATTTCAGTGACTTCGTGATGGAACTTTCTTGTGGAAAAAAGCCAACTTAATATTTAAAATATGGCAATTCTATGAATCTCGTAACGGTATTGCAATAGAATTTTGCAAACCTAGAGCTCAGAATATGGAAAACCATACATGTATTTATCAGCTGCTCTGACTAAATGTTTTAGTCAGAAGTAGAGATACACTCATTACAGCAGAACTCCAGAGTACTTCTCTAAGCATGATTTGGTTTTCCAGGTACAGATCTGTAAGCAGGAGGTCACAAAAAAAATATACCCGAATACACTGAAATAGCACGGAACTCTGTTAAGATTAAATTTAAATTATTTCTTTCAGTTCTTTCATCATTTCTTCTTCTCTCTTCAATAAGATCAAGGTTTGCTATATAGTCTTTAAAAGCCTGTATCAATATGTAGTCCTGGGCTATACAACACCTAAATCCCTTTCTAATGTCTCCTCCTGGCATTCCACCTAAGCTTAAAGGCAGGTTCTGCCTAGAAGCTTCCAGGGGTTTGTGTGAAATGCAATTTCATTTCCATGAAGGTGAGTCTTCTATGTTCCACTTGAAATACTTTACAATGTGCAGCAATTATTCAATTCTTTTCAGTCAGATCTTGGTCAAGCTACACTTTATTACTGATCTGTCTGCTTTCAAGTATCCTGCTTCTGCAATAAGCCATTTCACACAGTATGTTGACATGGTATGCTAAGTAAGGCACTAATCTGTATTTTAAAGGTGCCCTTAGACTTTTGATTGAGGAAAAATTTCTTTCCTTAAGAATCAAGGATAAGTTCAGCTCTTTTACTGATACAAAAAATCTGCGTGAGGAAGTGAATTTACAGCCATAGCTTCTCCTCTTTCACAACAGCATAAGATTCTTCAGTTCTTTGGAAGAAAGCCACTTGATCTCCCCTTGATCAACAAGTTCCTAAAACTCATATTCCACCTACAGCGGGTAAGACTTTGCTCTACCAGTTGTAATAACTGTGATTGCATGCAGGAAAGACCTCCAACATTAATGTTAAAATCACCAAGAACTCTGCTTTCGTTCATTGGATATGACTAGGGGAAGTCATTTGACTCTTCTGTATGCCGGACTCTGTAAAAGGGGAGATATTGATGTTTACCTCCTCATAAGAAAGTTGAAGGCTTGTTAAGTATTTAAAAATTGCTGCATGTCAGTTGCTAAGTGTTTTCAGTAGGATTTCACACCAGCAAGACTTTAATTACTACTGTTCCTCATTTGCTAGATTCCCTGACACACTGATAGGCAGACCCTCATTTATTCACAGCTGAATACCCAAATGTCAACTAGGGTTGAGACAGTGGTATGCGCTGCACTACTTTTTTTTTTTTTGCAGACATGCACACAAGGACAGCAGATCATCTCAGCTTCTCTGCAAGAGAGGAAAGTGACCCCATACGAGATTGATCACCATGACGTACTCAAATTATATCATGCTCATAGCAATGCCTTGAGCTAAGCTACTTACACAGATCTTAGAGCTAACGCTAACCTTTGCAAAAGCAGAATGCTTCGGGTGCATCAATCAACGAGATATAGGCTCATTCTACTGAGAGCTTAACTACAGTATATGAAGATGCACCTTCATTTGACTAATCCTGCGGTGGTGTCCTATCAAACTGAACAAACATCCATCATACTGGACAAGGGGGTAAAACCTCCCTTAATTCTACTGCAATTTCCCAGGCTCCTCTCACCTTGCCACCAAGTTATCTAGGTGCCATCTCAGCATGGGCCTTGTTTGGAAAACTGCTCCTCAAACTTCTCTTCAAAGTGATCCTCAAGTTTTATATTTAGTTAAGCAGCTTCACTTCATATTTATTCTCAGCTGAAGTTGCTTAGTTTTAGCATGTACTTTATTCTTCATGTTACAGTGACACAAAAATTTTTCACTTGAGCTCAAGGTCTGGTTGTGGTAGAATTAAATTTTGTGCAACTGTTAAAATGAAGAGTCAGTGACTGAGCTGAAGGACCTCCTCCAGGTCAAGTTACACCTGTGTCACACAAAGAACTAAATCAACTCCTGAAGTTCTGGTCTTGGCAGCAGCACCCTCCTCTCGTATGCAGTGTAAGAGGTCTCATGCATTATAACATATTGAACCCTGCCTCGGACTTTTTGGTGCCACAGGAGACATGATGTAAGCACCTAGTAAATCACTGTCTGGCACCTCTGATGTTATTACAAAATGGCTTGGATCAAGGAAGCCACCAAATTGGCTAATAAAGATTGAGCTGTGCAGTATAAACCATGAAAGTGGTCACTTTGAATGCAATTATTATCTCCAGGCCAGGCTGCTCCATCCTCAGGAACTTGTTTCCTAGGTGTTGTATGAACTTGGGTTTCTATGTTTTGCCCCACGGTTTCTGGCCCAGGTGACAGTGGAGCAGCAAAACTCATCATGCGCTAGTTGCTCATGTTAGTGAAAATCCTCCTTGTAAAGGCAACAGCTACCAAAATCTTTCACAGATGATGATTGTGCAGGATTACTAAAACACTTCCTGAACAATAACCTTAACGAGGAATAGTGAGACTTAAGTGTAAAATAATTAAAGGGCAATTAAGAACAATAAGTTTTGATCATTTCCCCCTACATTTAAAATGTAATATATGGGGGAGAAGATTGCCCAAGCTCCATAGTTTTCAAATGGCTTTTAGAAATTGAAAGAATGAAGAAAATATTAGACAAAGATGTGTAATAAAGGTTTTAACAAAGCCACAAAATTATGGACTGATATAGTAGAGATAAAAAGACACACGTTTCTCATGCAAATAAAGAACCCCATCTTACTTATCTCAGTATATAAATGAAACATAGGAAGTCCTGGGATATAAAGGTATCAATGCCCTGCCCATTGGTTTCACACAACCCCTTGTTCCCTTGACACTCATTTTGATGGCCTGGGCTCACAGCATTTCCAAACATAATAATTTCAAAGGAAAAAGGGTAGCTGGAGCAGGAAACATTCTCTAACCTTGAAGAAACACCTTGACAGCAATTCAGTTTAAGCTGATTTTCCTTCCTCCTTTTAAGAAGAGAGAAGGTACTGAACAATACTTTCTGTTAAATTTTACAGCAAAAACTCAGCACAACACTTTTACTGTTACAATGAACAAGTCATTGAAAAGCAAATCCTCTCAGTTACGTTACACTAAAAATGGAACTTTGATGAAAATAAAATCCTTTTCTTTAAATCCTGATAAATGGGAGAGGTTTGGTTTGGTTTTGTGGGTGGGTTGGAGGGGAGATTTTGTTGTTTTGGTTGTGGTTTTTTAGTTTTGTCTTGGGTTTTTGTGGTTTGGCTTTTTTTTGTTTGGGTTTTAGTGGGTTTTGGTGGTGGTGGTTTGGTTTTTTTTTCCCCTCCTTTTAAACACAGCTTCACCTACTACTTAAGCACTGAGAGACTGGAAACAGCAATTGACTTGTAGGAACAAGGGTATGCCAGACCTTTCCAGCTACACAGTAGAGGCTGCTTTGCTCTGTATTCCATCCTTGCTCCCAGAGTGCATGTGGGAGAACACATAAGGGTACTTACAAGGTCAGCATGCAAAAGGAGGGTAGAGGACATCCTAATTGTTCTTGCTCACTGACTCCATCATTGACTACTACCTCAAATAATATAGGGTCACTGAAGCCAAAGCATGTAAAGACAGGAAAGCTTTTTTCCTTATGAGCCTGCTAAGCAAGCAACTTGTCCCATCTTCTCCTTCCATAGAGCAAAGGGAACCAATACTGCCTGCACTGATGGTGCAGTTCTCCTGACAGTGATGCTCTGCATCATCCCCGGGTGTTATTAGCCAGGTTTACACCTGAACCCCTTTGTGGAGTGGAGCAGGCCAAACGCAAGTCTGGCAGATGAGAAACTCACAAGACAGGCTTGCCAGCCATAGCAAAATAATTTTGCTAAAATAACAAGAAATTAAAAGCCTGAATAGTGGCATGTTTGCATTTTCCTGTGATTAACTCAGACTGCAAACTCTTCAAGACAGTCAGCATCCCTCCATTCCTAAATTCACAGCATCAAGAACCAACTGGTACAGAATATGATTTGTTCAACACAACACTACCTCTAAAACAAACAATAAACCACGTGTGCTCTGAATACAACCTATGACTGGCAGAGCTAAAGATGGAAAAAGAAATAAGATGCTTATCAAGTTTATAAAATTTGTTGTTTTTCTCAAACTCGTACTGGTTTTGAACATAAGTACCAAAGAAATAAAAGCAGGCAAACCATGGACCTGTAAAACAGCATACATTCACAGTGAACAAGCACCTGTATTTTTAACTGAAAGAAACTAAAGAAAGGGTACCATCCTGGGAATAAGCTGAAGAACATCTCTATGGAGACCCTTCCTCCTCATCCTTGCTCGCACCCTTTCACCACACTCATTTTCAGTCCTGCTAAATTCCACCAAAGAAAACATTGATCAAAAACTAAATCCAAGCTGACTGAGGCACCGCCATAGCTTTTTCATTCTTCTGTAACTTCTCCTTCTCCTGGAGGGAACATGTCCGTTGAAATCATCACCTATCCAGAGAGGGCAGTTATCATGCAGTATGCATATAGCAGCTGACACACCAGGCCCCAGACTAGTTTAGACCTTGGACAATGTGCTCTTAAGAATATTTATTCAGAAAGTTAAACCCACAGAACAACACTTGCAGAGGCTGCCATCTCTTGGATTTAAACTGGTTCCTATCTTCATGTTTCAGGAAGACTCCATGGCAAAATTTGTCACAGATATTTATTATTTGGGGCCCAGGACAGCATTTTTACAGAAGCTAAAAAGAGCTCGAATAGGTCTTGAAGTCAGCTTTAAAATAGGGATCGAGTGACAACTAGTGGAAATTTTTGTAAGTGCACCTCAGGATTTCTCTGCATGATGTAATCTGCATCAAGATCCTATTTCACTGAAATAAAACAGATGCAATCCAATTACGTAGAAAAGCTTTCCAGAAAAAAATGTGTACACATATGTGAAGACATGGGAAATGCAAATGTGCTTATGCGACTCTAAGCTGTTTCTTAACAACCTGGTAAAGCTGCTCAGATATATAGGCTTACACAAACCAAGCAACTAGAAATAGAAGAAGCCAGCCCCAGAGGCATACAAAAGTGTAACCAGCCCACCATCCACTCCCAAATAATGAATAGGTGGGAGTGAAGATGGAAGGAGTCAGAAGTTCAGAGAAGGTAGCACAGCTGTCCTCCTGGTACATCCCTTTCCTTAAAGTGTTCCAGCTAACTATTAGAAGCTTATGGCTCCTCAGCTTGAGGCTAGGATTGAACTATTCTGTTTAATAGCCCATGAATCTCTCCTCTGTGAATTTGCCTAGTCTGTGTATGCTTTTAAGCCTCAATAACATGATGTAGCAACAAGTTCCACAGCTCTGTTCTGTGTTTCAAGAAAATATCTTTTCATTTATTTAAAGACTACTATTTATTTCATTGGGTGGTTTCTGTTGCCCAGTTTATGAGAAGGTGAACAATCATTCCCTAATTTACCTTCTCTCCCTTCTTCATGATTTCATTAGCTTTCTCCTATGACCTCTCATTTACCTCTTTTCCAGGCTGACGAGTCTAGAAATTGATTAATTCATGCACAGTAGAAAAAAATCTTTCCTTTTATTTGCCTCTTCAATCATCTCTGAACACAGAGCTAATGCTTCCAAAGACTTACTAGGAGCAACTTTCCCAAAGCAGTTTTAGTTGATGTATGACTCATCATCACTACCCTCGAGTACTTTGTGGGGTTTTTGGTAGGGAAGAAGGTTTCTTTTTATGTGCAATATTCTGCATTCACTGATCATGCATTTTAATTATCATTTTATCACCTGGTCACTCAGTATTGACAGAACCTCTGCAACATTTCAAACCGCTTTTAAATCTGGCTACCTTGATTTTATAGCACCATCATGTTCTGCTAGTATCAGGCCCTAGTACAGTACTACAGCTCTAACATAGCCATCAAAATATTAGTAAAATTATTCTCCCCCACAAATGTCTAGAATGAAAAAAGGACACAAAATTGCAACAGGGCCTTTGAGGAAGTTTTTGGAATTTACCCTGCTCAGGTTTCCTATCCAACATGCTGTTGTCCTGGTGCGTAGACACTGAGAAAGCAGTGGCTGATGTTATTATAACAACTTCTGATTTAGGTAAAAGGGAAAAAAAAAGAGTGAAAGGTGAGAGCAAAAGTACCAACTATACATCTCTTTCAAAAATCGTCAATTAACATTATTCATTGCTTGCCACAGTAGCTGTTTCTTTAAAATGCTTTAAATTACAACTGAAAGGATAAAGTTATAGATCTGTCAACTTTTACTATTATTATGTCTCCTCTTGAGCGTAAGTGCCCCGTCTTTAAAAAAAAAAAAGTACAAAACTAAGTTTTTGCTCCTCCTGATTGCAGAAGAAAGTCTGGCATTACCAACTCTAAATGTTCATAAAGCAGAAGAGAAATTAAAAACAAAACCTAACACTGTGAAATAACCTCATGATTTTAAAAAAAAGTATCTCCTGCTGTTGAAAGTATGACTTATCATTTGACTGCTTGTGGATTGGCTGTATCATTACAATGAGACTAGCAAATGTATCAGTTAATTTATTAATATTTGCAGTTTCAATTTTCATGGCAGGCAGAGAGATATGAAATATTGAACAAGAAAACAGTTTAATCTCTCTCCAGAACACTTCATGTTTTTGAATCATCTCTCCATTCAATCGACATACTGAATGTAGCTTGCTCAATACATAAATGCAATAAATTAATGTGGGCTACATGTAAGATTCAGATTCCGCAGAAGCTCAACTTTCTCAAGAACTAATAAAGACTTCTTAGCTGCTCCCTGAGACACCCAGAAATATTTTCCAGACATGACTCCACACAGCAAACAATGCAGCATTGTTCCCCTAGACAAAAACCCAGAAAATGGGCACACAGGCACGTGTTCAGCGCTTCCAAGAAAGTAATGATGTCACTATGAAGTATCAGTGGAGATCCTAAGGATCAAGTATCACTAAGGCTAGGTTTGTGGTGTGGGGTGGTCACTCAGACATTGATGGGCACATTTGTCAGCACTGGGGAATTACAAAGGCAGATCTGGAAGATATAATGACCACAGCCACTGCCCATCCACCATGAGCAGCAAACTAGGGTATCTGAAGATGGTTTGTTTGTTCAGGTAGAGGCATTCATTCAGGGATCAGGACAGAAAATTTGCAGAGCTGCAGCAAGCAGTCAAACAGCACAGGTCAGCACATTGTTAGTTGCTTTCAACACTTGCAATTTCGCAACCTAGACTGTTAACTAGAAGATTATGCGTGTGCCTGGTGTTCAAAACAGGAACAAGGACTTTGCAACAAGGCCACAAAGCATGTGTCACTGGATCTTGGTTCTGCATCATCGCTTTTGGTCTAGCTGCTCGTTTCCTCAGAATCTGTTCCTGCGAATGCTCACCTAAACAAGCGCCTGAATTGTGACTACATCAGTGAACCACCCTGATACACATCCTGCTCCTGTAACCTTCCTCCTAGCTGTCACAGAAGACCGAGCTGATGATCTTGGTCTAGCTAGATGCACACCAAAAGCACCCACTCAGTTCCAGGGGAGAGCCATCTGCTTGTCCAGTGCTACAGGAGATAAAAACCAGCCATGAGAAACCAAGGAGCAATCTAGAAAGTGACATTCACATAGTTGGGAGTAGAAACAACCAGGAAAAAAAAATGGGGACAGAAAGGCCAAACACACACGAAAAGACGTTGCAAAAATATCAATGGGACTTAAGGTAAAAAGGAGCACAGAGAAAACTCACAATACCACCCAGGAATTGACAAGAAAGGACCGTAAAAGATGGTCAAGATAAGCAAACAGCATGTCATCCCATTATGAAAGTAATATTGTGGGAGTTTTGATGTAGATTGAGGGCAGCCACCATCACCCATTTATATCCTGGCCAAGAGGAACATGCAAGCTGCATGGGCCAAAAGTTCTGCACTACTGCAGCTTTGCCTCCAAGGCACAGCTAATGCTGCAGTGCTTCTTAGCAGCAGGTTGCTAAAATATAGTGATCATCATAGAGGTGAAAAAAAGGAAGACTCCTGGGAAGAACAGAACAATCCTTATCTCATCAAGCAAAGTAAACAGAGCACCAAGAATGACAGGCAATTAGAAGTACAGTCAAAACATCTCAAAAAAAATCAATGGAAAGATTCACAGTCCCATGCAGGTTCTCAATCAGACCCTTAGATGTGATGCACATATATCAATAACAGAGCTGGATATATCGTTTTGCCACACTAACAGGAAATAATTCCCAGGCTAGAACAGAACTACAGTCAGCTAAACAAAAAGCACTAGAAGCAGATTCTGGCTCTTCTGGGGGAGTGCAAGTGTTGGGAGGGGTGCAATACACTCTGTCCTGTAAACAAAGATAAAAAATCCGTGCGAAGCCAGCTGTGAGAAACACACAGGTCCAACATTAGAGTGTTTATTCAATAATTCTGTTTTAGAAGCTTTATAAAGTATACAAACAACTGAGGCATATAAAACATAATGAGATAAAAATAAGTCCACAAAATTGTCTGCCAAGGAAGAAGGGAGAAAAATTATTTCAGGGAGGCTTTGGTTGCCATTAGTACTGAAACCACAGCTGGCACTTTTCTTCTCATTGAGGAGGAAACATACACTCCACCTTATGCAAAATTTAAATTTCACCATGCTTTTGGGGACAAAAGAGGAGGATAGAGCTGAATCAAGCATATAGTGACCAGCAGTGGAAATACTGAAGGAATTGTAGAGCATTTAAACCACACCTCAGAGTTCCTGCATATTTTGCTATAAGCACCTTACCAAACACAATGGGCACACAGTTACAGGGACATTGTCCCTGCACCAAAGGGCTTATCTTCTAAGTCCCCAAGAGAGGAACAGACTCACATAGATGTGAGGAAGGTGTATGAAGGAGACCATTATGATGGCATCACTTGCTAGCTCATTGCTTTTTAGCAGGGCAGCCCTTACTGAACACAGAGCCAAGCAGAGGCAGCCTTGCTTCTGCTGGAGGAACAGAGGCAGAGTGGCTCAGCCAGGACCATGCCAGCCCTGGCAGGCAGTGCTCTCCCACTCTCCACACCCCCTCCTCCCTAGGCAGCAACAGGGTACTGCCACGGGCAAAGAAAGAGGAACATCAACGGCTGACTACTGTGTCACCCTCAGCAACTTTTCCCTTGAGCAACCGCTTCTAAGACCGTGCCTAGAAGCTAGCTCTGCACATATTCCCCATGCAGCAGCTGTCTCATCTCCTAGCTTGTTACTGGCAGAGGAGAGCGCTAAGGTAAGACTGAGAATGAGAAAAGCTGTCAGCTTTGTTGACCTTTAACCAGGACTCTTCCTAGGTGCCAGATGTGACATGGAAGAAAATACGAAGGAGGCTTTGTGGAAACACACGACAAATGAGCACTCAAGACTGACAGAACAGATGGGGGGCGATGTCTTAGTGCCACACTGGACAAGTTATGCAGGGCAGGGGTAGGATATCAATAGGTGACAATGAAGATAAGTGCTTTGCACTTGGGTGGTGGAAAAGGAAGCCCTGTGAGGTGGCAGAAAAGATGTTCAAAGCAATAAACCAGAAATACAGTATTTGTAACCACATTCTTGGAACATGGAAAAAACATGCAGCTCCGACAATGAACTGTCTCAGGAGCCACCCAGACTAGAATGAACTGCACAGCTAGAAATTTTGCAGATCATTGTTGTAGAACTGTGCCCTGGAGCCTTTACTTTGGAAAACAGAGGAAGACTGCATTTTAAGTTATGTCTGAGCTTACAGCCAGCCAGCCAGAATGGACCAGAAGGGCACAGCTGCCTTCCAGGCAGCCAGTGACAGCATTTAAGTTCTTTGTTGTCCCTCCCAGGCACTAAAAAGAAATGAACCTACTTTCATCTAATTTGCAACAATAGGATATGGTCCTCAAAGCTCATGTTCTGGCCACTATTCCCCCATGCTCCCCATTCGTTTCCCAAGCCACCTAGGGCTGCACAGAGTGAGGCTTAGGAACTAGTCCACCTGACTCTAAACTGAAGAGTCCTTGGTCAGGATGAGACACAGCAAGAAGCATAAGAACAGCAGAAAAAAAAGTAGTACAGTCTTTCCTACTGTTCATTAGCAAAATGACTACCATATCTTGGCTGCCAGAGATTAGCAGACCACAGATTGCATGGCAGTCCTGCTACCAACCCTATTCCAGAACCCTGGCACAAAGACCTCCAGCTTATACACTGATCCAAATACCAAGCCCTTGCTGGCCACAAGTACAGCATACTGTTTCACAACAAATCTGCAGCCAACTGAAAATACTCAAAACAGAGCATGAATATTTTTAAATAAAAAGCCATTCTACCCACTGGAACTTGTTGCTTACTCCGTACCTCATACTTCATGCAAAACCACTGCTCTCTTTACCCATTATAGGATGAAAAAAAAGTCACAAGCCGAATATTTGTATTCTCTTACAAGTCACCTTTAAGATTATCATCCATCCTGATACCACGACAAGGAGTTCATTTTCAAGTTTAAAGTAATTCATCACTGAGCTAGGATCTGAGCTGCACCAAGAATGAATATGTTTCAAAAATATGTAGTTGCAAGTCTTTACACAGCCATTTAAAATGCCTATCAAGCAGTCCTGTGGTTTGCTTCCACTAGAAAGGTTTTTGCATTTACATTAATCTCTGGGAATTGTCCTACACTACAGAAAACCAGAGCATTCAGGTTACTGATCTGACCACGCACTGAGTTGCAGATTCTGACTTTTGACTATGTGCTTTGAGTGACACCTCTGTATTCTGATGTAAGGCAATAATTACCCTGAGATAAGAACCCCAACTGAGAGCATGTCTCCACTGTTTTAAAAACAAATCCTCAGGATGAATCCCTGGTATCTTTACACAGCCAGGCTGAAAGGTGAAAAGAAAGGTAATATTTTATTGATTTTGCAAAATGAGAACTGAAGCAGGTAGTGTTTTGATATACAAAGCCATGCAGACACCTAATCCTCTTGAGATCAGTGGGAGTTACAGGTCTAAATTATTTTTGCGGATCTGGCCACAATAGATAAGTCCACAGTCACACCAAGATTATGCTTTCCTGAGCAGTTGGGATCACCCTTGAGTCTCAGACATGAATCCCTCTGGCTTCAATCTTAAGAAAACAGATGGCTCTGAAGGCTGGGAAGCTCCACCAGTACAGAAGGACAGGCTCATGCTATGGCTCTGCCCCTCTCTGCAGCATGGACAACTAACCAGTCCCTGGCTTTCAGACCATATATGCGCATAGTTGCCAAAATCTGTATCAGAACCCCTAGACCCTCACCTGGGAGCTTTCATGCTCTTTTCTCATACACATTTTGGAAAGCTGCTGAGCACTATCCACTTGTTAAACAGGCCACAGAAACCCAGCTACCTTCCTTACTCTGAAAGGGGAGGTAGAATAGTTCTGGGTCAGAATTAAGCATATAAGCAGACTAATGTGGGGAAAAACTGTCCTGTTGTCTTCCACCTGTTAGAACAGCTGTGCCAACTCTCCCCATTTTATCTATACTTGACACCTGAGTAAGCACCTAAGCTCTTCAAAGGAGATCATTATACAATAATCACTCTTTTATTGGAGGTTATGTTTTAGACTAAGTGTTTGGCTTTTATTTTTGTGAAGAAAAACTAAGTGTGACCTTGAGTATGTTTTAACGCACGAAGACCTGGAGAAAGCAGCATATTGTGATCTTGTGATGCCTATAACATCAGATATGGGGATGCTCAGGGACCAAAAGAGTGGGACAGAGGGCTTCAGCCTCAGAAGTATCTACAAACAAAGCCATACACATAAGAACACAAGAGGCAGAGTTCAAATCACTGAGCCATCTTTGGAGGGCTTCTAGTCCTGAGCACTGTGTGCATGCAGTAAGTCAGCCTTTCTGGTTTACTACACATCATGCACAATGAGAGCAGGCTCAGTGCGTACAAACCAGATTGTAACAGATACCATGACATTCAAAGTGGCACTTCCAAAAGGGGCTCCAGGACACAAGCTTAAGTATTCTAGTGACATGTCTAGAAAAGACAAGAGGTACATCCAAATACTTGGACAAATGTCAGTGCTTCTGTCTGCATACCTGCAGCTTTCTTAGCCATCAAGTTCTTGTGACATTGCAGAAGATAACATCAAAACATTAAGATTAGAATTTAAATAGTCATGACAGCAACTACAAACACCATTTAAAAAAATTAGGAAAAGACAGACTTCTCACAGCAATGTTAAAAATAATGCACGCACTGTGTGGATATGTTAATGTGCTGTCTTTCAGCCTCCACAGGCTGGGCTGGGGGATGACAGGGGTATTTTTTGTGTTTCAAGAATAGTTATGACCTTAAAAATAATAATTCTTGTTCACTGACTCTCCAAAGTTCACACTTTGAATTTGCTGTCTCTAACAGGGAAGAAAACTTTTTCTGTCCTCAGAATCTTATCAACGCCATTTCAAATAATACAATGTTACTACCAGTGAATGGTGCCACCTTCACAGCCCTGTACATGGAAATCCTCCCTACTGTACCTTCAGTCCAACCACCATAATACACTGCCCTTCAGCCACTCTTTGGCCTGATTTAGAATTGCAGGTGATTTGGCTCCTCCTAAGGACCATTAAACTGTTGACCCATTAAACTTCAGACCCAGTGTGGCTGTGCTAGCTGTAACTCAACATGCCAACCAGCTGGCCTTGGCATCACAGCACTTCATTAAAGCCATACACGACCTAGGACATGGCAAGATTAGACAGTAGAGCCACATTAACAAGAAGGAATGCTGACTTTTAGGACTAGAAATCAGGATAGATGCATGAGTATCTGGAAAGTATGTTGCCACTAAACAATAAGACATGGCACAGAAATGGGGTGATTTCATACTGCAGCATTTAACTCTGCCACTCCCAGAGGATCCGCTCCCCCTGCAGCCTGGCACAGCACAGTACAAAGTCTTGAGACTCTCCGCACTGATAACATGTGCCCAAGTGGCAGGTTTATACCCTGGACACTCAACTACGCTCCAACCTTGCCAAACAGCTGTGAACCCTCCCCTAAATCTCCTCACCTGCATGTCCTGCTCTGCACTACAGAAATGGTCTCTGCACAGCATTCAGCCCTGGTTTGACTGAACTACAAAAGCATTTTTGACAATAGATGCTAGTCTATTATGAAGTGGATTTTGCAGCAGACAGCCGAACAGCAACAGGTAGTAGTAATTTCATAAAAGTACCACTCTAGTCCTCATGCTGGCCAGGTACTGAATATTTAAAGACTATGTGGCTGGGTCTTTGCTTGCTCTTATTCAACACAGCTCTGAAGAACAAGTACTGTGTTGCTTAACCTCAGTTGAAGCTTTGCCTGAAAGTCCTCAGTAGCTATAAGGGCAGTGGTTTGATTTAAGTCCCCTCCCCCAAGCAAGATTCATCATTTCCAGCTAAAGGGAAGGACAGTATATTTGTTCTGTGCTGAAGCCCCTGGGACTCAGAAGACAAGATGAAATGGAAATTTTCTTTCTTTTTCTTCCTTTTTTTTGTTTCTTAAAAACCAGGTTTATACAACTGGTATGGGCCAGATGAGACAAGATGGGTTCTTAAGAGGCTAGGTCCCCTGGTACAAAGCACAGACTGAATGTTATCAAGATGGTACATGCCAGTCATTAGGATGCTAATTGGCCCTGACTGACAGGGTTCTGGTGACTGAAGTGAACATCCTAACTGTCACTACCTGGGAGCATTGCTGCAGGGAACAGCTCCAAGGAGCCTAAAGGAAAGAAGTAGGTGTGAGGAGGTAGAGATGGGGGATGTTTATAGCTCTCTACAGCTGTCTGCATCACATATTTAAACAAGAGGAAACACACTTCTGTCTTTCTACACCATGCTGCTAAAAATTCCGCTTAAAAAATTACTTTGGGTAATTTACATTTAAATGGACTTTGCACATGAAGTAGATTATTTTGCTAGTCATGTTTACAATTACTTTCCCTCCCCCTTTCCCAGGACACCATGACTTTTGTCTCCAGCACCATCTTTTCTTTCCCTGTCTCCCAACCTATCCAATTAAAATATCAAAAACAAACTAACTTGTCAGATTTCCCTACCACCAACTCTTTCCTACTGCTCTCTTCCTGTCAGAGCTTTAATTCATCTTGAAAAATTCTGGTGTGTTGAGCATTTTTATTTGTTTGTTTAGGTGGCCAGATATACCATCTATGTACTAGATTTCCAGCACTTTCAAAGCAGAGAATCAAAACTTCCTGAACAGCTCACTGGATATCAAGAGTGGTCATTTCCAGTTTTGGTGGGACAGCTGGGAGCACACCAACAGGGAAGTGCAAAACTGAAACTGGATTATCTACAAATTAAGGAGAAGGCTGACAGTCACCAAAGTGTCGATTGCCAAAATATAAATGTTATCTGAAGGTGTGTTTTGTACTTCACTGCAACTAACATGACCGAGCAAAGCTCTTAAACCAGGATTCAGTGGCCTGGATGTGACAAGTTAGCTGTATCCTTTGAGGGACCAGCTGTGAACAAGGTAACTCTGCTAATGAGATGCCAGAAGAGACACAACACTGGACCTCAACCCTGAATCACAGGTCAACATTTCATTCAGGCCCTGTGCACATGAGACAAAACACAGACGCTACAACCACATTTAATCTGTGACAAAAGCAAGCGGACTTTGAAATAATATTCGTAGATAAACAAAACCAAACATTTCCTCTGACAGCCACAATCAGCTGTCCACTTTTCTTAATCACTCACTACCATAATACCTAGGCAACTCAGCATGTTATCTCCCTAGAACTTCAGGGGGTGCAGACCAGAACCAAAGTGGCAGGTTAAGAACCCCTCTCCACCCCAGCAAACCACCCAAGTGCTCCTGAACAGCCTGTTACACCCCACAGATGTCAGTTCTGTGGTCCAAAACTCTGCTGTGGATAAGATGATCCTGGCAGAAATGAAACAAGAGCTTCCACATTTGAACATGCTGATAAATACTTGCAATACAGGTAAGTCATCCTTCCTCCCTTGCATGCCACGTGAATTCCTAGCCTTCTAAAACATGCATATGATAAGATTGTGTCAAGACTGTATGACTAAGGTGATGAGTGGAGGGAAGGGGGGGGAAAGTAACATTAGAACTAGATTCAGTTACCGGAACTCCAACATTGTCTCCTACAATGAAAGTAGAACACAGAGAGAAGAAAAAAAGAAGGGGGGGTGGGAATTGAGATGCAAATCTCCATGCACTATCTTTTATACTGGCGTTGCAAGAATAGTTTGTGCTTGAAATAGTTTGCAGTGACTGCAAGCAGACAAATGGTGGGGGAAAAAAGATAAACAGAGGTAAAGTAGCTGGGATTTTCACACCTCTTGCACCAGGGGGGAGAACAGGACCACAGTTCAATACCCTCTCTGTTCAACTAAACCCCTGACAGCTAGCCTCAGTACAACCCTTCCCAGACAGGCTGTAGAAGAGAACATATGAACACTGCCAGAAGGATCCTGGAGAGCCACAGGATTTGTGCCCCTCTGCTACATGCTAGACCTCATCTATAAAACAAACATGACTCAAGAGCATGTGCTTCCTATTGTCACTTCTGTCAAGCCCCTGCAACAAGCTTTGCTTTCCTTTGTATATAGGTTTCATTGCTTCATAAAATGGATGTGTTAGCCATGAATAAAACCCAAAAAATTACCGGGGAGGGAAGCAATACTCAACGTACCACAGTCAATAAAAGACAGAAGAAAAGAAAAATATTAGCCGGAGACTTCCAAGAAGGTTAGTTGTTACAAAGAAACAAAATATTGTCTCTGGCACAGGAAAAAAGCTCTTCTGAATACCAATGTGTTCCATACAGTGACAAAGAAGCTAATATTTACCTCAAAGAAGATTAAGTAATATACCATAGCACCTGAGGAAAGGGAGGAAGGTAGAAAAGAGAGGCAAGCAAGCATAAACACAAAGAGAATAAGGCCCCTGAGGTCTGTTTCATATAGCTGTTTCTCCTTCACAAACGAGATTTATATCTTTCCCTTGGAAACTCAGTATTCAGGAAAGTGGACTTAAAAGTATAACTCCATAATAATACCCTCTTTTTCCAGTCCCCAGGAAACTATAATACTGATTTACTGGTCAAAGAAATAAACATGCCTCAGAGTTCCATACAAGGCACTTCTGCCTTTCTGAAGTTAATCCAGCTTTAAGATGGATAACCAAAAGGCCAATGCTAGTGGAAAAATACCACAGAAAGTATTTGTGTAGATAAAAGGAGCTTTCTGAAGGCCAGTGTTCCTGTCATGGTGGAATAATTTTCATTCTCTAGATAAAGAGCTGGAAAATAGAAATAGTAGAAAAAGTTGTAGCACACAACCCGCTCCCTGGGTACCAGGATGTGTTTGCTGCTTGGGGACTATACTTTACTGAAAATGCCTAATCAGTTAAATTTACAACTGGAAATATTTCATACGGGATTCATTTGAACAAATGTTGACATCAACAGACTGCTGCTACAGTTGATGGAGAAAAACAGGCACCTACAGGGCAGGATTAATCTGTTTCTAAAGCAGTTATCTAAAACAGGGTCAGATGAACTGTATCCTAAAACACCTATTTCCCTTTTACTGACTGAAAGAAGAGTCCATATAACTCAGCCAGTTGGAGACAGCTAGTTTGTAGGCATCTGAAGCTAACAGTGGACTCATTTCACCAAGCTTCAAAATGATTGCAGCACTTCACTTGAGACTCAAGTACAGACACGGGGTTTGCAAAAGTAAACTCTACTTTCTTCTCACTATGACAACTGAAAATCTTACTCTAGAGAATGCAAACACAAGTCCCAGGGTTCTGTACAAACTATCTTACCAATTAAAATGAATCAAGATGCAACCCTTGTAGTTACTGATATGGTCTTTCAAATGCAAGTGGGAGCAATGCTGTATTTCTGAGCCTGCAGATTGATACAAACAGGACTTCAGTGATGCTCAACAGCATGAAAAGAGCCATCAGAGGAAAATTCACAAGACTGACGGTTTTGCTTTTACAAAATAATTCTCCCTTAGATTCATGTCAACAGAGCCGTCCCTCAGCTCCTAATCCTGGGTTTAAATGCAGCTTCCAGGAGCAGAGGTTGAAGAAGATAAGCCCCAGATTTCCGTTAAAACAACACTTTTATTGGTGAACAAGGCAAGTGAGTCCTAAAATAGAACTTAATAATGCAGACCGCAAGCATCCAAACCCATGTCCTGGCAGAACAGCTCACATAGCCCTAACTGACCAGCCCCTGACTGAAGGGGAACCCTAAGCTGTTTGCTTACCCCTCTCCTGTCAGGTGTTGTTTTGTCCCATAACAGGTGGCTGGGAGCAGGTTGCAAGAACAATCCACACAGCCCACAGCTCATCTCCCTTTTATTTGCAAGGGGTTCTCTGGGAAAAGCACAGGCAGGACTGGGTCACCTTCACCAGGCTGCCAACAGCTCACTGCTGGTCACTGTCTTTCTCCATGTGCTACTCAGGAAGAGAAGCATCCTCTGTGCATATTCACATCTGGGAAACATTAGACAACTACTGTAGACAGACCAACTGTACTGGGTATGCAAGAAGTACAGCCCTCACTAGCCTGTAGTATAAACTGCATGTTCCCTCCATCTGGAAGGGTTGGGCACAGCTAGGACAAAGCCTCTATTCAGGCAGAAACATTTAATAATGCAGTGGTCATTTATTCCGTATGGGCTGAAACCTCTCTGATTAGGGACCATCTTCATGTCCTGCAGCTGCACAGTTCTTACATAGCATAAGTTGCCAGTTGGGGCCCATGAGCACTGCTGTGGTGCAAACAAATAAAATCAGCCTTACTCAGACCAACTTTGAAAGCAGAGGCTGTTTGCTTGACCACCTTCAAGATTAAATACAGAATATTGGGCTAACCTCTCAATTCAAAGCAACCAGGCACTGACCTTCTCCTTTGGCAAGGACAAAGAGCTACAGGGAAGCTGCTTCAGGACTAAGAAGTAGTCATCTATTAAAACTGAGATATTACTCCTACCAATGAAAGGCAAGGGGACTCCAGAAACATCTCCCACAGCATACATGAGAAGCTGTCCAATCTTAACCTCCATTTCAAATGCTAATTAGTTTCCAGAATACTCACCTGAATTTTTCCAAGCTTCCACTGAGGATAAAAGATTGTTACAGAGATCTTCATCTTTCCCTTTCGAAGTTTATATAAATTATATAATTGCACTTTTAAAAGACTATAGCAAGTGACTTCTTAGAAGAGAACTGCACAATGAGCTAACACTACATGTGGCAGAGCAGGAAAAAATACTTATAAAAGCAGAAGAGCACTTTCTCCCCCCAGGAACTTGGAAAGTGAAGGTAGAAGGTGCTATAATTGCACTGGTGAAGATTTATTCCAAGGACAAGCTGGTGTATGGCAAGTTACTTTAATTGCTGAGTGTATTATACACTTTAAGTAATGTAAAGGATGCCCAGAGCACAAAGATGGCTGCCATCTTAGAGAAGATGAATGCACTTAAAGCTATGTGCTTTCTTAGCATATATATATGATAAATTATATCTGTATACTGGCAGTGCAATCTAGCAGGAGGGACTCACAGGCATTTTCTAAAGGCAAAAACTTGTCACTGTGAAAGGATTTATTTATTATTATAAATAAGAAGTTAAATGCCTGAAAATATTTTGCCAAAATCATTTAGCTCTGGGCTAAAACTCCAAGAGAAGAGGAAGGAAAGAGCAATTAATTTTCTCATGGAAGGGTTTCAGTTAAAATCCAGAAGGCAGCTTATATCCATTGGTATTTGGGGGTTTTTTTTTAAAGAGGTACGGAGCACTTAATCAATTTTAGTCCAAATGTATTTGTATCACTACACCTTTAATGAAGACTTCAGCATAGGCACTGTGAAGCAGAAGAAAAAGTCTATGCTAAGAGGAACACAATGGTTCCCCAGCAGCAGCTCACAGGGCTGCAACAAACGTTTGTAGCCTCTCCAATACCCAAAATTAAGTGCATTCTGAATGTGAGAACAGTGATGTATGATAAACGAGGAGCACAGTCTGCCAGAAACTTTGTGTTTGGCAACAGTCCATTGTTCCAGAAAGGTTAGAAGCCACTGAACTAGAGAATATTACAAGAGACAGTGTAGAACAAAAACCAGAGACTATGAGAGCACAGGTAACAAAACAAAAAGCCAGCCTCACCAGCATCCTAACCTGAGCATTCCCATCAGTAAGAGTGTTAAGCTCAGATAGAACATTGTTTCAAGTGGGTTTTGGAGACCACAAGCTGATCTTCACACTAGCAGCCCTGTGCTACCATCACTGTAAGCCCAACAGCTAAGCAGTCAGAGTGAGTCATCAGAAGGGTTTAGGAAAGCACAAGAGCTCAGCTGGCCAAGGCAAAGTGTCATTGACCCCCCGTTTAAAGGCAGATAGAGGGAGCAATTGTGCTGTTCACTCACGGACAGGCAGAGTGCCTGCAGCACAGCCAGGTAACAAAGCCTGACTTTGTGCACGGCAGGCTGTGCCTTGCTCACCACCACACCCCAATATTCTTCAGTGCCAGAAGAAGGAAAACGGCCCTACACCAAACAGTGGGATCTTCGTGATTCACAAAGCCTGAAGGAATGTGCGTTATAGAAAGATTTCATTTGCTGGCATGATATCAAACGTATAAGCCACAGTTTATTCAAAGATCAAGACAACCTTCAAAGAAGCCAGAAATCCAGGGGGAGGCAAGGTATTTCCAAGTAGTTCCACTTTCCTCACACAAGCCAGGGAAGCTCAGAGAGAGGGTCATAAATAATGGACTATATTTTCACCCTGTACATATACTCTTGCTTGTGCAGTGCCCAGTGTCATCTGGAGATGGAAGCTGACAGTGAGCCATTTTTTATACTCTAGGATACCTTAAAAGGGACCTTTTCTTCAAAGAGAGAGTGCTCAGTTTTTGAAATTCAAACTCTTGTAATTTACTAATTGCTTTACATAGTCTAAAAGTATAAGAGCTCATCCAAGAAAAATCAGATTTCTGATAATAAAAGCCTCTGTAAACTAACAAAGAAAGGCATTAAGATGCAGCAGCTAAAGGTAGCCTATTGAAATTAAGGTACCTATTTAAACAGCAAAGTAACCAACCACTGACAGAACTCCCCTAGAGCAGAAAGACTCACCATTTCTTGATGTCTTCAAAGTAAGACCAGAGGATCCTTCTTAAATATGATTTAGCTTAAGCCACAGTAAACGGTTAGATGCCAAAATTAGTGTTAATGAAAGCAGCCCTTTCCCAGACACTCTTAGTGTGAGCAGTTCTGGTCACACCAAAATTCAAAGATGATTAACTGAATCGAGAATAGGTGCACAGAAGTGCTGGTAAGAATAATAGGCCTATCTCAGGAAAGTTTGGCTTGTTTAAGCTGGCAAAACACAGCCTGGTAAGGGACAGGATCACTGCCTGTAAACACACTTGAGGAGCGGAGCAGCAATAAATGAGAAGAGACATTTAAACCGTATGTTTATCTTGGTGCAGAAATGAGATAAACCAACCATGAACACTTCTAGGCTCGAGGTCAGAAAAATCTGAGTATGGAGCAGTTGTGATCTGGAGCAGCCTCCCAGTGGGAGAAGCAGAAGAGGAGAAGAAAGCAGATAAAGAGAGAACCTGAGAGTCCACAGAAAGGGCTCCTACCCCAGTTTGATCCCTCAGCAGCACAAGCCTTCCCTGGGACTGAGACTTGGGAAGTCAGGTTGTCCTTTTCAGCTCTGAGCTCATACACAGAGTTCAGGAACTTGCTAACCAGTTATTACTGGAAAAGATGTATTTACTTGGGGTTTTTTTGCTGTTTATTTCTAAAACAGAAAAGTTTTTTTTTTTCTTTAGACACAAACATAACCTCTGCTTTTCATCAGTTCTCCAACAGGTCAGAAGAACACATGCCAGGAGCAACACATGGCTAGAAGAGAATTTAGGGCCCAACCTTGAGTAGCCTGTGCAGTCAGACATACAGCATGAGCAGCTCTCCGCTGCTCTACCACCAGATGTTGACTTCACACATGTTCTATTGTAAAGATCCTTCACCTCTTATCAGAGTGAAGGGAAACTAACAGGTACTGAAGAAGCAATATTAAAGCTCAAGAGATTCAGAGCAACAAAAAAAAAGCAGCAGTGCTCTGCAGTGGCCAGAAAGCACTGGCTGCTGGGTTGTCAATCAATATCTCAAAAGTATGTATCCTTTTTGCTACAGACTAGATCCACAGGCCCTGGATTCAGCAACCCTTTCCACAGCACACCAAAGTCAATAATCATATAAAAGTTAAATCCAAAGTCACATTAACCTAGTAAGGAAGCTGTTGGAGTTGCTCTGCTCTGGCTGTCTCCACTTCAGAAGCAGCTTACATAAAACCACCAAGACACATATACTAGGACTCAGGAGAGCTTAGTTATCCTTCTGACTGTTCACCTCCTACCTTCAGTCACATCTCTTTAGGTCAGGTTACACCTCTTACTAGATATACACAGGGGGTCTCAGAGAGAACATCTACCATTACTACTTAACATCTAAATGACCTTCCTGTTTATATCAGAATCCTTCCCTTCATCTTGTAATATGAGACATTTGCTTGTAGAAGAAACTGTCTCCAAGATGCACAATCCCTTGGAAGTAACAGACTAACCCTAACAGAACTAACCACAAAAAAATATTCAGGAAGCAAAAGTTATAAGCTTTCTATAACTACTTCATTGTCTCAGAGGCTCTCACTTTCCCCCACTGCACACAAAGCTTGCCCTCTTTGGAGAATGTAAGGAGATTCTTGTGTGCTCAGAACTGTAATGTGAAAACAAAACTGTGTGTTGACGGTCTTGAAATTGATTTAATGAAGCAGTTTCAATTCCACCCTTCCTTCCTCCCAACTCCACCCTCTCATCCAAGAGGGAAATTTGTTTGGGTTAATAGAGATGGGGGAAAAAAAGCAAGCTAAAAATAGCTTTAACTTTTTTAAGGCAAAAAGAAAGTTTTGAATAAACAGTCTGAAACAAGAATGCAATTAATCTGCCCACAAATTCCTGCACTGCTTTCTTGTTCAGTTCTCCAAAACATTTTCATAAGGATCAAATACACAGACTTATTTCTGCAGAGCCAGTGGTATCCCAGAACTGCCTGCTTCCTTGCATTAAGGCTTTGGCATGAGGAGAAACAGGTTATAAGACTGGATGAACCAAAGATATAATCCAAGATTGTTGAATACTAGACTATTTGAGCAGTATCCTTGCATCCTAGGAACCAATACGAAAAAAAGAAAAATGCACCAAACAAAAACATTTCTTCTTTCCCTTTACCGTGGAACAGACAAATTTCATTTTCTCCTAAAATCTACCTTCCCACTAAAAAGCACTCACACTGTTATCCCTATTTTAGACCCAAGTCACATCTGTCCCTGACAGCAATAGCTGTCAACACTGGAAGAGCAGGGTGATGAGCCATCCTTTGCACCCTGGGCTGGGAGCCAGAGGAAGGTTGGCTTATATATTTGCAGTGCAGAGCCAAACAAACTTCTTTAATCTATTCTGCTCCCTATCTACACCATTAGCAAGCAAGCAGATCACACCCCAGGGAGTATCCTTGCAATCTGAATATTTTAAACCTAACTTGATTTTACCCTATTCCTTTTCCACTGTATCACCAGTGAGATTCAGGTAATGCCATAAGAGTCACGGGTACTATCCTATTCATGCAGGCAGAAGCCTCTTGGCAGAGTTGCCTTTCATTCCCGTATTCCCAGTTTCCCATAGCATAAGACATTACAGCATGCTGCTGTGGAGCGCTGTAGACACTACTATGATACCAGATACGCATTACGAGTTACATTTTAAAAGAGAAAACCACCTCCCTCTTCTTACAGCAGATAAGCCCTCTGGAAGGAGAAAGGAAATGCCTCCCTTTCATCTCAGAGTTCAGAGGGAATGTTTTATAGCTGTCAATCCTGCCAAGATCCTATTCATTGACACACTGGGGACAGCAACTATTCTGAGGTAGGCTGTACAGCCATGAAGTAGCCAGGCTCTGAAAAGAACTTCACCCAGTGACATTTGGAAAGCAAAGTAAAAGGCTTTCCTGCAACCCTAAGGTAAACGCTGAAAGCCAACACGCAGCAGGCAGGACAGCTGAGTTAAGCAGATGTGACTACATAAGGCAAAGCCACATGAGGAAAAAACAGCACCTGCTACTGGAACCCCAGGCGAGGAACATGAACACAAGCTGTTGGCAAACTCTGGTGTCCCAGGTCCAAGCAAGCACTTTCACTCAGAGAGGTGAGACACACTCAGTGACCACAGTGGGACAGCAGATGCTGGGTTCTCATGCTCACACCTCAGTATCACTGGCATGGTACACAACCTTCCCCCTCCGTTTCCCATGCATACACAGTCCTCGTCATCTCATTTTGACTACTAAAAAAACTTCAGGGATACTATTTGGGCTGTGCAGAAGTTATTAGAGAGACATCCTAGTTAATACTTGTTACTTCTTCAACCACTATACAGGAGCATTCACTGGCTCTATGTTTATCCTCAGATCCCATCCAAGGTGGAAAGTGTCCTTTAACAGAAAGGAAACTAGCATGGAGACAAGTCATGCTACTGAATTCTCAGAGTGAATCTGCAAACAGACCAGGGAGCTGAGACTGGGCTTGCAGAGCTCCACATTAGCTACCAGATCATTCTCCTTTCAACAGGTGTACCAGCCAGTATGCACTTGTGCAGCTTACTCAGAACGTCTGGTAGCTAAACAAAAGAACAAGCAAGTCAGAACAGAAAGTCAAGGGCGGTACGGGACAAGATTAGAAGCAACTGTATCAGCAGGGCTGCCAGCGCAGCACCTAGTATGCATCCAGCGTTACACCAGGGCTGACCTGCTCCCCAGGGAGCCTTGAGCAAGCAAGTACCACGTGGTACTTGTGCTTTCTCATGGGTGCAGTAGCCAGATGTTACAGCAGAGAAAAGACCTTTCACATCACTCATCTGCAACCTCATCCTTTGCTGCCAGCTAGTTTTAACAGTTGCAAGTGGAGGTGGCTTCTGTGGGTTCAGCGAGGATTCAGCTTTCTCAGGGCACTAGAAAGAATCCAAAGGGAAATAGAAAGCAGACTTAAGTGTGTAGAAGCAATCCTGCTTTTGATCTGAAAGGCAAAAACTTCAAAAAGCAGCCTAGGCTGTTTCTTTGCAGAAACAAAAAGTCTAGGGCTCCTTTACAGTACTCAGCTCAGTGTATCTCAGATGATGCATACAGTCACTGTTCCCAGTGACACTCCTTTACAATGACTCTCTTAAGAAAACACCCACAATCATTTCAGATGATTCGTCAGGATTGCTAATTGATATAAACTGGTTTATCTTTGCCACAGCCAGGAGATTCAGCCAAATACCTGTCCATGCACCAAGAAGCTTCTGCTTTGAATGGTGTTCTCTGTCAGCCGACACAGGACACATCTCACTTAAGCCCCTTCTCCTTCCTGCATTTTACCCAGCCAAAATTCATGGTCCACAGTAAGATCCATCAAACAGGGAAAACGCCTGCAGACAGGATCAAGGATCTACATGATTAACAGAGGAAGATGGAGTGTGGGGAGAAATCACAGGCAACCTCTCTGACAAGATCATGGTACCTCCAGCAGAGGCAAAGCTCACTTGTAGGTTTACTAGAGGACCTCTAAAGGAGAATACAGAGACCAAGCTCCTCATGGCTCTTTAGCTTTTTTGTGATTAAAACAGTCACTTCTGCACAATACTAAGTCAGAAGGAAAGAAGGGCCAAGATAACCACCTCATAGAATGCTGAGCTCCCCATCACACCAGCACCAACTCCTTTGTACTTGGTCACAGAGAAAGGAGTGAAATTCAAAGGACTTAAGAAATCTTGATCATAATGATCAGGAAGAACAGTGGTAATGCAAGGTATAACCATGGCTTTGATCAATTTTCCTAATACATAAAATGTGCATCTCAGGGCATGTCTGCAGCACTGGAAGCAGTCTTCCAGCTGAGTAGTTGGGGTTTTTTTGTTGTTGTTTTGTTTGTTTTTGGTTTTGTTTTTCCTTCTACAACTTGGCCTCATTTTTAACTACTTTTGATTAAAATTATTAATTTCACTCAATATTCAATTTCTGACAGGTCTTACTCTCTACATATACTGCAAACTGACTCCAGCCTTCCAGGCAAAACATGATGCTTACTAGAAGCAACCTTTCTTACTCTACAAGTCATATATAATTTATGCGTCCATGATATTGACAAAGGCTAGAAATACACATTGTGTCCAGTTCTCTTCCCTGTAACCTTGTAACAGAGATTTTGGGGCCCTTTTCTTTTTAAGTATTGCTTCCTCCTGCTCTTGCTATTAGTTCTTATGGGAATCAGTTACCTCAGCACAATCACTTCCCTCATGCCCAACCCCATAACCCAAAATCTGCACCACATCAACATTCAGTCCCATTTAATTGTACAAGTGTCCTGCGCTCCCTTAAGTGCTTACTATTTTTTTTTGTTCATTGGGCCCTCGAGTCTTCCTCAAAGCAAACACTTGCACATGCATAGATTTGCTCCTGCCTTTCTAGTCCTGCAGACAGACTCCTCACAGGAGACATGACTGACATATTCAGCTCTCCCAACAAGCACAAGACAGGTAAATAATTGTCTGAAAAGCAGAGATGGCTTTGCAAGCAATTGTTATGCCATCATTTTAAAGGGTGCAAGATATGAAAATCACCTGAGTGCGCTTTACTGAGTTATTGGCAAAAGAGAATTATTGACAAAAGAATCACAGGCAAGTTGCACGGACATTAACAGCTGGTAGGAGTAGGGAAGCATTTTATTCACTGTATTTCTTTCAGATCAAAATTAAGAGTTTGATGGAATGAGGATTTTCAAGAGTTTTCATTTGGTATCCAAATAGCACTGAATTAGCTAGCTCCCTTACAATGCTGGGAAGATTCCAACCTCTCACCTTAAGACTTTACCTAGGAACAGACTCAGGAACATTCCAGCACTGAGACACTCTCTTCTTTCACCTGCCACTGCCTATGATGAGATGCCACATACATATGATGTGTTTGCTTCTGGCACTCTGAATGAGTAGGGAAATTTAATTTTCTCCCCTCTATTTATTTAAATAAAGTTTCTTTCTGAAGCTGTTCTCAGGAACAAAATATTTTGTCCAATTCTCATCTTGGCCATTGGACGAATAACCAGAATGTACACTCAAAGCGCGTAGTCTTCAATCATTCCCCACCACAAAGCATGCAGGCGGCCAGAAAAAGAAGAATTTGCAATGCTGAGCTTCCAGTATGAGCTTCTGGGGGCAAGGGGGGAAGGTATGTATCCATTTGGCTTGGGATTGACAAACCAAATCTTTCTGCAGTAGTAAGAGAACTGACAAAGTGTAGACAAAGAGATGATTATCACAGATTACAGCTAACAAATTGTCACTGCAGAAAACAGAGTGTGCATAAGAGAAACTCACTGTGGATGGTCGTTTCGCAGATGACACAAGATGCAGCTGGAAGTAGCTTTTGATCTCCCACAGCAATAGCAGCTGGCCCTTCAAGGATGCCACTGCAAGACACAAACCAACAGAATCAAGGGTAAAACACAGGCAGGTGATGATCAGAAGTCGCTTCAGGAACAGCCTTTTCAATCCACGATTACAGCTCCCTGCTTCTCAGTCCCCTTCCCCTCCCTTCTGTACTTCCCACACACACTCTTCAACTTCAGTGAAGTTCGTTTCCAAAATAAAACTCAGGTCACCAAATAAAGATTGACTTACTGGAGAAGATCCCCTCTTGCACATTTCCAATACAGAATTCAAAAACATTTAGAAGAAGTGACTTTTTCTGTAATCCACACACAAGCTAATAAAGTAAGAGTGAACATGCAATGGCAAGAGATATAAGGCATGATGGGCATGCAGAGGAAAGCCCAGGTAGAGTGCCTGCAGAACAGCACCCTGTAATTTATGGTTCACCAACATCCCAAGAAACCACCTTTGTTGCTCCCATGGAACAATGCACAGAAAACATTCAAAAGAGCACCAGCTTATGTTTCCTACGTGCAGAGGTCATGGCAAGGGAGAGTAAAATTGATAAATATTTCTAATCATTCAAGCTCCTGAGACAAATGCCAAACCAAGCTCAGCTGGTGGAAGCAGTTTATGCAACAAATACCCACAAATGAAAAGCACCTTATGCTGAGAGTGGTAAAATTGCAGAGTGATGCTGTACAGAGAAAAATAAGGTTGTAGCTATCCTAAAACATGTAGCAACATTCAAATGCATCATCAACCAACAGTTTAGTTCTACCTACAGAAGCAGCAGTAAGGTCTGTACTGTAAACAAACATTTTAAAAAACAACAAAAACCAACCACACACAATATTTTCCTTTTCCATTGCAGCTTTATCATTACAGTGGATAATGAATTACACCATTGTTTTGTGCCACAAGATTTTTGCTAGTGTATACACCTCCTTGGCATTAAGTTTGGAACTGCAGATAGATGTTAAGCACAATGCAATTAGCTCCACTGTAAATTACTTAGGGTTAAAAAGCCAACAGCTTCAAAAGAAATACAGCATCCTTACTGACCACAGGCAGCCAAGACCACAGTTCATCTACCCACTTGAAAGACATTTGGCCTTTAGATCAACTGTGCCTGTTTTGCCATAGTGTAACTCTTAGTTTTTGTTGGCTTGGTTGGTTTTTTGGTTTGGTTTTTTGGTGTTTGGGGGGTTTGTTGCTGTTTGGGTTGTTTTGGGGTTTTTGGGGTTTTTTTGTCATCGTGGTTGGTTTTTGTTTGGTTGGTTTTTGTTTTGTTTTTAAATCTTGTTTTTTCAGGTGCTTAATGCCACTAATTTCCAGATGGTCCAGAAATCCAGTGCAACAGAAAGCGGGCTACCTCCCTGTTAGTGCAGGAGTGTTGCTGCCTGACATTTCAGTGCCACATAAACCAAGCAGGCCCCAAAGGAGAATCAGCAATGCATTCCCCAAACATTGCTTTATTTTATTTCGGTTTTTTGTTGTTTTTTTTTCCCCCCCCTCTACAATAAATAAGGAAGTAGATATCAAGTGTTTCTTGAGAAGAGAGAGCTGCCTGATGATTCTTAGGTTGGCTGTTGGTTTGGGGTTTTTTCTAAACTTGACAAATACCAGAAGAAACATCACCTTTTAAGGCAAAAGGCAGCTGAAAGCAAAATCCTCCTTTTAAGCCAGGGTGACTCATAACAGCAAAGATTCTTCCTAGAAAAACAAATTCAATCATGAAGCAAGAACAAGCTAGAAGCCTTAGTAATAACAATGCAAACGAATCCTCCTTTCCCTATTACTTTTGCGGGCTGGTGTTGGCTGATTCTGCAGGTGCTCTTGGCTACTGTGAAAAAGAAAACAAGCTAGACAACTACTGGCTTGACCCAGTCTTACCATTCAATTTGCATCCCTAGAGAGTACAGTGCAATAAACACAAGCATAGATGCACAGGAACACATTTCATGCCTTATCTTTTCTATAGGAATGTAGGAGAAAGTACGTATCTGAAGCTGTATCTACACTGCAGTCACACATGCTTTGAACACAGACAACCACCAGCTCAAGAGAGAAGGCTGAGAGATGCAGAAGCATGCACACAACACTGCCTCCAGTGAGCCTGGATCATAGTCACGTATAACCCAGTACTGCCATATCTTCATCACTCCTGTTAAGAAAGCTAGGTCACATACAGCTATTCAGGTTGCAATCCTGCCTCCTGAAACAGAGGTTGTCGCTGCCATCAGAAGTGCCAGCATTACACTAATGAGAGGATGTGATCTCAGTAGGCTGCATCTAAATCTACTCTTCAAGACTAGAAGACAACCAAAATCCTCCTCTATCATAGTCACTGCAGATTTCCCCTGACCTGTCCAGCTCGTGAGCCCAGGCAACTACAGTTTCAGCAAAGGTGCTGGCACCACCAGCAGAGAAACAAGGGCTCCACTTCTCTCTCCACAAATGACCTGCTGTATAACCCCTAGCAAAAGATTTTGTTTGCTTGTGTCCCACTTTCATTCTTAGATTGAATTCTTTTTTGTCTCCTCTCTTGACCACGGACCACCTTTTACAGGATGTTTATGTTTATTTATCACATGTTGCTAAGCACAACAGAGCCTCTAAGCATTCATTTTAATAACAGGAATGTCAGCTGCAGTGAAACTCCAATTAGTGCTAACAGGCTCCCCTCAAATCCAGCTACACCAGACATCCTGGTCCAGAGACCAGAGGCTTGTGTTTAATCTTTCTGTCCCGGCTTGTGTCAAACACTTCCTGCCTCTACGGCATGCACCACAAAACCTGAAGTCCATCTAAAGAGAAGTCTCTGACAACTCCCAACTGATCAGCAGATTTTTTTTCAGGCTAACTTCTCAGGTTCTTAAGGGGAGAAATTACAGCTTAGCAAGACAGGGTGAATTGAGTCCTAAAGCCTAAATTCAAACTGTCTGATTAAAGACCTGCCACAGACAGCTCAGCTTTCCAGGAACTTCGACACCCTGAGCTAGACAAAAGTCCTGCTCTCTGATTTTCAAGACAAGGATGTTGTGCAGGACAGTATCAAACGCTTTGCACAAATCCTGGTAGATGTCATCAGTTGCTCTTCCCTTATCCACCAATGCTGTAAACCTGTCATAAAAGGCCACCAGATTTGTCAGACACAATTTGCCCTTAGTGAAGCCATGTTGGCTGTCACCAATCACCTCTGTCTTCGATGTGCCTTAGAGTAGTTTCCAGGATGATCTCCATGATCTTGCCAGGCACAGAGGTGAGACTTATTGGACTGCTTAAAGGCAAAGATTGAACTTGTCTAAGTGTCTCCTAACTGCCCATGATGTGCTAATATTGCCCGAGTTTTCATTCTTCTGAGCCCAGTCAACAAATATTTTTTTTCCTGTCCCCTTAAACCAGAAAATAGCTTCACCCTCTCCATTTTGAGGCAAGACCCATAATATGATAAACACCTAGCTGCATCCATTTGGGCAGCAATCCCAAGAAACAGAACCATTGTCAACCGAGACATCAATGGCATTTAATGGTGACCCTAAAAAGGAGGAAAGGCTTTGCTGCATGGGTGTTCCCATAAGGCATTACAAAGTGATCTTTTTGCCAGTGCTCATGCAGATAACCAGGGCCAGACATTACCAGGGCCAGCTGGCAGCAAGGAATTGCCCTGATTTCAGTGACTACCTGTATCCTTGCATTAGCAGACAGTGCCTGTAACAAAAAAAAAAAACCACAACAACCAAACCACACAACCAGGAGGGGGGAGGGGGGAACACCCACAAAAAACCACCACCACCCAAAAAAACCCCCAAAAAGCACTGTTCTGTGAAGTCCTATTAAACACAAGAGGCTGTGTAAACTATATGTTAAAGCAGATAAAAAACAAGAGCAAGCAGTGTTCATAAGAGAAAACCACCAAGAAAATGTCAGCAAGTTTCATCCCTGCACCACCTCCCCACCTCTCCCACCCACACCTGCTTTTTTATTTTATGTTCTTTAAATTAAGGCAGCATTTTATTTTTGCCCACATGTTCTCCCCTCAAACAAAACTCCACTTGATAACTTGGAATCACTCTTTATTTGAAATCTCTTCTTTCAATTCCTATTGCTTGATGCAAGATGTCTCCTCACCCTCAGAAAAGGCTACAACTCTCCTGCTGTGCCCATACCCATCAGTCTGAACCCAAAACCCAGCAAATCTGCCAGATAAACTATCTCCAGCTGATATCTGTGCAAGCTTCAATACTTGAATTACCTTCTTGGATTCCCCTATGTTTTATATATAATAGAATATATAAATAGATACTCCCTTCCCACTCCTGTTTTAGGATTTCCTGAATTCTACTCTATTCTTATCCTTTTTACATCAGCATTAACCCTGACAACCATATTCCTGCAATACTTGCTTCACTCGTCTCTGAAAACCACTGGATTGATTTTACTGTTCAGAGTTATTCTTTACAGATGGGACACTCGCATATTAGCTCTTAAAATGACAAGCACACATAACTTCCGTTAGCTAGTGCAAACGGCAGCATACCACTCAAGCGCTCTGCCCTAAACATCCACTTGCACTCTGCAACCCTCACGTGAGCTCTACTGCAAACCTATTATCTTCTGAAAAGGACCACCTCCTATCAACTTTGACCAACACCATGAAAAACTAAACACTAAATCCAGTAAAGCTCCAGCTCATAGCTACCTCACCTATACCAAAAAACAGTAGAGAGCTGAAAATGTTACTAATGAACCGTGATCCTGTGTGCTTCAGACCCACGTACAACTTCCAACTAAAGAAATGTCTCGTCTAAGATTAAGGCTCCGGTGAATGCTCTTTCACCTTTGCTTTACCAAACTACAGTTACAAAAACACATAACTAGACAAGTGTTCCTGTTTATTCAGGAGCAAATGACCCTGAGCGCAGCTACATGGCTGGCACACTGTAAGACATCTGACCTTTTTCTACTCTACAGCATGTATTACTGTAATACTGGACACTTTCCAGTACTATATTAAGCAACATAACCATCTTTCACATGTTGTTTAATCTTTTAGCAGCAACCCAGAGAGAATTACATGGCCTGGAGTAGTCAACTGACAAAGTTTTGTTAAATACTGGCATCCTGTTTTTCTGCTTGCAAAGGCATCAGCGCTCAGCACTTAGCACTGAAAGCTGCAAGATCTGTGATCCTCCTTTGGCTGTTCTCAAGTCTCAGCCTGACCCATGAGAAAGCTCCCTCTTCTCCTGCAGAGGAGCTTTCACTTTTATCACTTTTATTCCCAAATACTGAGCAGAAAGATGAGGCTTTAAATTCTTACATAGCCTGGGCACTGTAGATGGAATCAGCAACATGAACAGCCCATTCTTTGGGTAAGATGAGACTGTCCCAGTGCAGCCTGAGAAGGCAGTTACTCCTCAAAGCAGGTAAACCTACAAGGGAGGCTGAAATGTAGCAGACTCCTGAAAGCCTCTCTGCATTAGCCATTGCTTTCCATCATTGTCATCTAACTCTCAACGTCTGCCCTTGTATCTAGTGTAACTAGATCCCAAGGACACGTGTGCTATACTGTTAAATAAAATAGGCTACTTTGAGACAGGAATTGTTGAGTTTTAATAACCATGTGAAATCCAGAGTGTTGAGCTAGACAATTTATTTAGGTTTCCAGACATCATCAATTTTCCCTAGGCTTGCACAAATGGTGCTAGTAAGCTCTGCAAACACCCAGTACTGGACACACAACCAGAGATAACAGCATCAACTCAAATGGTCGCTTGTGGCACAGAGCTGCCCAACCTCAACTGCCACGGAAACAAGCAGAGGTTCTTTGTGTGACATGCTCTGTCTCACCGGAGGGCACAGGAGCAACTCCCCCAACACCCTTCTGTACCAGCCAGAAGGGAGAGGCTGCCTGACACTGACCATTCATTCATAATTCAGACACTCTTATGATGTGCACTAATAATTTAACATTTTCAATATTCATAATTAAATCAAAGTGATTAGAAGCCTGAAATATAAAACCTTGATTAAGGTCAGCAGCTTTAAACTTTGTTTCCATTTTCAGCTGTTATGCCTGAAAAAGGGCTTATTTTCCCTGCTTAGTAAATGTGAAGACATACAGATGTTTAGATTAAAATACCCCATACTCTAAAGCTCAGTGTGGAAATTTGTTAAGGAAGATACATTGCTATTTGTTTAACTAAGCAGTTATACAATAAACGATAGATTCATTCAAGTTTCAATTTTTGCCATTTTTATATTAATGAAGGATTTTCTTTTACTACATTTGGGGTGGAGTTTTTTGGTTTTGTTTTTTCTTTTGTGTTGTTGGGATTTGGTTTTTGTTTGTTCGTGTAACTTTTACTTTATGTCAAGCCATCCTTGGAGGAAAATGGAAGCCTAATTAAAATCTGCAGAAACAGCAATGATTTAGACTACCTAAACTGCCCCAAACTTGACAGCTCAGCAAGAGAAGTAGGTTTATCAAAACAAACTTTACATTTAAAATTATTTTTAATATAGCATCGTCTATAGTGAAAGGAAGTAAGGAAGTGTGACTGGTTCTAGCAGAATAAAGATAATACCTCACCATCCTTCATTTAGTCTTTCTTCAGTCTCTCCCTAGCACAAGCTATTCAGCATTCTCAACACCCAATCAGTCTCAACTACACAAGTTACCCATTGTGAAACTGATATTGCTGAAAAACTTAAATGGCATATTTTTCCCTACAGCTGCAGAAAAGGCTATTGCTCTCACAGGTTATCCTGGCAGCGCAGTTAACTCTTTTTCCAGACAATTAAGCCATTGATGTCCTATGGTTCAAGCACTTTCATTTTCCTTTAAAACCCTAGCCAAACTTGCACTGGTAAATACATTTTAATTTAAGTGCTATTAAATGATTAGGGAAAGTTTAAATCTTAACCTGATTTGTCACTATTTCAAATTCACTATTGAAAACTTTCTTTTCAGAGAATACATTTAATTTCATGTATATAATTATATACACGCACAAATATAGACACAGCACTGTTAAGTGATTCCAATACTTGCCCAGTCATTCTTAAAACTGTTCCAGGGCTTTCAGAAACATATAGTGTTTTTAAAATATGACAGGTATTTAGCTCCTGAAATATATTCTCAGTGGACATTGCCAACTATCTCTCACTGTAAGCCTTTAAGTAGAGATCATAGGTATTTTCTAAAGAAGTTATTCCAATTCTCAAAGAGCTGATACATCTCCTAAATTATCACAATACTGCACACATTTGGCCCTCTGCCATCCTTATAGGCACAAGAAGGACTACCCTTCACATGCTGCAATGGGTATGGACCTAAGACACTATGAGGAAGGCAACACCAACATCCTTCCCACTCTCCAAGCTCTCTCTGAGCAAAGGTAAAATGCAGCACTGCCTGAGCTAACTGATGGTTTACTAGCTAGGTCCAGGGTCATACCACACACTTTGAGGCCCACCTAATATTGTGACATGATACTGAGTCACAGGGATACTTTAAGCTGCCCTGAGATCATCCACAACACTTGACATCATGCAGGAAGACAGAAGTCACTTTCCCAAGGAGCCTGTCACAGAGCTGGGAGATGAACCAAATACCCGCACACTCCCAGTGAGCACCCAGCTCCATGGGGATCAGCACTCAGGTAAATGCCATCCCACAAGCATGCCCTGAGCAAACACTCAGAAGCACCTGCAGAGGAGCAAGGTAGACAGGAAAATCAGCCAGTGTAAGCAAAGGAAATTTTGGTGGTAACAACAGTTTACATGTCATTTAATTTTCTACCCCAATCAATGAAGTGAAGCACTGAAGGACACAGCACTGTAAGTTTTCTAGTGCTGTAATTTCTGCAAAGTACTCACTCCTTTTTTTCTTTTTTGCTCCCAGAAAATCCCCAAGTCAATAAACTACATCATACAACTTTTACCACTGTATTTCCAGGGAGAAGACACACCTATCCTATCTTTGCACTTTGTGGCAACTTCACAGAATTAAAACAACACAGTCCCAGTTTTGAGGCAAGTCTAGATCTTTCCCTCTCCTAAACCAGCCATCCAAAACACACAAACAAAATAAGTTTTCCATCTCAGGTTGTACCAATTCCCTCTGCTCTGATCCTCCATATGGCCACAGAGTAACTTGATCTGGCCGCAGGCCACCGTGCTGGCCGAGCATTGTAGCATCAGTCATGAGCAGATCAGCCAGCTATTACAAAATAACATGTTCTTTTGCTGGGCCAGAATCACTGCAGCTATGGCAGGCACTTTGTGGAAAATGAAGAGCTGCTGTGCAGTGACTTAAGAGCACTGGTGTTTGGCAACCGTGTGAGCACTGGATGTGAGCTAGTCAGCGTGTTAAGTAAAGCACAACCCAGATCCATCTGGGCCAGGACAGCAGCATTCACATTGTCCAAAGAGTTCTTCACTTTGACAAGTGTTGCTCTAAGCAACTTTCTGACAGTTTTAACCACTGGATTTCCCCACAGACTCATAGGCCCATGTCCCCTTCTGGCTGGGGCAAGCACTCACACTCAGCTTGCTTCCAGCCAAACCCATTTAGATCCCTCTTGTCACAGGGTATCCCCGGGACTTCACAACCTGCTGCCCTACCCTTCCCAAGACCTGCAAAAATTTGGATGCCTTGGGTAGCACTTCACAGCACATAATCCCAGTGACAAGATGAGAGGGTCATCATAGGATAGGACATTGAAAATTTATTTGTGGTCTATACAGGAGTCTAATTATCACCCTTTAGTCAGGATCAATAACAGTTTCCAACCCACACTTATTTGCAAAGTTCAGAAAGCATCTATCTAAACCAGTACCTAGATACTAGGTATCCACAAAGATATTAACTAACGATGCACGTTGCTGGTGTATAACACCTTCCCTCTGGAGAAGGATTTAAGAAACTCCTTAAACAGGATGAATAGCACCACTAAGCCTTAGGAAAACCAAATGCATTTCATGAAGAATCAGCATTGCTTTCTGTATTTGCTTTAAGTCCTGCTGTAGAAATGAAGGTTGGCTTAAACTACTACAAATATTTTGGAATATTTTACACTCAGTTAAGAGACACTAAATGGCCTCAAAAATCAACATCCTTAAATTATTTAGAGGTTTGCAAAAGTTTTGTGCCAAGTCAGTTGCAGTAATGACACATTGCACCATGTTACTTAAAGCAACTTGACAGCAGATGCAGTTTTTCTCTTCCTCTCCAGATCCCTGTTACACAGGCAAAGCAGTTATCAATAGGACTCAAGTCTTCACTTCTCTACCCCTCAGTTTTCACACACAACAGAGAGAACACTCCAACTAATTGGTCCATCTTGAGGCCAAAATCTGCCCTCTGACAGCAGAAATCATCTCTCACAATACCTGTTTACTACATCTAGCTCAGAAAATTTCTGGTTTTGTTTGGGGCAGACTGGACAGTACAGCATACAAATAATTACCTGCTTATACTTAAATAAAATGGGGGGAAATAGGAAGAAAGGTACACAATTTTTTATATATATATAAAAAGAAAAAAATGCAAAGCTCCATACAAGTCTATGACAAGACAGAGAGCCCATCTCAGAGCATTAGAAATTTATGGTATACAAAAAGCATCCATGCTCAGGAAAATCCAAATTTAAAGCATTTCACTTTTATTGTCCTTCTGTCTTGCAGTTTGCTACAATCACACAAGAGTTGGTCCAGTATATTAAACGCTGCAGGTGGAGATTAAACTTGCAGGGATAACAGCTGTTCACTGGCCACTGTTATTCTAACAGCATTATGGCTAACCAGCACATTTCTTGTTAGAACCACACCAGGCCCACAAGTCAATAACAACTGTAATGTCTTTCTTCACTTCTCCCCAGCAGTTTCTGCCGTCTGCCTTTGCTATTCTGTCTCATCTTCAGCCTGGCACAGTTAAAACTGCTTCAGTTTATACTTCATATGCATGTTATTATTCACTTTGTAAAGCTAGTATTATACTCTCTTGCAAACAGAATGCTTGGCTGATGCCCATCCATTACTACCACCATGCACTACTCTAATGAAGACAAAATGCCTCTCAACACAGAACGCAAGTGAGCAGGCCCCTTATGGAAATCTCTGCTCATACAGCACTTGTACTCGTCACTGATGCACTGGGTTTGTCTGAAGCCTGTGAGTCAGCTGGTCCCTGCCCTGCATAGATAGCCAATCAAAGCACATTTAATTTTCAACTGTAAGAAATACTGCTGTTGCTGCCTACAGTGAGCCTATACTTAAGAAATATGACGTAGTTGTATCAAAACTTTGTATCGCTTAAGACATAAGTAAACTCCTGCTACGAAGGTAACATCCTTTTGCTTCTGGTCTGCTTTAACATTAGGCAGTCCACAGGAGGTAAGGTAGAGAGATGATACCTCACAGCTGGATGGGAACAAGAGCTGAAAGTCAGCCACTGGAAGTCAAGCAGACTCTGGAAGAGTAATGGAAGGAACTTCTTTCTTTCCTCTGGCTGGAAGAAAGTATTTCCTCATTGTGGGCAGGCTGTGAGGTATAAGCTGATAGAAGTTGCTCATGTTCTACAGACCAGGAGAGGGGCTTAAGAAACAACACCCAAACTTAGAAACACAAGTTATTGCTTTTACCTGGTTCATGTTTTCAGTGATATTCCCAACACTAAGGCAGGTACACAATTTCTTCTCCAGTCAATGCAAATCCAGCCAGCAGCTCCACAGTATCTCCTTTCTATACCTTGATCTCTCAATGCAGGCGACTCCTGCATTGGAGTCACACACCTGTTCCCACTTACTTTCACTTCCCTGCAAATATGACTAAGACACCTACAATTACATAGCAGTCCTTGATATGAGAAACTGGTGATATTTCTTTACCACACAAACATACACACAGCTGTCTCTTCCCTGCACCCTTCCACCTGGAAGGAAATCCAACCACTGGGGGAGGCAAGGAGGAAGAGTGTGGGAAAAGAGGAGAATGAGCTAAAACTTTCAAGCCATCCTCCTTCCCAGCAAAGAAAGCACAGATTACCCTGGAGATTCATCTGTGCCAATGCAGCACAATAACAAAGCTACCAGGGACCTCAAGCTTCCCCTCAGCCCTTCACAGCCCTGCCACACTCACTAGGACACAGGTTCTCAGGTGGGTGAAACCCATGAAACTCCACTCAGTTCCATGAAGGAAAGACAGTTCATGCTAACTAATGATTTGGCTGAGCATATCTGAGGAACTGACGCACTCATTTATCCTGGAGAGCAGGGTATTACAGTAAATTATGACATCTGCAGTGCATAGCTTTTCAAAACTCTTCTCTACACTTAAATGCAGCTAGCACAGGAGATGTCCTTTACTAGGGAAAAACACATCTATAGATCAGTGCCCTCTGTAGAGTCCAGCAGCCCATAATAGCATTGCTTGCCAGCATTTACAAAGCAGCAACGCACACAGTGTAAAGGTTTTGCTAACACCAATTCACATGTACTGCTTTCGGTAAAAGTAAACTCAAAAACACTCTCTTCTCATCATCATCCCTGAAGTAAAGCCTGGCATCCTCCCTCCCTCCTCTATGAACCAGCAGGTTCTCCTTTCTACCTTTGTAATGTTGCACTTCTCTCAATTTTAAAAGGCACATGAATAAAGGTATAGCCTGAATTCACAACGAAACAAACAAAAAATTCCTACACCTTCTGAAATGTCTCAGATTCTAAATATTTAAAGGTTTTCTCTTATGTCCCTCTACACTAATACTGCTTTACAGTCCTCAGAGTATCACTCCACCTCTCTGCATCTTCCAGTCTCTCCCACACCCTTGCTGCTGCACTTACTGCAGAACAGTTGGTATGAGGGAGCAGACAGGGCAGGAAAGCTGACAGCTTGGCCCTTTCACCTCTGTACGTTTGCACAAAATGTACCATCCTTGCCTCACAGGCATCACAACTTAAACAGATAAGACTGGGAGAAAAGAAAAATAATTTACCTCATTTATAGGTTTTCAGGAGACTAAAACTTGCTCATGATCACACAAGGAAGTTTATAGCAGAAGTAAGAACTGAACACATTCAATCTCCATTAGTATGACTCCAAAAACATTGTTCCTTTCAAGAGCAGTGTGTCCAGTCATTTCTTACCATGAGAGGTCAGGAAGGACTTTGGCTGCAGACAGGCTTTTTTCTCTCATTCTCCCCCACCTGAGGAGAAGTGATCATGTCTTCTTGGACTTCATAACGTGAATGCACAGGTAAATATCACCCACATAAGCAGTTACAGCCCTATCTGCAACAAATGAGGTATGTCCTGTTCATCCTGACAGTAGCAGTTCCCTGGAGCACTGTAAGAAATTCCCTCAGAAAAACACCCCAGTGCAGTCCCAGACTAATTTGCCTGACCCTCTGCCTTGGTAATTAATAGATTTGAATGCATATCAATACATGGAACCTTAGGCACATATAAGAAAAAGGAGTAACGAAAATAATTCCTGCAGACCCACTCCTCTTGGAAACTCCTTCAATTGTGTCTGCAAGCTAAAATAAACCAAAAGGCTACAGGTCCTGGGGAGAAGAAAAAGCCAACCAACCAGGGACGGGGGATGGGCAAGTGGGAAAAGAATACAGCAAAACAGGCTGAGAAAGTGCTGCATTTATCCCCTCATGGAAGCTACGTGAAGGGAGCCCAGGGCTGATACTTTTTTGAGTAGAAGAATCATGCAAGCAGGAAAAGAACAGGAGACTGATGCCCACTGCCACTTCGTTAAAATGCTGATGGAACACAACAGGAAGCTGGTCTCGCCAGCTCAGGACAGCTCTTCCCATCCTGCGCTCTCACAGCACAGAAACAATTTCATGAGATTAGTGCAGTGGTTCATGTCTCCACACCCCGATCCCCACTGTGGCAGCAATAAATACTCTAAAGACATAAATCCCGTGCTATAAAGCTACGGTTGCAAGGCAGCATGCTACAAAGAAGTAGTACTGATTCTAATTACAGCTCTGATCTCTTCACTCCTGCACTTGCAAGAAAGTCAAGTTTAAGGAGTCTGCTTTATCTGTCATGTCTTTGCCACCCCACTTTGTATTCTGAACAAGTCAGGCAGGGTAGTGCATTCTTCATCTCCATACTCAGGAGCCTCTCAGTAACTCCAGCTGGCCACGATTACATAGAAACTTCTACGGAGAACATGACAGGCAGTTTTGAAATGAGAATGAAGTAAGCAAATTATTAAACTCGAAGACAACTTCCATAACCTCATAGTCAGGATCTACTGCACGATGCAAGAAACTAACGTGCTTCTTCAGAGTCTTTCCCTTTTTTAGAGGCTTTGTCAGAGTAACAGTCCACACACACACCCTGAGTCACCAACTGGAGACACTTCGCATGCCTCAGTTCTACCCTCATGTCATCAACTTCAGTTTGAGAGCCAGAGAAGGGATAGAGAGAAAACATCAAGAGCAAATCAATCAAGGTCCTCTCATCTCTCACTTTCTAAATGGAGCTATATTTACATTGGTCAGCAGCATCTGTCAGGGAATTCATACCAAAACAATGCTTGTGTTTGCCAGTTTGTTAAGTAACAAGGATATTTTCTGAACAAACGCTTCCCTCACCCTATTAGTTGCACCCATCTAACCACTGTGCCAATAAAGGCACACAAAAGAGCATCTTCTCTTCAGTAAGGAGTCACAGGAATGAAACAAAAGGGTTGCAATGGGTGCAATAAATAGCCCTTTCAGAAAAGCATCAATAGGTTTAAATAAAGATACTAGCTTAACAAGAGCAAACAAACTGCAGTACTTCCCTTCAGATAAGAAAGATGCAATATTTAATCAAGGTAGTAATTTTGCACTGGTGGAACCAGTCCAGTTACTGAAAAATAACTGGAAAGCTTTTTCAGTAAAATGTTAACAGCCACTGGAGTTACTATCCTAGAATAAGAATGCCTGATACTGGTATAGTTGGTATTCCTACAAGAGAAATTTATAGTAGTACATTTATATGACCTAACAGGGATAGCAAATGTTATAATCTATTCACTGAAGTATTGGCCCTCCCCCCTCCATCACAGATGTAGCCACCATCACATATCGTAGGACAGTCCCACTGCCAGGCAAGGGAATGTTAAACCATGTGGATGTGAAGAGCTGGATTCCACAAGAGAAGAGGCCACTGGGGAAGAGAAGAAAGCATGCTTTATCCTCAGGTTCCCTTTTCTTTTTAAGGAGCACGCAATTTTTGTGGATCTTGCTACTGGGCACATTTTGTAAGGCAGAACGTAATTCCGTTATAGATTTCTCTCTCTCTTCTGCTAACACTTTCTTTGTAAGTTCAGCAAGTAAAGTTTCCATAAGGTCAAAATTGGCTTTTTACCCCCTAGAGACCCGGCTGGTCTTTTCAAGCAGTTTAATAGCCTTTATCTCCTGAAAACATTTCACTTCTCTGGGTGGCTCCTCTGATTCCCCTTGCATTAAAAATATATCTGTAAGCCCTGCAGACAGCATCAGGCACACATTATACAGCATAGTCACCAAGCAACATTTTTCTGTTGAATACACATAGATTACAGAAGAACATGCCAAGGATAACATCTATCCTCTAATGCCTATCAAAGCTAAGGAGACTTCAAACCAGGTCACAGGGAGGCCAGACTACTTTTGTGACAATATCCACACAGCTTCAGCTTTGCTCCCCCTTTAGGTGCATCACAGCACATTTTCCAAGCCTGTTACACTAGTCATCAGCACCTTCTTCCAAGTACTCTGGTGCTTAAGAGTACCAGAGAGGTTCTCAACTGAACCAAACTTTCACTTCGGGAGAAGCAAAGTTCTGGAAGTCCAGCAATTAAAGACATTTGCTGGATAACAGGACATCTCTGTTCTGCATGTGGGGTGCAACATGCTCCAATAAGACCAGCTTCTAACACAGACCAGTCCTCAGTCTACAATACTTCAGTTATTTCATTTAGCAGCAAAGGAAGGAGGCACAACAGTGTGAAAACGTGAACTGATAGCGCATATGTTCATGTGTATACTTGTTCACACACTCTTCTTCATTACAGGTGCTACATAGAAGATCAGTATCAAGAAAGAATGAGACTCCTTCACACAAGGCACTGTACCTGTCCACTATTAACATGCATGGGTTAGTTAATACATGCCTCATTCACAAGCTATGATTTTTGTACATCTTAGTCTTTACTGCACGTTTTCTCACCCATGAGACATGGCTCTCATCATGCAGACCAGAAAATATGGATATATTGATATATCCACATTGACTCAAGGTTCAGCCTCAGAGTACACTGTCCACTCTGATTACTTACACTGTCTCCGATGCTGGTTTGCAACACTAGTTTGCTGGTACAAACTCAGTCATCAAAACAACCAGTCTGAACCACACAGTCCAACAAGCTCAATTGTACTTGGGTACAGCTAAGAGCTGTAGAACCAGGAGAGCCTGGGTCTGAGGCAGTTCCATGGTCACTTTGATCAATGTGTAGGATGCTGCTGAAAGGCAATCTGGCTCACACTCCCCTCCGCCTACCTGCTCTCTTTACCTGCCTCTTCTCTCATGCTGACACTAACATTCAGGATCAGCTGTGAAGTTGGTAACTTGGAGAAAAAAAAATCTGACATAAGGAAAACAGTGAGAGAAACACAGCCACAGGCAAGAGGAAGTCAGGACCATCCCTTTCTGCTGTACTCTAGATGCACGCTGCAAAATCACTTTAAGTTCATTACAAAGAACAATCCCTGGAGCTATAATCCAAGCACATCTTCAAGTTTCACAGAATGAGACCTAGACAGAACATATATGAGACTTCAAATAAGGCTCTTATGCCTGAATTAACACACCTACACCTTAAGTAATAAAGAAAAACAATCACAATCCCTAATATATTAAGGTTACAACCCAAGCACACAAACATAACATTATTCAGTGAAGACAACAGACTTACTATCTGAACTGTAAGTCAAAGCATTACTTCAGATTCAAAGTTGGTGCCAGACTGTGTTTTGGTTTTGTCATTGTCACTACCTGATATTTCAAAACATTCACATAGGCACTTAAACTCTGTATTGAGGAATTCAAACATTTTTGAACAGATTAACAAAAATTTAAGAAGTGGGTCAAGCCTTTCACCTGCCAGCCCTACCAGCATCCCTTTTAATCAACACTATTAGACACAGTAGCAACTGTAAATTAATGGCCTAATCTTGTCTAATTCCTGACATTTATAATAACAAGATAACATTATCTTGGACTCATTTAGCATTAATAGTGTCATTGGTCATTAATTCAGCTACAAAATTTCCCTTTGCAATTCAATATTAAACCTTCCAATTGACAATTAAGATCTTGAAATATTACCGACTTTTCCTACACGAAATCTTACAATTGAACTGTAAGAAATTTAGGCTTTCTGGCAGGTAAAAAGGGAAGAGCATAAAAATTTGGTTTCACCTAAGCCTTAAAATACCATGCAAAGTTAAGTCAAAAAAAAAGCTGAAGCGAAATGGGGAGAAAAATGTGTGTTTTCAATTAACCCGGAAAATGAGGAAGCCCTTAGAAGGCTCTCAATAAGGTACAGAACCTGGATTCAACTCTTGTGGTCTTCACTCCTGTTAATAATTTAATTTATCATATGTGGTACACAGAGACCACTGTGTGAATGAAGACTGAAATCTATATCCACACATGGAAATTAGATTCTCTGTGATCTCTTTGCTGTCTAACTCCCACTGGTGCTGCAAAGCCAAGTACCCCACCAACCCAGCCCCTCTGCAAATCACACCACTAATTCCTTAGTTCCCCTCTTTGCATTTTATTCACATACTGTGGATAAGTTATGCCTCCTTTTCTACATCTTTTCTCTGCTTAAACTGTACATTGTCTTGGGGAAGGGACTGGCCCTTCTACATGTGGCAGTTCAGACCTGCTGAGCACTCTTACAATTCAAATTACAAGAAATTAAAAGCTGTAACAATAATAACCCAGAGCAAGCACAGCACAGCCATGGCCTATGGAGTGCCCAGAGAGTCCTTCTGGCAGGAGCTTAGCTTGCTGCTCCAGGTTGGCTACTCCAGCTGATTCCTGCACCTCATGTCTTAGGCTGAACATGATAAATGACTTAACTCTTAAGGGAAGGTCATATAATGTTAAACTTAAAATATCAAATCCATTCCATGCCAAGAGAAACAACTTACTACAAAAGCACTTAAGGGCACACAGCACCTTGCAGGTAGATCTGGATCTTGCTGCACTCTCTGCACTACCTATGTCTGAGGCAAAAGATCAGTCTTTCTGCAGCTCTGCTTACCACCACACCCATAATACGGGAACATTTCTGAGAAGGGTGAAAAGGTTAGATTTTAAACACACCATATGAAAGACACTGATAATTGAAAGCAGCAAAATTAAATTCATTTGGTACAATTTTACGCAGCTGGTGAATGAAATTTTCTTTCAAAAACAATCTGGATAGTAAACCTTAAAAATAAATTCTGCTGCTTTGTGAGCCGGTACAAGAAGGGCCTGTTCTTTTTACAAAGGCAGGTTCAGAAACTCCACTTAACATATGCAGAAAAAAAGGAGAAATAATTTTTACTAAGCAGACATCAGTTACGCAAAGGAGCAAATGAGGTTCTGATGGAGATTTTTCTGTAACCAGGTCCAACATTTCAGAGAGCTCAGAACTACAGAAAAATCCCAAACCAGACCACTGCCATATTAAGGGCAAGATTTTGTGATCCAAGGAAACAATTTTTTAAAAGAACCTACAGAACTGGTGCAGCGCAAGATACTTTTGCAGATTACATCCTACTACAGCCATTGTGCGTGAAGCGCTCTAAGTATATGACAAAGAAATATTTGACCCTGCTGAGGACCTTATACTCAGTGTTGCTTTGACTTTCCACCTACACACCTTAACAGAGCCTGAAAAATACAAATCAGCTTCTCCCAAACTTGTTTGGATATTGAGTATTTCAAGCTCTAGGTACCTCAAAGCTTTAAAACACAGCAGAACGAGTTGAGTGCTGCCATCTCCCTTAACTTTGACTACAGAAAAATATCCCAGCAATCCATTTCCTCACTCAGCTAATTCATCTTCCCCACGTGGCCATACAACAGAGAACAGCACGCCAGTGACAGGCACTGATGCACCGGCTTTTAACATTGATTTCATATATCTTGGAGTAAAGCCATGACAGAGGCATTTGTTATTCCTCTCCTCCAAGCTTGTATAGAAACACAAACAAACAAGGTCTTCACTGTAAAACAAGTAAAAAGGCAGTTAATTTCCTTAAAGCAACATGAAGTACCTTTATTTCATTCTTATGTTTAGAATGCAAACCTAGTTTTAAATTTGAGAGGATTTTTTAAAAGGAATTATGTTACAGCCTAATTCTTCCATATTCTACTTAGGACATTCAAAAAACCTTTCAAGTACTCCAGAGAACAATGCCCACCCTAAATTTCAGTGTCAGAAGATTCTATTTAAAGTTGCACACACAATACAGCTTTGACTTTTGAGGTTAACTCAAGCTTTATAAATATAGCACAGTGTCAAGTACTGCTTTCAGTAAGTGCCAAAAAGCAAATGCCCCTATTTGCATTTTCCCCAAATGTCAATACTTCACTTGAAAAAGAGAGTTGAACAATCAGGACAGTTGTTTCTCTTTCATACTCTACAGCTACAAACAAGGTGGAAAAGTCAGGAGTCTGCTTGTTCTAGAAGCCTAAATGTCATAGGACCTCTCTTTTCTTTAGATTAGTGCCTAGCTGCAATACTTCAGGGTCAAAATATTTTTTGTAAGTCAAACTTTGAATGACCAGAAACAGCCCCCTAGTAATGCCTCTGTTTGAAAATGTAGTTAATGTTATATGCAGGACACATTATGAAAAATCAATCTTCCTCCCAGTCCCCTTTTCTTAACTGCAGTCAGAATATGAAAGGCCAGGGGAAACAACACAGGCAAATAAGTTAAAGTGAAACTAAAATTAAATGACTGTATGGGTGTCATTTCAGTCTATTCAAATGTATTCCTCCCCCTCTACTGTGACCTAGTGAGACTGTATCTGGAGTACTGTGTCCAGTTTTGGGCCCCCCACTTTAAGAAGGACAGGGAACTGCTTGAGCAAGTCCAGCAGAGAACTACCAAGATGATCGGGGGCTGGAGCATCTCCCATATGAGGAAAGGCTGAGAGACTTGGGTTTGTTCAGCCTGGAGAAGAGAAGATTGAGGGGGGATTTCACCAATGCCTATAAATATCTAAAGAGTGGGTGTCAGGATGATGGGACTGATCTCTTCAGCAGTGCTCAATGACAGGACAAGGGGCAATGGGCACAAGTTGGAACACAGGAAGTTCCAGCTAAACATGAGGAAAAACTTCTTTCCTGTGAGGGTGACAGAGCAGTGGCACAGGCTGCCCAGAGAGGTTGTGGAGTCTCCTTCCTTGGAGACATTCAAAACCTGCCTGGCAGCGTTCCTGTGCCCCCTGCTCTGGGTGTCCCTGCTCAAGCAGGGGGGTTGGACAAGATGATCTCCAGAGTTCCCTTCCAACCCCTGCCATTCTGTGATTCAAGTCACCAGTAATCAATTCAGCTATAGCAACTGATGACAAAGTTAACTGAAAAAAAAAGCATACAACACAAGATTTAAAGGGGTTGTTGAAGTCTTCTATTTGCCAACTCAGATCAGAGTCACCATCAGGGATCTGTGTCTCTAGCTTGAATCGTTATCCTCAGCTCCACACTACAGCCATATGTTTCACATTAAAACCAAACACAACCAAGGGGTCCTTGAAGGATCAGACACAGTTGTCTTTTTAAAATCATGCACTCATCCTATGGTTGCATAACTAGGCACAGATGGACCTCTGCCTCCCCATGGTTTCCCTGCTAACATCTGACAGCATTCCCAAGCTGTACACCAAGAGATGAACAAACAAACACAGCATCTCAAAATATTGGTGTCATCTCCAAGTCTCCAAGACTGGCAATACAGAGGACTATGATAGATGAACTGGCTCCCAACCTGCAAGCAGTTTGGCTTTGTCAGACACTAGTGATTTGGCAACCTCTGTAACCACAGACCTCCACCAGTTCAGGATTGTTGTTGACCTATTGAGAAATACTTAATGAGCACCACATGTTCCCCAAGTGTTCCAGGATGTAACCTAACACAACAGAAAAACAAGACAGCTATACAGACCGCTTAATAAATGGCAATACAAGCATTTCAGCTTTTATGTGTGTCTTGCAGTAAAACATGCGGTGACCCACACTCTCCACCAGCTTTGGAGAGCCTCTGCCATCACTATGACTGATAGCGCTGCCAACAGTAAATCTATCACCCCAGCTGGGATGAACCAGTCTCATCTTTACAGCTGGATTAAGATATACAAATCTCTCTCCTCCAGTGTTGCAGGCCACATGCAGAATTTCTGAGCATACTATGAATATATTATGCAGCCACATCTAAAGACTTATCATCAACATGAAGACAGGTAGCATAAGAGGAACGCTATCAGAGGGCCCCATTTTCAAACCATATTTAGAGACTTAAAAAAAACACCACACCCAAAGTCAGCACTGATTTAAGAGTTCTCAAATCAGGCCTTAAAATAATTTTACATTCAAAGAGAGCAAAAATCCTACGGCTTAGTTCACAAAGCAAGTTAGCAGCAGAGCTCAAAGCCTCCTCAGCCCTGCAAACCACTATTGTCACTTCTACAAGCTGCAGTTATGCTAAAGATATACACAGCCATATGATTTACAGCATTACACAATAAACCTACATTAAAAAAAAAATCAGTGCTAGGTTATATTGTGGGAAGTGTCATCCTGATGGCAGGCAGATCTCAAGTTATTGCTGCAGGCGGACAAGTCAACGACCCTAGATGAAGCCATGTTGCACTGGCCGGCAGACGAACTAGAATAACTCTCAATCAGCAGGACCTGCCTCTTCAGCAAGGTGCTGATATAGTAGAGATGAGGTACTAGAGACAGCCTGCAGTACCCCAGAGTCATACTCCTGGCACCAGGATCTGAAGTCAAGGCATCTCTGAAGAATAGTTCAAGGTAGAAGGAAGTAGATTGGGGGCGGGGGGTGGGCAAAAGACAAGCAAAAATTTCAAAAAACAAAACAGCCAAAAAAAACCCCACCCTTTTCACCAGAAAGGCTACAAGAAACATGGGAACCACTGGGCAGAAGGATCTGAACAATCTTCTCTCTCAGAGCTCACTCTTGTATAGAAAGTAATGCTTTTCCACATGCACCAGAGCAACCTGCTTATCTAGGTCTCAGGAACAGCAATAGCTACAAGTGACCTAACATTATACAGAAATCAGCTGAGACTTTACTGAAATACCACATCACCCTTAAGATACAAAGATCTGACTCTGCTGCCTCAACATTCCTATAGCCTCTTTCCTGCCCTCCACTGACCTACGTTTACTGCCCCTTGCAATAAGACATATTTTTCCAGCCTGGTTCCTCACCATACTGTAGAAGAGTCACTTGCCTTCACAGTTACGGGTAATGTAGCTCCGAAAACCTAGCTGAGGCAGCACAAGTCTATGGCACAGAGTCTTTTCAGTGCCAGGACTTAACTCCACCTTGCACAACAATTTAGGAACAAGTACGGTGATCCCACCATAGGCCCCTTCCAGGGCCTAATGCAAAGCTCAGCGGAGGCACAGGTCGATGGAAAGTTCCAGATGGTTCAGGCACTTTCACCTTTTTTTCCAAAGTTGTCAAAATAAACTGTCACCGACTCAAGAAGTCCCACTGTTGGACACTAGAGATAAGAACCATTATGCAATAATGGAAGTGGAAAAATGAATATACTGCATTATCTCAGAGAAAGAGAGAGACTGGGAACTTCAGAAGTAAAATAGGCTACAGCATCACTAAATTTAGCCTCTAAAGGTCCCTTCTTTAATCATCTAGTGCACACTCTGGACGAGTAATGTATTACTTTTTACTGCTAGCTGGCCAAGGGTAATTCCATCTTCTATAAGGAACACCCATAAGACCTGATGGAGCAAGTGTCAGGAACAAAAGGAGTGTACGGTACAAACTTCAGAGACAATTAGTTCCCAGCAATCATTTCATCACTTGCAAGGGTTTATTACATGAGGGTAATAGTCTTTTTTTAAATTATTATTACATAAGCAGAGCCATGCAAAATGCAAAAGGAAAAAATAATCACTGGAAAAACAACCTAACCAGTTCTCAAAGCAAAACTTAATTGGCAGATTAGCTGTCTCAATGAGATTTACCCAAACACTGCTTCCATGTGACACTGAAGTCCTTAGAATTTCCACTTAAAAATTCACACTGCAGACTATAAGTGGAAATCTTTTACCCCATTTACTAAATTAGTAAGTTTGCTAAAATTTCTTCTGTGCTCTTAAGTGACATCATCCTCATACTCATTTACCAAAGGATTAAAAAAAAATAAATTTGGCAATAAGGACACCAGAGGCAGCTTCTAACATGAGGTGCAGCTTCCCTTACAGCAACGGACCAGTTCCCAGCCATCACACTAAACCTCATTACACTCACTACTTGGCATGCAGTATTTCTTGCATATTTATTCTGGCAATCTCTTTCACAGCATACTGGAGCTTCAAAATCAGGTTCTAAAATGGAGTTGGGTCCTAAAATGAGCAGCCCAAACACCAGTTATTCAAACTGAACACATTGTGGGAAAGAAATCCAGCAACTTTTTGTTCTGTCTGAAACCCAAGAGCTCTTTTCCTCTACCACTGAGCTATCATCGCAACAGGACTGATTTCAGCTCTGAACCACGGAAGAACATTTCTGAGTAATCTCAGTGTGCGTGCTGGATTTTAAGGATAAATTAGTGCACTTTTTTTGCACTAGCTCTGCCATCCATCTCCACTGTAAATTATTCAGTTAGCAGTATTTTTATCTCTGATTTTTGCCTAAGTGAATCCCTCCCCCTAAAATACAGATCTGTTTACAATCATGTTTCCATTGGCAGAAGAAACTGAGGTTGTAATTGCGTGCAAGCTGTATGATGCCATAAATAAGTATATTTTAACATTCAAGTAACCGCTCTATACAAATTTTTTTGGAAGAAGGATTTTTTTCTCAAATAATGACAGCAGAATCCCCTCTTTGCAACAGGACAGGTGCCAATTACAAAATCCATAAGCCCTCTGCCTGAAACAATTATTCTGATATCATACAGCTGCACTATTGAGGGTCAGATTAAAAACCGGGACTCCATTTGCATTTACACAGTTACAGTCAGGATGCAAGCCTCCCGGCTGCAATAAATGTACCTACAGAAATATGGGCAAAAGGCAGAGACTCCAGACCTTGTTCAAGCCCTGAATGCTGAACAACAGGCTCTAAGGATTTGCAAATTTATTGAGGATTAAAGACTCACAGACACCTAAAGGGATTTTCAAAAGCACCTAAACAAGTTAAAAGCCTTTGAAGGCTTTACTAAGCATCTGTTTGCATCTTTAGAAACTTAAATACATTTGAAATCCAACCCCAAGAGCATATTAAAGGCAAATTCAATCTGGGGAACTTAACAAGCATAGTAGATCTCATATTTTCCAAAAACTGTGCTTATTCACACTTGTGTTAGTTGAGAAGGGCTTTTTAGATGTCTCTCTTCTAGACTGCCTGGCACAAGAAAACAGAAGAAATTGTGCATGTGAATGAGTGATGAATCTAAGAACAAGAAAAGACAGGTCAGTCTAGGGGACAGCATGCTTAGCAGGGGTTCAGCAGAAATGCAGCCATGCAATGTGACCTGGACAGTCATCTCCCCCACTCTGAGCTGCAGCCTTCCCAACGTTTTTCAACCTTGTGAGTTTACAGGCTTTTTGGGTCACAGAATCCCTCTTACTATAATACCTGTAACAGAGGCTAGTCCATAGCTATCGTGACTTCCATCAACGCCTCCAAGCACTGCTATAACTCAGATACATACAACTTGGTTTTTAGACAATGGCCCTCAAACCTCCCCAGCTCTAGACCCATATTCTGATGGGACTTAGGTAAATCACATAACATTCAGAACAAGCTGAGCCTACCACTGGCCACAGTTTTTCCATGTATGTCTGTATACAACACCACTGTTCAAATTAAAGCGTCCTTAAATACCTGAAACATGTTTAAACATGTTTTAATGTGTTTTACTTTATATAATTACATACTTTTTATATATAGAGACAAAGAATGCAAACAGCAGGTTCTTAGGTATGTAGTTGGCATTTTATAAAGGTCACCTTTTCATGCAGAAAGAGACTGCTGAAGGTTAATTAAACTAAATTCTACATTTACCCGAACTCTCCAAAGGAAGGACTTCAATAACATCCTTAAATAACAGCCAGCATTTTTAAAAGAATTTTGAGGACATGATGATCAGATAAGTCTTGGAACAAGACAGAGAAAATCAACTACACTGTACATGTTTTATTACTCAATTCTCAGAAAAATTTGCTGTGGGTTTGGTTTTGTTTGGGTTTTTTTTTCTAATAAAAAAAGGTGTTGGGAGTAGTTTACTGCTTCTGAGTGTCTGCTGTTACCATTCCAAGACTTGTGTGTAACATTGACCATTCACAATTTAGCATATACAGGCCTTTGGACAGCCTTTCAGTCAGGACATTTATGCTGACATGTGTTAGTACAAAACCCAGCAAAAGAAATCCTGTAGTAATAAAACAGCCAAAATCCCGCCAAAGGCCAAAGTAATTTCAACCATTATGTTTCTGGGTGCTTGCTGTGAGCATGCAACAAAATACAGAGTGAAGCACGTGAGAGCTTATAGTTCTCTTGAACTCAAGACAATGCCTAATACATGCATCTGAACTGCATTAGGATACTCTATCCTGCATATGCCTATTTAGGCCCCAGGGCTGTCACACACTCTGGACAGGGTGCTCTTATTCCTGTGAAGTGAACTTGCAAGAAGAGAAGAAAGAATGGTTGGGAAAAGTCCTGTGGTGGCATCTGCTTCCACCAGGCAGGCAGAGCCAGAGGATCAGCTCTTATGGTAGTAGTGACAAATGGTTACACAGTTCCCAGCTTAAACGGTTAGAAGACATTGCCACTCTCCCCATGTCCTATAAATCACATGCTACAAGTTAACACTAGACAGCTATAATCTTTAGTCAGGTTTTGTTACACAGCACTAATTTTGATGCATTTGCTATCACCAGATCTGCAAAATGACACAAGGAGACAGTGCCCTACACTAACATCAGGAAGGGAATCTACAATCATGGCTTTTCAACCTTGCAATTAAAACATATTCACAGAAACGGAATGAAAGACAGGTAACAACCCTGTGCAAAGGACACCTAGCACAGCAGAGAACTCGCCATTCTTCAGGAAATAATATTTTAAAGTTCCTTGCTCTGGACAAACGTGACAGATAACCTACAAATAGAAGAGTGAGCAATAGGCAGCCACCTGCTTCAGGGTATCCTCTCCCACCCACAATGCCAGGGGTCAACCTGTAGAGAAGCAATAGCCAAGATGGCTAGTGAGCCAGGTGAACAACGTTCTCTTCAGATCTTCTTATGAATAGTATACAACAGGGTCTGATTTCATAATAAACTTAGAGGAGCTAGGGGAAAAGCCACAGCCTTTTACCACCTAAAGCAGCCCTGGTAACAAATTGTGTTCTCAGATATCCAGCTGTTCCCATCTAATAAACACACACAAAAAGCCCATCAGGGTCTATGCTCTGTATGTAGGGCTCAGAGCATTTAAATTGTTACAGCAGCACTGTTAAAAATAGACTACTTTTAAATGATTCCCTACTGCAGATTTCATTAGCAGCGGACATACTAGTAGAATCAAGTATCTACCATCCAGACCAAATAAAGCAATTAAAAAATCTGTTTCTGCAAAGAGGAACCTACATAATCTCTAGGAGGCATACCACGCTCTGTGAGGAGATCCAGTGCAGGTCAGATCTTATTATATGAGTTACTGGGGCTTAGCAATTTCACTGGGATTCTGCTAATTTACACCAAAATGACAGCAGGGGAAGTCTCTGATTTCCCCTGCTCCTGCAAACACTTCCGTCCTCCCACTAGCTCTACACATTCAATTTGATCCCTCAGCATGGTGAAGGAATTCACTGCAATTCACTGAATTATATGTAGCCGAGACACCAACAACTGTTCCTGTTCAACAGGAGACAATAGTCACTTCAAAATTTGTTCCCTAGGACCTGCTGCTCCTCAAATGCTGCAGTGCTCTTTTCAATCTGATGGGATCTATCAGAGATTTTTTGGCATATGGCAGATTCCTTGCAAATGGGAGGTGCAGGGCAGGATCAGAAATAACCTCCGTATCTCCCAACATACCACATATACACATATAGACCTTCACTAATGCCTTGTGATTTGCAAGAAGTGGCAGATGCATCATGCTAGTTGGTCAGACCGGATAAAGAAACAAGACACAGTGAGGTAGTCTCTATGCTCTGTCCAGCTCAAAGTCTTCGGCTATGAGTCAGCATGGCTGGAGAAACTATGTAACTTCATTCTCAGGCATTGACTCCTGAAAGCATAAATATTTCCCCACAGCTTACAAAAGGTGAAAATATGGTCTCCTTTAACTAGAGGCTAGGTTAGTTCATTAGATGGGGCTGCATTTCATGTGAATTTGTAAAGGTTTATTTTTATGTAATAAAAACAAGGAGTATTTGTGAAAAAATAGAAATATTCCCCATGTATTTTCTAATACAGACATATCAGTAATAAAATACAATACATACATTTGTCATTTACATTTGTATTACCTTTCACGTCCCTGTGTACATTTGCCAGTCTCTTTACTTTTCCAGGAAAAGTAAACTGTAGACTTTTCTCTCCTGAAGAAAAAAATTATCTTGGACGATCCTTGTCAAAAGCTAAGGATGAGAATCCTTGTTATTCCTACTAATTCCTCCTGTGCTTGTCTTCTTGGAAGCTCTCTCCAGGGAAGTAGAGACAACATAATCTCTCAAGTTTTAGGCAAACAATATTTCCACCAAAATAAGATGAGAAACCACCTGACTAACCCAAAGCCATTGATGCATCTAGGTTAAATTTACTAGGCTTTGTTGGCTTAGAAAAAACAAGCCCTGGGCAACAGGACCTCCCTCTCTGTCCTTGTTGTGCCTCACAGTTTGATTCCCAAGGATCTCAAAGTCTGAGCTCAAGCTGATGCTTTTCCCACAGCCGGGACAGTCATAACACCTATGTTAAATCCTTCCCATGTGACACAGAGCAGGGATTTGAACCAGGGCCTCCCACAATTTAGGGGAGTACATCAACTGTGCAGTTTGGAGCAAGCCTCAACCACTCCCTGAGAAATTATGCTATTTGGCATAAACAACTCTATACTTGACACCCAGAGGAAAGAGGAGAGAAAGAAGAATATGAGTGCATGGACAGCCATCAGTATGTTCATTTGCAAGGTAAGAATCCACATTGCAATCTTTGCTGTAGATATCTACTCTAATGTGAAGGCCGACATCATTTATGTAACTCTAGTCACGCTCCCATTAGAATTTAAATTGAATTTGCAGTGCCAGATCCTCACATATGAAAAAAAAATTGAAACACACTCATTTGGGTTGATAGGGCAATATAAACACTTAACACAAAATCTGTAGTTATCTGCTTGGCTAAACCAAGAGTGTCTGTCTCCTCTGGCGCTCTGGGTGTTTACACCACTTAAGCAGCTGACCCCTCATTTTCTTCTTGGGTCAAAAAAATATCTTTAATATGTCTACTGGAATAAAGCCACATCAGTCTTGGACACAGAAGAGAAAATAATATAATTTCTGATGTTTACTATTTATCTACATGATCTTGGTTGTTTATAAGATACACTCCCATATTTTTGCTCCTTATTGGGAATTCTAATATTACTCCCCTGAGAGACCTGCTTCACTAGTAGCAAATGCTTCCCAATGAATTGCGAGAAGACAATTTGATTTTAGAGGGATTACCAACCACTGGCATTTGGCATAAGATCAATTTGCTTGTTTGTTGTTAACCAAGACACACACAGAGTAGAAAGGGAACAAACTGCACCAAGCTGCATGTTAAATCATGTCACTCAACACTCTAGTGGGTGCTCAGATACTATACTGACAAGGAAGAAATACCAAACAATAATGCAGTTACTTTAAATGTACAAATATAGGGGAAATCCCAGAAACACAAACTTCAGCAGAGCTACCATTTCATCCAACTTTTTCATTTTCTTCAAATACATCTGCCCTTAATATGAAAAGCAACCTTTTCTCCTTTATCACATACTCAAGACATCAGTAAAACTCAATAGCTAGCCCAGTGCTCCAATTAAGCTCCAGATCAGTAAAAGAAAGTTCTCCCTTTAAACATGCACGTTTCATCACTCTTTTTTCTAGACACAAATGAAATAAATTCTTGTGGTGCTTTATAAAGGGTTGTTTTGAGTGGGATTTGGTTTTTTTGCGGTTTGCTTTTGGGCTGTTTTTTTATTTAGTGCAGTTAAGAGTTATACCATTAGTGGAAAAGCAAATATCTTTGTGAAGTACAGAAAATCTATGAAATAACGGGGGAGAAGAGGGGGCCACACAGAACATGTTATATGGCCAAACATGCTTTAATCGCCTGAAAAGAGAAAAATATAGAAGTAAACAACAGAATAGTTCTAAAAAGGTTTTCAAAAAACAGAAAGATAGCTTTTAAGCACTAATGAGTTCAAATGCTTCAAAAGATATGAGTCACTAGGGACAGACTCTCAATACACTGCCTTTAATTTTGACAGTATCTTGTTAAGCTCATAACCTGACATTGTGCCTGCTATAGTATGGTTTCCAAGCTATTAACTTCCACTGCAAACTTAACTATAAAACAGCATCAGATATTTAGCAATGTTACTTATGAAATTATTTTTTCAAAAAATTTAACTACAACAACCTCAATATGGTTTCATTAATATTCTCTTCTGGTTAATATCAGAGCACAGAACAAGAGAAAACTAACAAAGTATGCACCTTGTTCTCAAATTAAGGATAATCTAGAAAATACACTCCACAGTTATGTAGTTCATCTTCTCAATTCCATTAATTTCAAATAGCAGATTATAATAATAGCCTTGATACACACCAATGTTCAATGCTGAGACTTCATTGGCAAGGACATAGATGTATGCGGTGAGTGGTTGGAAAGGAAGGAAGTTTTCTAGCATTGTATAGTTTAACTTATGTCTAGACTATAAGTCTTTGAAAGCATAATATTGCTTTTAAAAGGAAGGGCTATTCATATGGTGAATAATACCTGGGGGGCAGGGGAGGAAAATAAACCCAAGTAAATCTCACCCAGTGCAGTCATATGTACTCCTCCCACCTACCTTTCTTGTACTAAAGAAAAAAATCCGTTTGCTAGTACTGCAAGCTACAGGTAGAAGTCTTCTCAATGTATCCAAAATACTAAGTGATCCACTACTTGAAAAAGCAATCTATCAAATCAGCCCCCAGATGTCTGTAGTCAAACAAGCAGGAATCTGATATTTTCAGTTCTACTCACAGCGCAGCCACCGACTCACCTTTACCCAGGGAAAGTCACCTGGAACAAATGAGCAAAACACTCTGCGACAGCTCACAGCACAGCTTGTGGAGGCCCAGGAAGAATCACTTTTCAGAAATTTGTATGGGCAAAGGCACTTAGAAAACTAGGCCAAAAGAAAGCACAGCAGCAGCACTGCCATGTGCGCCAATTCTGATTGCAGAAAGAGCACAAGTCTATTACAAAGGGTTTCAGCTTTTCTATGCTGTCACCTCCCATATGTCTTCAGATGTCAGTTTATCTCTACTTCTATTGACTGCATAAAAAGATATCCAAAGCATAAAGGGTCAGAGGCATCTTGTCATCTAAGCACAAATTGATTTAACAAATAAATCCATAAAGAGAAAAATTGGGAGGTCAGTATTAATTACGCAGTTACTGAAAGTGTAAATCCTGGGAAAGCACAGGTGCATCTCTGCCATTTCAAAAAGCCTCTCCTCACAATGAGGTTTTTCCACCACCCACACTGCACTTACACAGTAAAGCTGTATGCTCGCAGCAGGCACTGCAAGAGCTTGGCAGTGGGGATTGTATGGATGGACTATATCAGACATCCACAACATCCTGAATTAAAACCAGCTACTAGGCAGCACAGTGGTTCTGCAACCAGATCAGGTCACCAGCACTATAAATACCTCGCAACCCTACCAGCACTTACCTGGATCAAGATACAAATTAACTCATGCCTCTGGTAGACACCTTGTCCTTGATCCTCTCCCTACAACAATCCAGTCCTTCCAGGAAAGAACAAGCATAAACTTAAGTTCTAATTTAAACAGTAGAGAGCCTCTTAAATGTAATACTTTGTACTTCCAGACCCAAGCTTACAGGCACTGCTCATGGGCCATGCTACTGGGAACAGGCAGAGGAGCCTCACCACCTTCAGAAGAAAGCACTTCTAGAACACCACAGCAGTGGGTATAGGCAGCTGAGCTTAATCTCTCATTCAAGAGGGCAGACAACACTCCATGTAAGCAACCGGGTGCCCCGCAGATCTGTGCTGTAACCACTCTGCCTACAGAAAGCTATCAAGAACTCAGTCATGCAGTGGCTGATTGGCAAACCCCATCTGCCTTTTGTTCTATGGGCCAAACAGGCAGCACATTATTTTGCCCTGACAGCACCTCCTACCTTTCGTAGTCACCATAATTCAAGGCACCACAGGACAAAGAGCATCGCTGTACATGAACAGAACCAAGCACTACCAAAGGACCTCTGCCACTGTTTTTGTATTGAGGGGTGGAGGGCAGCAAAAGTCTGCAGGAGTCACATATGAGGGAAGCAGGGAAATCCCACAGGTGAGATCAACCTACTCTCCGATAGCTTCACTGTAAAAAGTCAAACAAGGCTGGACATGAAGTGATCTTCAGCAGCACTCACCAAGCATCCAGTTACTTCTAACAACTTTCTGCAGGTCTGGGCAGCTCAGGCAGAAGGAGCAGCCACAGGCCCCTCTCTTTGAAGGCTTTCAGCACTGTACAGCAGCAGCACTAGCATGAAAAAGCAGGTCTTACTGCAGGTCACATGCAGCTGGTCATCCTCAGAGGATGTGGAACCTATGAGCAGACTGGGAATCACTCAGACTTCCTCTCTGTCCTCCCCTCCCCAGCTCAACACCACAACTGCACTTATAGCCTCCTCACTCACAGAATAATTGCAGCTTGAGTTCTCAATTAAGGCTCAGCAGCTGGAGCAAACCAAATGCATGTCCAGGTTTGCTGCCCTTTACACTCACAGGAAAATATAGAGTCTTGACATACAGTTCTGCAAAGAGTCATCCCTCATATAAACGAGCAACACACAACTATTTCTACGTAGTTCTTGGTAAAGGCCAACATACAGGAGGTTGGCCTTTAGCATGTTAACCCATTGCACACATCCCCAAGTGTGTGCACAAAACCTCTGTGCCCACAGGCACCCTCTACTTCTCCCAGTCAGGGTCTTCTACTCAAAAGAAAAAATACAGAGCCAGCATTCTCCCCCTCCCCTTTCTCTGTTCTTCAGTTCTACAATCTTTTCACCTTTTTTCCTTTGGAGGGGAGGAGGTAGGATACATACAGTCTCTACACAAAAATGTATGACTCTAAAGGAAGCCTCAAAATGACAAGCAAACAAATGCTGCACCCTCTGGAGTGTACAAAAAGTTTAGAGCTACCTTGTTCATCTCAAGTTGTGTGTGAAGTTTATTTCACAAGCAGGCCTTAGTAGACCACTGCCTCACTCTTCTCCTCCAGATTGACCTCTAGTCTGAGTTACTGCACCTGTAAACTGGGAACAACAAATGGTAAGACAGTTTTCAGGTACAAGGAACCACACTGAAAGCCTACATGACAAAACTGAAGAGCTCAGGTGTGATGTTTTGAAATTCCCACCTCAGTAAGTTTTCTCCCAACAGAAAAGGAATCCTCTTCACAATGTCATTTCATCCAAACACAAATCTATGTATACGAGCCATCAAACTGCCTGAACAGATTCAACAGGTCCGCAATGAGCACAACATCCAATACATTTCTGGGCAGCTATATTACACTTCAGGCTGAACCAAACTGAGGTACAGAGTAACGACAGCCTCTTTCAGAAAGGCAGATAGTCTGAAAGAAACTTGCCAGCTGCATTGTCCATTTGATGGCATTGCACATGCCACCAGATGACAACAGGCAGAACAGCCCAGGGGGACTGGGTGTTACAGCAGCAGATAAGACAGTCAAGGACAAAGTACTAGTTCTGTCCTGAGCTTTAAAACTATTAGTTTAAATAGATGCTCATGATCACTAAATTGAACCATGTACCTGAGAGAGCAACCAGCAGCTTCTTAAGCAAAGGTAATATATTTATTTTAACATAAGTATTATATAGATCCCACTTCCATTTACTGTTCACAGGGTACATGAACTCTGTTCCTTTCATTTGCAGTAACACAGTAGATAAACAATACTTCATGATCCCTCTCTCACACTAAAAACTCTGCCTTCCTTCTATGTGCTTGACAGAAAAGAATAAGCTCCAAGAAGAGATACTCCATTTTGCTGTTTTCTTTAGGTTTACTACATTTAGTCATACACATTAAATCTGTCTTTACAAGGATCTTAGAAATAGCTGCATTCTTCAAAGTAGATGCACGGATAGCTTTCTCCTCTCCCCATACATATGAATTGCACCTTCTAGTGATACAATACATTTATTCTTAACTTTAATGGACAGCCACACCAACTTGTTCCAGCTGAAAATATATTGCCTAACACTGTATAGTGAAAAAGCCTGAAAAATTAAATCTGCAGGAATAAGGCATAGAAAAAGCCTGCTTCTGTAGAGAACAAGTTCCTGGGGGTTGAATATGTAAGAGTGAGGCACTGTTCACACAGTTTTCTATCAGGAGACATTGATGATATTTGGTTGACCTAGAGCACCAGTCAATCAAAAGTCAGTACAGAAAAAAGCAGAGGGAGAGAGGAAGAAATTAAGCTTGAGCTGCAGCAGTCATTTGCAGAGATAGTCATGGCTGAGAAGATGGTCTGATCTTTTGGGGATGCCTGCCACAAACTGGCTTGGGGCAATGTTGTGGGGCCATCCTCTGTTACATGTCACAGAAATCTTTCCTTCCTAAAGGAAAAGGCAACAGCTCATAGGTAAAGCATCAACATATATGTGTATGTGTGTACAAGAAAAACAGAACAGAACTGGCCCACGGGCCAGACCGGGACCAATTGCTGGCACAGTTGAACATCTGAATTACGTTTGTTACAGCTTCTTACCTCTATCTGATTCCCTGGTCTTCACATTGCAATATTCATTTTTAAAAAAATGTAAGAATTAATAACTACCAAATTACAGCTTATCTCAGAGTTAAAGATATTAATCTTTTCGCTCTGAACCCTGTTGCTAAAGCTCTATCATCTGGTTGTGTGCTTCATTATGAACCACTATCACATGCGCCATGACCACACTTTCAATGTTGAAATGTGCAGAAAGGTGAGACAACAGGATCACAGGAATAAAAGAAGTGGCTGTTAAATATCTGGTCAGCATGCTTCCCCTTGCCCTCCCTCACCGTGACAGTTTGCTGCTTTTGAACAATTGATGGAAACCTGCAAAACCCTTACTACACAGACAGCTGAACACCATGGCAGTAACTCAGATACCAGAGCGTGAAATCCATCTTAATCTAATGACTGATCACCACCAACTCCAGTAAGCCTTGGATCAAGCCCAACCTCCAAATCTCATTAAACTTATTTTTATATAAAAACCAATAGCCCTTCTGCCTCCTCCCTCAGCTGGGAGGGAAACAATGGAAGCACTTCCACAATTAGACTTACATTTTATGGAGGCTGAAAGACTAAAACACTCTACAATGAGATTAATCAAAATGAAGGAGTTATAATAGTCTTAAATATGAGAGCACATTAATAACTGCTCCCTTGTGGCAAACAGAGCTGGTAATCAAGGGCAGGTTCAGCAGAACTCCTTATCCATTGCTGAAACAGAATTAGCTCTGTAGCAACATAAATGAGCAAGCGGTTGGCCTGCACAGTCACATGCCAAGGTGGAAAGGCTCTGTAGAAATTCAAGTCATCCATCAAAAACTCACAAGGAGAGAAAGACACTCTTCTCTTAGAAAAGAGATCACGTTTGTTGGTCATTTCAGTGCAAAGCTCAGGTTTCTCTGTCTGCCATCAAGACATTTTGCATTGCCAGCACCTAGCACAGCAAGGCTGGTATGACAGTCCCTGAAAGCAATCCTTTCTCCACTATTACTCCAGGACTAGCACAGGACCCCAGGCTCCAGCTCAAATGAGCCATGCTTCTTCAGTGCAACTCATTTGTGAAGACCAAATTGATAGGTGTCCAGTTTTCTTCTTCTGTTCCTGTGACAAAAAACATACCCTGACAGTTCTTTGCTGCCTTTGTCTTGGGTCAGGAAATTTGCCTGAAGAAACTCTCTTTCCTACTGATCTTTCTTTTGTCAGCTTAGCAGCCTACAATGCTCTTTGAAATTTAACAGAAAAAGCAAAACAAAGTCTCATCTCTACACAAAGTTATTTTTGTCAGTGAAACTTTTTCAAAACTTTCAAGCTAACACACTGAAATGGGAGAGGAGAAAAAGCATGACTGGCTGTATGCAACTTTTCACTAGACATTATGGTTAAACCACAGATGGTACCTAAGCCCCATGCAGCCACTCCCTCCCTCCTCCCAGGTGGAATGGGGGAGAGAATCAATAAGGTAAAAGCAAGAAAACTTGTGGGTTAACATAAAGGCAGTTTAACAGGTAAGGCAAAAGCTGCGCACACGAGCAAAGCAAAACAAGGAATTCATTAACTCCTTCCCATCATCAGGCAGGTGTTCAGCCACCTCCAGGAAAGCAGGGCTCCATCACATGTAATGGTTACTTGGGAAGGCAAACGCCATCACTCCAAATGTGTTCCCCCCCTTCCTTCTTCTTCCCCCAGCTTAATATACTGAGCATGATGTCATACAGTATGGAATATCCCTTTGGCTGGTTGGGGTCAGCTGTCCCAGCCGTGTCCCCTCCCAGCTTCTTGTGCACACCCAGCGCACTCGCTGGTGGGGTGGGGTGAGAGGCAGAAAAGCCCTGCCCAGCAGTAACTAAAACATCCTTATATTATCAACACTGTTTCCAGCACAAATCCAAAGCACAGCCACATACCAGCTATTGTGAAGAAAACTAACTCTATTCCAGTCAAAACCAGCACAGCAGGAACATGCAATACCTTCCCCTTCTCCATCCTCCTATGGGAACTCAGTATATGAACTCAAAATCCTGAATATACTTACCCTCAGAAGCCCCTTGGAGATAGCTATCATCATTTCAGACAAGTACGTGGTCTGACAGACAAGCTGGTTTAATCAAATAGCAAGTCTGCGGCTCAGCATTGAACCGCATGCGACTGAGTTTTGATTTTATTTATCTACCAGTTTTAGCATTTTTAAATTCATTTGAGAAAAAAAAAAAAAGTTGGATGAGAAAAAAGGAAAGCCACACCATTGCGGAAGAAGAAAAGGCCCATGCATGAAAGGCTAAAAAACCCCTTCTGAACTTGCTGGAGTCTTTACAACAGGGCCCCTCAAGCACACTTTAACCAGCTCCAGGACATGAGACTTGAACTGAGAGTACACACACACTGGGAAAAAAACAAACAAACAAACAAAAAACCCCAAACAGTAGAATGGCTAGATAACCACTAACTCCCACAGCTGATCTTCCAAATGAATACCAGGAGGAATGCCAGCTGGACTCTGAAAGGTCTGTTATACTTGGGCAACAGTGGAATTACTCAGTGAATTCAGGGGAGGAAAACACACTCCAAAACCCAGAGAGTTGACCTCCCAGCTCCAAAACTTTTGGTTTTACATAACATAAGCTCTTATTTCAATATGCCCTTTATTCATTTAGGATGTGCTCCTCTGGTTTTTTTTTAATGAAAACTTTGTTGTACCATGCTGACAGAATTGATCCTTCATCATCATTACTACAGTAAACAGTTAACAGTCCAAGCAAACGGACAGAGTTTCTCCCAAGCATGTTGTGAAATCTTTGCAAACAGACTGTTTGTCCCAAATAGACTGTTTGTCCAACAGCAGAGGCGCGATCTGAAGCTGGGCCTCCTTCACACAATTACCATTACACTTACCTACATACATGTAAGCTACCAGCATGAGAAACCCACAAACTTAGCAGCAGCCTCCAAAGCAAAACATCTCTGGTTGCAAACGCTGCACAATCTCAAGGTACAGCCTCTGCAACAAAGTCAGCTGTTACTTTAAGGACTATGCTTGGGATTCAAATCACGCAAACACCTGTGTACAACTTCAACTGTTTAACTGCCAGATGCAGTCTCAGAGGGATATCTTGGCTCCCTGTACGACTGTAAAAAGAAACAGCGACTTCCATGTACCCCATATTGAGGAAAGCCCTAACCAAGGTGGGATGAATCTCCTTTTCCAAGTTCCCTTTCTCTTTCTTTTCCCGTTATCTGCAGAAGGAAGGCCTAAATAACTGGTTAGATCATAGAATCATAGAGTCATTAAGGTTGGAAAAGACCCTTAAGATCATCGAATCCAACCACTAACCTAGCACTGCCAAGTCCACCACTAAACCATATCCTCAAGCACCACATCTACCCTTCTTTTAAATACCTCCAGGGATGGAGACTCCACCACCTCCCTGGGCAACCTGTTCCAATGTTTGACAACCCTTTCAGTGAAGACATTTTTCCTAATATCCAACCTAAACTTCCCCTGGCACTACCGGAGGACATTTCCTCTCATCCTATTGCTTGTTTCTAGGGAGAAGAGACCAATCCCCACCTCCTTTCAGGTAGTTGTAGAGAGTGATAAGGTCTCCCCTCAGCCTCCTCTTCTCCAGACTAAACAACCCCAGTTCCCTCAGCCACTCCTCAGAAGACCTGTTCTCCAGACCCTTCACCAGCTTCATTGCCCTTCTCTGGACATGCTCCAGCACCTCAGTGTCCTTCTTGTAGTGAGCAGCCCAAAACTGAACACAGTACTTGACGTGTGGCCTCACCAGTGCTGAGTACAGGGGCACAATCACTTCCCTACCCCTGCTGGCCACACTATTCCTGATACAAGCCAGGATGCTGTTGGCCTTCTTGGCCACCTGGACACACTGCCGGCTCATGTTCAGCCAGCTGTCAACCAACACCCCCGGTCCTTCTCCACCAGGCAGCTCTCCAGCCACTCCTACCCAAGCCTGTAGCATTGCATGGGGTTGTTGTGACCCAAGTGCAGGACCCAGCAATTGGCCTTGTTGAATCTCATACATTTGGCTCCGGCCCAACAATCTAGCCTTTCCAGGTCCCTCTGTAGGGCCTTCCTGCCCTCCAGCAGATCAACACTTCCACCCAGCTTGGTGTCATCTGCAAAATTACTGAGGGCACACTCAATCCCCTCATCCAGATCATCAATGAAGATATTGAACAGACAGCTTTAGTTACACAGAATTAATGGAAGTTGAAGGTTTTACTGTTGACCAGAAAAAAATTGCTCCCTGTAGCAGCCTAGCATCTCCTTTGAAGGAAAAAGGAACTTTTTGATTTGAAAGAGACCCTGAATAATAGGCAAAACACAGTTTTAGGCTCTAAACATTAAGAGCAAAACCTCTTTCTATGCAGACTACTCCTCCCCTTAACGCAGTTTTCAGACATAGATTCAGAACATTAAAATAAAGGTCTGGGCCAATTATATGATGTAAAGCATGGAGTTTCCTTGATCTTCAGAGATTTTACTTATTACCTGAATTGCCTTATTTGCCTGATTCACATAATAAAGGTTTCAAAACACCACTTTGTTCTTAAGTGATAAAAAAAGCATTCAATATAAACAACATCAAGTGTTGTTTCACCTACTGACGAAGATTAGATGCCAATTTAGATCACAGGAAGCTGTAACACCTCACTTTATGTGTACTATGATATTTTTACCTGGTTGCAAAGATTACCTACATATTCTCTCCTCATTTTTTAAACCATAAAACTATCTTCTGTCGTATTTATGTGATGCCTTGAACAAAGCTTTTCAAAACTAAGCTACTGGGGCTTGTTCACACTGCACTTTGTCTTGTTGCTTCTGTCATTTTTATGTTGCCCTTCCAGCACAGCAGAGATCATACGGTGTCCCCATTCAAATGCATGACTATGACCCTTGAAGAAGGGTTTCCATAAAACAGGAGGCAGATAAGAGTTATACTGCTGCCTTGTTTCTGCACACAGGACAGGAAATAAAGACAGGAATTTATCCAAGAAAAAATATCTCCAGGTAATTATCAGTTTGAAGACATTACCACATTTTATGACAGTACTGGCTTCAGCCCTCAAAAAGAAGTAGAAGTCTCTTTGAACAAGATATAGGGAGAAGCGTATCTTTGAAAAGAAATCAGCACAGGAACATGCCCAAAGTGCTAACAGTGCCCATGCAGGCAGAGCTTTTTTAAAGATCAAGTTTCTTAAATTAAAACAGTGCTTCTAAAGCTCAGTCTTTCATGGCTAGGAATATAAAGTTCTCTATCAGGAAACCGTTTTAGAAATGAATTCAAAAATCAAAAGCCCAGATGGAACAGAGTAGCTTTGTTCGGGGGGCGGGGGGTGGGCGGGGGCAGGGAAGATGGAAAAGCCATAGTCTTTCAACATCTTTCCTGCTGTCCAAAAAACTAGTTAACTACAGTTGATTTCAGAGTAAGCATGTGAATTTTACATAAAAGTAGTGACCATGCACCTGGTATATAAGGCATGGGCTCTCTGACACCAGCACCCCTTGCAATATCAACATACTTTCTTCAGCGGGCAGCACTCTCCACTGCAAGTCCCAAACCCTTGCTATAGTCTACTCTGCAGGCATTGTGGAGACAGCCTTTTTCCCTCCCATTGATACACAAACAAGTGATTTCTCTCCCTTGCCTATAAGGCCTCATGAATTGCTTATACAGCATTGCCAGCATCTTCACAAGGATGCAGTAGCAGCATCCAGACACTCTCCGGATCGCCTCAGAGAATCAATGCTCATGTCCAAGGCAACTCAGCAACAAGTAGGTTCTTAAATCCCAAAGAAAGCTTTGGAAAAATCCTGTCCACAAAAATCAGTCAAGAAATTGTAACGTATTAGTTCATGGATTATTTCCTCGATCAGCAAACAGCACAGGGTTGACAGGAGCTTGCCAGCTACTATGCTGAGGTGAGTTTTCCTGGCAGAGATGGCTTGCCGTAATCTTAAAGAGTTACCTCCCTACTTTCTTGCATTTGCTGGAGCCACAAAGTGCTCTAGCTGTATTTACAGAGTATTTGGGGGCTGTGGAACAAAAATGCTTTTGGCTTAGGTGCTTAAACATAGCTGTGCTCTAGAGAAATACTGTAGTGAACATCAAACACAATCTGCTGGCACAGATCTCTTCTCTTCTGTGCTGCATCACTTCTGACACTGCCTATATCACTGTCATATCGAAGTGCCTCCCAGCAGTGCGCTAAGTGCTTCAGCTAATATCTGGTGTTCAGTTTATTCTCTCTTTTCCCTGAGGGAGAATCATATGCACTGCAGTATGAATTGTTTTGAGAGAATATAGGTTTAACAGGTACAAACAGCTTCTTTTTGAAGCTGAAAGCATGTGCCCTGAACGAAAGGTGCTCAGGCAAATCATGTGCAGTAAAAGTTCATTTCACAGACTAGGGCCAATATCTTCCTCCCCTCCCTTCCATTAAGCCAGTCTCTTCTGCAAAGAATAGCTTTATCCTTTTGGAATACTATTCTACTGAACCAAATGCCAAATCATCAACCATTGTCCTACCATAAATATCCATGACAGTTTTTACGACACATACTAGTGCTGAAGTACACCATGACTGTACAACCAAATCATTCACTGATGCTTGTGATGTATTTTGGAGTCCCTGAATAAGGGGAACAATCAGTTTATTATCCAGCATGGGATACTAGCCTTTGTTTCCTCTCTGTTTTGCAGACTCTCATTTTCATGTCACTTGCACCAAATGCTTGTCCTCTCCTTGAACTACAACAACTCTTTTCCAGCTCCTTGGCAATATTCTGCTCCTCACTCTAATTTGGCTTCCTCAACTGTGCACATCTTTATCCTCACATTCCGTTCCTGAAACAGACCTGCCTAGAATATTTGATAAAATCTGAATTAAATTGCCTGAATAGTAATGTTATTATGAAAATGCCATATCTCTAGGGAATGATACATTTAAGTCTTCTTAACAGCATGTGCACTTAATGGACAGAAAACACTTCCTCTTCAGAAATGAGAAAAACAGATTAAACAACTCCAATAAAACTGGAACAAAGAATTAGATTTTGCATAGGACAAGAATGGTTTCCAGAGGTGTTTGCAGGTCTTGTCATTGTTTTCTGACAAGTCGTCACAATCTACAAGGCCTTAATACTAAAGATTCTTTTTCTCAATACAGAAAAAATCCTGGTCTGTGACCAAGACAAACGCACACCCCCCACCCTCCCCAGGAAAAAAAATTAAGATTCCTACAGAGAGGGCATAAGAAAAAACTAATCAATTCTGCTCAGAAAGAGCTTACCTATAATTCCCCAGTGGACCTACAAACAGCAACCAATATAATAGTTCCTAACTCACCACCAGTTGATGTAGCTTTAATTCTTCATGAAGAAGAGAGTCCACACTACCAGGAGAAAATAAAACAAAGTTACAAGAAAAGAGACAACAGCAGCCCTGTAGTCTTAATACTATTCCCAATTTTGAACAATAAAAAGTCTTCAAAGAGCGAGAAAGTCACATTTGAATCCCATATGTAGGTCAGAGACAAACTGTTCTTTCTAAAAGAAATTAGCAATTAAAATTTAGAGTTTCGATTTAACCTCACACAAAAAAGTTTCCAAAGAAGCACATCTGCCATCTCCGCTGTGCTACTGGACTGAGATGCTGTAAGTGCTAGAAACACTGTCAGCAGAGGAATCTCAAGATCCTGGAGGTCTAGAGCTCAGCCCCCAAGCTGTTAAGTCTAAAGTCACTGAACAAGTTCTGGTGACAGGCAGATGTTTTAAACTGTAGGGGTCCAGCATGAATAACCATCCAATCTTCACGGATGAAAAAACAAGTCTGAGGTGCACAGCACATTGCTCTTATCACAGTGGTCTTCTCTAGAACAAGCACCTCCAAGTCTCAGCTGAGGACTTTTCTCAAGTACTGCAGCAGGTGAAGGTGTCAGCCAACACAAACAGGGCAAAGGAAAGGACAGATATAAATATGTAAGGAAAAAAATTATTTTTGGATTTTGTTGAGTGCACCATATGAATAGGATCGAGGTAACTCAAACACACTACAACCAAACAGAACGACAATTCCCAGGGGAAACACGTACCCCAAGCTAAAATTCTTCTACTTGTACCCACTTCAGGCTGACTTGTTTTGCCATGCTGTCCTCTCTATGACAGAGCCAGTTTGATTTCAGAAATGCTTAACACAAAAAAAACCCAGTTATATCCCCATGTAAATAATAGAAATACTTTTCTTTCAAGAAGTATTCAAAATCCCAAACCTCTGTAAAATGCTACAACAGGATTTGCACATATCTTCTAGTTCTGATAGCATTACAATCCACTTTGAATCAGCTCCCATGGTAACAGCAACATTAAGGTCCCCAGAGAGCCATCTCGCACATACACACAAGATTGGAAAGGACGTGTCTGTAGCTTTGCAGTTGAAGAGACAGAACACAAACTTGATTCAATGCAGGGAGCCTCTCCACAACAGTACCCTCCTTTCAGCTAACAGGATTCAGAAAGACACCATTTCTTTCCCTTAGTAATGGCATTCAGGTCTCATGTCATCTCCAAGATCAGAGTATACACTTCTCTTCAAGAACTGACCCTTGCTACCCTCTTCCCTCACACCCCAGCGCAGCCTAAGTGTAACACATGTACTTACATAATTTCACTAGGAGCTTTTTGTTCCTCAGCAAGACTCTGCTTTGTAATTTTTCTAGTTGGGTTGGTGGAAGCCCACGGAAGCCAAGAAACAAAGCTCTGTATATTTTTCAGTCAACAGAAGGGATAGCTGCTCTAGAGGAACATTGCAGTGTAGTCAGCCCAGTGATGCAGCTGAGGAAAAGTCCCCTCCCCTCCTTCCTTTGCCATACAGGTGACTCCAAACACTCCTGAAAGCACTCCTTTGCTCACTCATATCTGATCAAATTCCCCTTTCCAAGGGCATGCCTCATCTCAGTGTCTCAGCTCCCTCACTAATGATTTTTCTTAATTGGCCATTCTAAGCTGCTGCAGGATGACACAACATCGTGCTGCCACAGCATACTGCTTCAGGAGCAAGGGAGCAAAATACATCTCTCCTACTTCGCCAGCTTGAGAAGATGGAGCAGTAAGGACTGGACTGCAAGCAATGAGGCAGCGCTTACTGTTCCACCACATCACTGTGCTGTTCACTGCCACACACAAAAGTCTTGTGTGTTTCCCCATTTCCACCTGCTAGCAACTGCATTTCATGCAGGATTTGGTCTAATCAGAACTCAGAGATCCCCAAGAAAGCGAGCTGATTTGAAAAACAAAACACCATACTTACCTTGTCAGTACCTTTCTGACCGCTAGCTTGCTATGGGTTACACACTATGACAGGCATCACAGATTTTTAAAGCAAAATGGTCTCTTCATTTAAGGAATATTCATAATCCTTTTCATGAAACATCCCTTAAAAAATGTAGATAAACAGTCCTGGAAGAGGCACCTTCACAATATCCCACTGACAGACACAACTCCATTAGTATCCCTCCTTTCCAGCACGCTGTAATTTATTAGTGTCAGAATTTGCAAACTCAGACTCTAACAAGACAGAAAGAGGCAAGGAAGCAGTTTGAGCAAGACCTACGGCAATGAGAAGGAAGTGTTTTTCAGGAGAACCACCAGAAAGTGATGGTTCACTCTGCCCCAAAAGGTTACGTGTCTCAGCACAAACCTTTGTTGATCTTCCAAATATATTTTGGCTGAGCTTCCAACTTCTAGAAAAGAGGCAGGAAATAGCAAATGAATTACAGTATCATTAAAGCGATAGTAGCCTATAAATTTATATAGCTTTTATTTAAGGTTTCTGTTGAAAATAAGGGGGTTTTGTCTATTACTTTGTAAAGTTGTTCTGCTTCACGTTTATAGAATTTCAATTGTAGATAAAAACTATGTACACCATATAATGAAGATTACTATGAATGCTACCCTTCCTTTGGGAAAGTATCTTCAAGTAGATGAGCCAGAAATACTTACGCAAGCAACAGGTATTTTTGATTCAGTTTCTCAGAAGTGAGAAACTGAAGAGAATTTAAAATTCCTGCCCATTTGGCAGAGCACAGGGGTCTTTCTGCCTCTCTCTGTCTCTGATGTAAATGGTAATTTACAAAGTAAATTCAAGTCCTGAACATATCTGCTATTTTACATCTGGTGATGTTATTTTAACCTCAGAAGCAAACTGGGGAGAAAAAAATTCTATTTCTGCTGATCACTTACTTTCCTGAAGTTCCCTTCCTTTGTTCTATCAGCCAGGTTATTTAGAGGGTATTACCCCAATCCAGCAAAGAACTTAATATTTCCAGTGAAAGCAAAGGCTCTAATGGATCAAAATGCTTTATTTAGAGTTCATCAGCTCCTGCTTCATATCCTAACTACTCCACTGAAATACCTCTACAGTTCCATTATTATGCCTGTTGTATTAGTGATAAGTCAGGCATAGAGCACATACACTCAACTTGGGAGTTCAGTTCTACCTTCCTAGGGACAACTTTTCATACATCAACTATCAGATTCTTCTTACTCTAAACTTTTACCACATCCATTAACAATTGACATGGGGCCAGTTGCCTATGAAGAACGAGCGGTCAGAGTGCACAGGCAACATCCTGCTGCCGCAGGGAATAACCAGAAAACTAGTAGTACAACACTTGTAGAAAAAACAGCCAGTCTGCTGCTGCTCTCTGTCTTCAGTACAGTCATGATTGCCCAAAGCAGACCTACCATCAGATATGACAGGACCAGGCTCTCCTCGGTTACACCATGGCAGTCCTGCTTACTCCACTGAGTTTTGCTCAATTAAATCAGGATAGCATGCAACTTTGTATGACTACAGACTTACCCAATGCAGTTAGAGAGCATGATCTGCAAGCAAGTTAATGAGTTTGTAAGGGCATGTTAGTCACTAAAATAAACACTGCTGAAGAAAATTCCTACTGCTTCATTTGTCATGTCATGTATTGCCTGATAGAAGATCGCATGAATTAGGAACAAGCAGCATTAGCATTGTAATAGTCAAGAGAAATGCATGGGAGGACAGAAGGGTTGTTCCTGCATCACTGCTTGCTTGCTGTGCTTGACACCAGCTGCCAGTAATTCCACAGAACCTGCTCTATTCTACTCCTGCTCCATCCCATACCAGCTATCCAGCAGGCAGACCAGGAAGCATCACCTCTGAAACAGAGAAGACAGAAGGGGGGTGGGGGAGAGGTACTACATACTCCCCTGGCACCTTCTTTCTCAAAGTCATATTGCAATACCTCCACAGCAGCTTATGCTTCTTGCTCTCCTTCTTTAAAAAGGAAAAAAAACCAAGCATTATCTTTGCCTGTGGGTGTCAAGGAAATAAATCTCAAAGCTCAAGAGTAGGAGGATGCACCCTCGCTTGGAGCTCCCTGTAGTCAATCCTAGAGGAAAGGGACCATAGCTAGCACTAGAGCGCTGCTACTGTTACTGGAGCCCAGATCCCTTTTACCATCCCCTCTCAAAAGAGACATCCCACTCAGACATGGCCATGGCAGGTCCCAGGTCCCAGTGCAAGCCAGCACTGCTATCCAAAGCAGACACTCTTCCTTCCTTTACTGCATCTCACTCCTGCTCCCTTCCATAGCTGTTTGTGTGTTCCTGTTTTGTTAAAATTAGCATCTTCCCCAGAAGAAAATTCCACAAAAAAGGGCCTTGGTAAAGAAATAGTCAGCCATTAGTATGGGACAACCTGACTGGGGGGGAAATACATTTCCCCCATGGAAAATCTTCTAAAGCCAAACTGCAAATCCACAAGTCAGCAGCAACACAGAGATCCCCAAAGCTAACAAACACCTGCCTCTTCTCATAGTTCTCAGGTTCCCCCACGTTTTCCTGTTACAAAATTGTACAAAGGATCTTGTTTTCTCACAAGGCAAAGGAAGAGAAGCACAGAAATTGAAGGAACATATTAGGGCAAAAAATTTCAGTGGGTTTCTTTGGACAAGTGATGGAGAATTCATGTATTGGTGATGGAGTGACAAGATATCAAAACATATCAGTGCTCTTCAGAAAGCAGGAAGACAGCACTTATCCTCTTTGTTCCAGTTTGTTCATTTAATCCTAGGCAAACAGGAACTTTAGACATTTTTCAAGCATTTCATAAACTAATAGCAATAAAATATCTAGGTAAGGAAGCTGTTTAAATAGGGCAGGGGGAGAACCAACAGCCTGGACTTCCTAGCAAAAAAGATTGAAGTATGCAAGTAAGGGGATGGGGGGAGGGCAAGAAATGGGATGCATACTGCAAAGAAGATAAACTATTGCACATTTAATGGAGTACAAGATTTTTATTTGCAAACCCATCAGATTAGGCTTTAACAATCTTCCCTTCCTTTCTAACCATTCCCCTGTGATGCAGGGGTGGGGGGAGGCACACTACAACACCCCACTGCCCCCTAAAAAGGCTGCATTTCCTTTTCCAGGGGGACTGTATCGCCATTCTACAGCAACATGTCCTGCAGTTTATCAGGTTCTTCTCATCCCAAAACACCAAAACAAAACACACTGCCAAAGCACAAATAACAAAGAGTCCCATCTTAGAGTCTGTACTCCTCTGTGTCCCATGACACTTCCAAGGAAGCAGACCTGTCTATATTAGGAATCACATGGGTCCTGCAATTCCCGAACTGTTTGACTGGCCTCACTGCTCCGGCCTCAGTGTTGGACTACACATATTGCCTGTTGTTCCATGGCCATACCAGCCAGTAGTCTGGAAGAAAGGAAGTGGTGGTTGACATCCATGAAAATCAGAAAACATTCTTTATCTCAATGAGGAAGAACTTTATTCAAAGCAGTGCAAAAGACCCATTGTCACTCACCAAAATAGTTTACAAACTCCATCAATCAAGGCACACAGTCTGATCCTTGTGTGAGTTTTGAATGATAAAATGTTTTCCCCTCTTATGCCAGACCACAGTCTAAAATTGCTTATCTTTACCACAGCAGAAAAAAAATAAAGTTAAAATGCTGACAAAAATGTTGCCTGAGAGCTTCAAGTAACCGCAGCTTCAGACCTGTTCCTCGCAGCCAGGACTGAATTTTGAAAAGGAGAAGAGGAGGGGGAAAAAGTCACACCACACATTCATAGAACATGACTCTGATCTGTCTGAAGGAGAGGCCAAACTCTGAGTTCCTCCTGTCCAAAACAGGCAAGGATACTCCTACCTATTAAGTTTCCTGTGCTAGCACCAGTACACTGAAGTCAGCTCTTTCACAGAGCTAAAAAACACAAGAAGGGTGCTTGGATGAGAAGGTGGGACCTCCACCTTCTGACAAATTTGATTAAAATTGGCCGACAGAGTAAAACATTATCAGCATTGGGTGACTGTCTGCACGTGCCCGACAACCTCACACACAGCATTAATGATGTAACCTCAATTTTTCAAGTGTAGTTTCCTATGGAAACATGGGAGGGAAAGGCATTTTCACTGGCACTCCAAGCAAAAACAGAGTTTAATCTGGCACCCTTCACAAGTACTCAATTAGTTTCCAATTCAAGAACAGAAAAGAACAAGTTAATTGACCAGCAAAGTCTTAGAACAAGCCTGGTACTGTGCCATCAAAATGGAAATTAGGGGAATCGGGCTACAAACAGCCCTGCTGCCAGCATCCAAAGTCTTCCTCTGCCAACACTTTTCCCACAGGACACCTTTGGTCCTCATCAAAAAATCCAACATAGTAATTGCAGGAAAGACATTAGATTTGAATGTGTGTACCAAGAGAATTTCCAGCAGTCAAAATCCACACACAAAACCAGTGAGCTGACATACAGACATACGCATACAGATCAGACTACCAACAGGTCTAGCCTACACAAACATTAACCAAAGCACAAATCAGTACTGTAACATGCTGAAAGAAAGTGGATGGACAAAAGCCACTAAAAAGCTGCATTCCCAAATCCATCTTTACACAGGAGGTTAATCAGAATAACTAAGCAAGTGGATGTTTTCACTTCTGTATGTGCAATATTCCCCAATGGTTTAGTCATTACAGCGAGAACCCAAACCTTTAAAGATAGATCTGCTTAAGAAGCTGAACACTTTGGAGAGAAAAGTTAATTTGGTGGCTAGCTTTCCTTCCCAAAGAATTGCATTAGACAATTATCTACAGAAGTGAAAATCAGGCCAACATTTAAGGGCCACAAGGGGAATAATGCAATGATTGCAAAGGAAAAAAGCAAACAATAGCTAGGTGCTCATATTCATTTGAGTCATATACACAGTGGTATTCATAATGAATACTAATTTTGAGTTCTGCTTTATAAGGCATATTCCTAAAAGGAACTTATTTTCTAATTATGAGCTCCAGTGACCATGCACATTAAACAATGAAAACAAACGGCAGTAGATATCAACATTGTGACAGTCCCATTATCTCTCAAGCAATGCATGAGGATAAAGCTGTTAGCCATCCTCATAGGCAAAATTTACTTGAAATGTCACTTCTATCCAAATTCCTACAGCTGTCAGTTTACTCTCCCTCCACCCAAATCAAAAGGAGGCAATTAGAAAAAACTGAATTAAAGATGAAAATGCTTACTTACAAAGAATATCTGTAGTTTAGAGATCACATCCTTAAAGTGTTCTAGCTAGCTTTTTAAAAGCAAAAGCTCGAAACAATCACCCTCAAAAGAGACTGGGAAACAACTGGAATTTTTCCTTCATGATGGTGAACTGCTAAGGTATTCCCTGCTCATTGTCCTCCTTAAACATTCAGAGGCAGCAAAGACTTGATCTTCTAGGTTACCTGTTCTTCAAGCACACGAGGCATTGCTATTTTGCCACAGAGCACTCAAGGCATCTAACAGTCCTTCATTACCTCCCTCAGAGCCTTCATTGGCAAACACAGCAGTACTGTACTTCTTAACTGAAAGGCTTTAAGAAGTATCTTCTAGATGTCACCTCAAGGCTCAGCTGAATCCAACAAGCAAGAGTAGAAGTTTGATGCTCAAGAGCCCCAGCATACACAGCTCCCTAGCCAAAGTTTTATTTCCTATTTTACTAGATATATTAAGCAAGAATGAGAGGCGTGACAGTTTCTGAAGAGATTCACTTACAGCTTCAGCCTTGCAGCAGGTGAATTTCAAAGCCAAATACTACTATGAGCACAAAAACACCACCTGATTTAGAAGTGGCAAGAAAGTGAAAGATGTGCAGCCTATGGTAAAGTCAAACCACCCCCTTGTAAGACCAAACCATGTTACTTCATGGTTTTGTGCCTGCTGCATTACTGCTCTCCCAGCACAAGTGATTCCAGACAGACATCAAGCCCATAAAGAGAACAAAATCCCAGAAGTCTCAGAGGAGGTAAAACCTATGGTTTTATCAGTCGCATAACTGCTATATAGCTGTTTCCTAATGCAGCTTTTAGCTTAAACATGCAATAACTGGCACAGTACCATCATCACAAGGCTGAAACCAAAAATTAAAAAAGCTAGAAGACTGCACAGAGAAATCACAGCCTTCTCCCAGGACAGACACATGGACAATGAAAAGGAATTATGTCTGGAAGACATAAGTTATCCTCACAGAGGAGTACAAGAAAGACTTGTACTGAGAGAACAGCAGCTCATTTCAGTTGGGGGAGCAGGACTGCTCAGCTACTCAAGATCCTAAATGTTAAAGTAACCTCTAGCAAGACTTCCAGCGATAACACAGAACAGACTTTCAAGGACACGGGCATGTGATGAAAGAATATTCAGAGACAAGGCTAAGACTTTTTGCTTTCTATGCACTGTTGCATCTTCTCGCCAGGGGTAAAGGATGCAAGCTGGCCCTTACCTTATTCTGAATTCCCAAATAGAATGCAAATAGTAGTCATATAGGCATATGATTAAAACCAGGATTCCTATGCTGATTCATACTGATGCTAGGACAGCGAATGACATGTGTTCTTTACAGCATATTTCAAAAGTTTTGAACAAGACATCCAATTTACATATCTTTTAATAAAAATAGATCTGCTTTATTCAGAATTGCAGCTATTCCTATTTAGTTTTTAAGAAATGCAAATTCCAAGAAAAATGCATTATTCGCTTCCAGTGTGTGAACCAACAAAGATTTGCATATATTTGACTCAGAGGTGAGTTCAACTAATGCCAATCACATTAAAAATTAACCATAGGATCTACTCATTACACAATAGCAGTGACTGACATCATGCAGCAAGAGAAATATTTTGACCTATCATGACACTACCAACATATAAGGATTTCTTTTTCTATGTGAGCACATAAGTGTAACCTAGCAACAGCCAGAGTCTGTACCCTCTTTCACATGCATCTGACCCCAATAAGGCACATCTTTTGTCCTAAACCTTAACAGGTTTTTCTTGCAGAAAGTAGTAAAAGACCAGTGTTCCCAAGAAAATTACAAACTACACACAAATACGAATATATTAAAAAGAAGGAATATATTCCAGTAGGTTAACCATTTTGCCAATTTAGTTTTTGGTATAATGTCCTCTGTGTGCTCAATATATAACACCAAACCCCTGCTTTGCTCCAGGGAGGGTTTACTGGCACTTCAAGTCCACGATTGCTATCCTGCTGCTTCCACTCCAGATCCTGAGCTCCATCGCATGGTCACTGCAGCCAAGGCTGTACCCAGCCTTCATATCCCCATCCTTCCTTGGTTTTTAAGTATGTATAAGCAGAATGTCTTCCACTCTTGCTCTACACACTGCTTGTTCACAGTGCTTTCTTTCCCCTCATCTAGCCCTTCACTCACACAGCCCAGATGAGCACGACTAGCCTTACCCAAGTTATTCCCATCAACCAGAAACAGATGCAAGCTGTCTAAATGCAGCACAATAGGAACAAACCTGTAAAGTAAATAAGCTGTTCCCAAAGGCCCCCATCACGCACAATCATTACCGTTTTGGGATGGGGTACTTTGGACTAGATTATGAGCATCATATGTGCTCCTAGAACACAGCTTCAATTTTAGTTTTATCCAAAAAGGAATCAAGTAGACACTCTGAAGCTACTCCATTATTCAAATTAAGTATAGTAAGGTGGGACAGTCAGGAGAATTAGCTTTAAAAAATGCACTCCTAATGCAAGTTACCTGTCCAACATCAGTGCACACACAGAAGCCCATGGTCTGGTTCACACTGCATTTGTTGCAAAGGGCCAGGACTACACACTTGGAAGATGCAAGATGCTCTGCAGAAAGTGATGTGGGTGTGCTGGTTTTGGCTGGAATAGAGTTAGTTTTCTTCACAATAGCTGGTATGTGGCTGTGCTTTGGATTTGTGCTGGAAACAGTGTTGATAATATAAGGATGTTTTAGTTACTGCTGGGCAGGGCTTTTCTGCCTCTCACCCCACCCCACCAGCGAGTGCGCTGGGTGTGCACAAGAAGCTGGGAGGGGACACGGCTGGGACAGCTGACCCCAACCAGCCAAAGGGATATTCCATACTGTATGACATCATGCTCAGTATATTAAGCTGGGGGAAGAAGGAGGAAGGGGGGGAACACATTTGGAGTGATGGCGTTTGCCTTCCCAAGTAACCATTACATGTGATGGAGCCCTGCTTTCCTGGAGGTGGCTGAACACCTGCCTGATGATGGGAAGGAGTTAATGAATTCCTTGTTTTGCTTTGCTCGTGTGCGCAGCTTTTGCCTTACCTGTTAAACTGCCTTTATGTTAACCCACAAGTTTTCTTGCTTTTACCTTATTGATTCTCTCCCCCATTCCACCTGGGAGGAGGGAGGGAGTGGCTGCATGGGGCTTAGTTGCTGGTTGGGACTAAACCACAACAGCGGGCTAACCTAAACCCAAGGAAATCTTGTCCTAAATCCCAGAACTTAGGCATTTGTTCAAGACCCCCAAAACACAAAAAGCTTGGTATCTCTTCCAAATGCTTCTTTAGAAGTGACTGAAAGAATTTATACCAAGTAGTACTTTTTAATTGTTCTACCTCAATGGCATCTGAATTATTTTAATTGTTAAGACATAGAGGTACTTGTTTTTGAAACACATAAAGGGACACAATCAGTTTAGAAATAAGCAGGCGCATTAAGGGGAAGTCAGGCTGAATAAAGATAAATCTTTGGCCACCAGTCCAGTGTTTTACTTGCAGCATTAGGGAACACTTCAGCGAGCACGAAGATGTATATGCTAAAATACAACGCCCAGTCCTTCAATCAGATATATTGCTTGGGTTCTTTAAACCCCTTTTTGGCAGAATTTCCTTTAAAGCTAACGCTAGTGTTTTCAGTGTGCATTCTGACTCAACAAAAGATGAACATTAACATAAGCTTTGGATAGTTAAGAAAGTAAGTTTAGCGGGAAAAATTATTTTATATGTTTATATATATGGGGGTCAGTGTTTGTGCTCACATGTACAGCACTGGGTGTTATACAGTTAACCAAAAATCACGTACTTATTTCCATGCTCAAAGGTCAGGTCTTCAGGAGTCCTCACTGTCTACTGGACAAACTTTGTCCAACAGCTAGATCTAGAATATGGAGTGCTTCTTAAGTTACGCACTTGAATAAGAACACCCACCTTCAAAAATCTAAATGCCTCGAAAAAGCAAGTGGTTGGTTTTATGTACATTTTTCTCGATGAGGAAAATAAGAATGACTGAAAAGCCTCATCTAATTAGTTCTATTTATCCAGAAGTCAAGCTTATGTCCTATCTATGGATACACATGTACCTTTGAGAGGCAGTGGAAAATACCAATTGTAAACATAACGAAGGAGCATCTATTCTCAATTACTTGGGCTAGTTGTTTCAAAATGCCCTGACACAGTGCCTTGAGAAGCAGTCAGTAAACCTACATAGATTAAGAAATGAGTTGTTAGTACTTTTCAAAAGAAGTGGTTGTCAGCCAAAAGGCCAAGAAAAATCCTTTATGAAATCTTCCCCACCCTACACTTTTCTGGTTTTCCCTAACTATTAAATGGCATACAGAAAATAGATGTCAGCTGCATTAATAGCCCCTCTGTATGGGAATTCAATACTGAAATACATTTTTTTAAAACAGTCAATTCTGCAGCCTGGGGCAATTTTGGAAACCTAGGCAAGGCACTTCTAAACCCTCCTCCTCCAGACTTCATGTCAATCCACAGACATCTACAAGCACAAGGAAGAGAATCCAAGTTTCTACTAGGAACCTGGGATCTCACTTATTTTCATTCCATTTAACTGCACACCCAAGTTCAAAAATTCTCCAGCTGAATAGCCACAACAGAGCAGCTATTTCCAGAGGACAGCTGCTAAAATATGTAACACACCAAAGATCAAAAATCAGCAGGCCAGCAAAGAGTGCCACACAAGCCTGGGTACCCATCAGTAGCTGGGAGGCTGGACTAAGTGCTCAGGAGACCTGGGCTCCATTCACAGCTCCAGGTATGCCAGAGACTCTCTGCTCATCTTCCATTCAGAGGGCATGGTCCCAAGGACAGGAGCTCTCTTTCCTTGTGCAGTGCCTTAATGCTGCAGGGTCTCAAATAAGCAGGAGAGCAAAAACTAATTCCCTCCTCTTCATGCCTGCAACAGGAACAGGCCGATACAAAGCTGCAAGCCATCAGTAACTGTAAATAAGAGAAAAATATATAATTGAGGCAAATTAGATTTGGAAGAAAACACTGAAGGGAAGGGAATAGAACAGCACTCTTCATCAGCCAAGACATCACTTAGTCATGATCTGGAGCATTCACACCTGCTCCGCTCTGTCACAAACTCCCACAGCTCTGAAACGCACTGCAGCAGCACCCCAACACCTCTCCTTCTGCCAAGCCTAAGCAGCGTAACAGGATCATTTTGTCATCCAAGTTCCCGTTTAGTTAATCGCTCTAACACCTTCAAATCTCTACAGTGTATTTCATGCGAACGTCTGCACAAAGTAAAGCAGCTTCATGGGTGTGCCTCCACCAGCCCAGTGCAAACTCCTGAGCTGATGAGCACACAGGCGTTCTTGCCACCAGAGAGCAGTGGGCTTGGGCTGCTAGCACAGCAGCCATCCTTATTTATCTGCATGCTTACACAGTCATGTGGGCCTACTAACAACCCTGTTCTGGTCACCATTTCCCATCATTGTTTTTTTCATCAGTTGTATCATAAAGGCCTCAGTTCAGAGAAATACTTTGACATGTGCTGCTCTGCCTTGGCTAAGCCAGACCTATGCAAGACAGGTCTCAGGGTCAAGGTATTCAAGGAAAGAGACTAGCAAGGACCTAGGAGGAAATTCTCCATGGACTCTGTAGGAACAGGGCAACTATCACACTTTTTGAAAGCCCGTTGAAGTGCCGCTCTCTGTGCCTTCATAAACTTGAAACCCTTTGGAAATACACCTCTGAATACTTAGCTGAATAGGGATTTTTCAGTACTTTGTTTAATAGGGACCCAGATTACAGGACAATAAATGATACAGGACCTTTATTTTCTGTACTTTGAAAATTCCTTCCCAGTTCCCCTTTCTTTCACCCCCTCAGCAGTGGCTACTTATCCACGTTACAACCATGCAAACCTGTTTAGTTCAGCTCCTACTCCAGTACCACAGGTTTAGCAGGTAATACAAGGAATGTTTTGTTGTTGTGATAAACATTCTTTGTCAAGATGTGATATTTTAAACTACCAAAACAAAAAGTTTGTATTGTACCTTCCAACAGTCAAATCAGGCCTTTATTTGAGACACAGTGGTGACACGAACATTCAGCAGCGTAACCCTTCCTTCCCAATTACAGCTGCAAACGTCCATGTGGGTTGGTGCCAGTAAAATGTGTGCTTCTGCCTCCACAGGATTGAAATAACTTCTACAAACTGAAAATGGAGGAGGAATAAACAGAAATCAACATCAGGTCTTGTAACTAATATTAGTGCCTGCATGTGGTTGAGTGTTGAAAGTTTCCAAGGCAAGACAAGAGGCAGATTGTTTTTTTAAAAAAAAACAACTTTTTTGAAACTGCAATACAATTGCCAGATTCATTGTTTCCAACCCTAACGGTTCCAAAAGTCCTATGTTCCCCATCTTATTTGGTCAGACATCCTCTTTGACTCTGTAGTATGGAAATGACAGCACCGTCCTAACACCCAGCTCCTGGTCTTCTGCCACAGACTGTGAACCTCTATCCTACATCTGAACGGTCTGGGCAAGCACAGAACCACCCGTCCCACATATCTAGAACTGCTGTATTTATCCAAGCCACACACTATGGCTGTCTCTACATATCAACCCATAACAGAGTTTGTAATGAACCTTTAGCAGGGCCAGTTATGAACATGACACTTGTCCATACATCACAGCTAAGTGCTTAATTTATGAACACAGCTCCAGTTTATGTTGCTGCAAGCCTAAGCCCTGTACACAAGCCACCAAGAAGCTGACCAGAACTACTTTATGTCTGTACAGCAAGACAACTTTCAGCTCCCATACAATTATAAAGCATGCTGCTCCTCACGGTATAACATGTTGTTTTTTCTACCCACTGCAGTAGTTGAGTGCTGTCATCAAACCAATTCGAAAAAAAAATTACTACTATTAGTCTTGAACACGATATACCCACTGTTGCTCCTCTTACTACAATCACTGCCTGAAATTTATAAAAACAGTTAATCATAGAATGGTTTGGGTTGGAAGGGACCTTTAAAAGTCATCTAGTCCAACCCCCCTGCAATGAACAGGGACATCTTCAACTAGATCAGGTTGCTCAGAGCCCCATCCAGCCTCACCTTGAATGTTTCCAGGGATGGGGCATCTCCCACCTCTCTGGGCAACCTGTTCCTGTGTTTCACCACCCTCACAGTAAAAAAAAAAAATCTACCCTCCTTTAGTTTAAAACCATTACCCCTCATCCTGCCACAACAGGCCTTGCTAAAGCTGTTGCCCACATCTTTCCTATAGTCCCCCTTTAAGTACTGGAAGGCCGCAATAAGGTATCCCAGGTCCAGGGCTTGTTCCACTAGACGTTCCTCAGGCAAGCACTGAGTAATATCCTCACCACCCCCAAAACTTACCAATACCACCTCAGGTAGCAACCCCAAATCCCAGCTTGACTCCAGCAAAATCCTATCTCACCATTTATGCACCGCAAAGGTACACAGGAGTTCCATTTCTCCAGACTTAAGCAAGTGACAGGACCAAACAATGTGTCCAGCTGCTGGTGAGTTTACCTATTTAACAAAACACCATTCAGCATACCAGGTATCCACTCAGAGGCAAGTCAGCAGGAAAGAGCTCCTGGTACAAGTCAGCTGTTTCATCAGCTATTGTGCTGCAAATCTTCTATCAGATAAGTTAATAACAACAAAGAAAGCTGCAACATGGATACCTTCACCTGCCAACCACTGAGATGTCAACCATTCTAAATGGGTGTAAGATGGAAAGAAGGCGAGAACCACCTTACAGCAATAGACATTCATACTGTGGTTTTTTTCTGGCCTAAATCTTTGAAGGAATTGGTTCAATTATTTTTCTATATTATTGATTAGCTACTAAAAATACTACTGATTAACCATCCAAACACAAAATGCTGGCTATTACAGCTGAGTTCTTTCCTCCTCTTTCAAAAGATATTAGCCACAGTTCAGATATTTAAGTGTATAAATTCAGCCAGGCATGTTTAATAAAAGCTTTACCTTCTATCACAGTGTTTTTAAAGTAAAGAATAGGCTGCCTTTTACCCTTCCAGCATCATAATGAAAAAGTAGCACTCTCCATGGAATTGAAGAAAATACTGTGGCTAGCAGAGCCCTGTTGAGAGACAGATTAATTATCTACTTGAGTGTGCATGCAAGAGTAAGCTTGTCACAGCCAAGGGGAGAAGAAAAAAAGCCGATCGGTTAGGGGAAGGTAGCAAAGCTGCTGTGCTAATGTTCTCTTCCCTTAGACCTTCTGCACAGCGCAGTGCAATAAGAGAGGTGTGGTATTCAAAAACAACAATAAAGCAAAATCAGGCTGGGGAATTTGCTGCCCTTTGAACAGGACAAGGCAGGTACTACTTGCAACCCATAGTGCGGCCTTACCACACAGTGCCACCCCACTCCATTTTCAAGAGTGGGGAAGCCACATTCTGACCAGTGAGCTGAGAAGTGAACACAATGCCCTTCAAAACAAGAACAAAACTGCAGCCACAAACTGCAGCATAAACCAAGCATAACCAGAGTGCCAGCTTTCTAGGCACTAAATGTTGCCTGAAGCTCCGCAGAGCCCAGAGACACCCAGTGGTTGAATAGTACATCACAAGCACGTATAATCAACAGGAAGGTTAGGGAGGCATCCTCCCAGTTCATTTATTTACTATAATCTCAGATTGCCGTGATACTTCTCTGCTCACTTCCGGCTCTTAGACTGGGGGTGGGAATTGATTGGGAGGTCTAGGAGAGACACCTGATTCTGAATGAGTGACAAATGGCACGCAAGTTCAGAGAAAAGAGGAACCTGCAAGATTTCACACCAAGCTTTATCTTGCATCTGGATGTTAACGACATCCTCTGGCCCTTCCAGTGCTCTGCCATTCCTGAGGAAGTCCCTGCAAGCAAGACTGTCTTATTTGAGGTCTCTGGCTGAGTGTGGGTAACCATTACCTGCAGTCTGAGATAGGGGCAAGTGCAGTGCCACACCAAAGGTCAAATGGCAGCTAAATGCTCCTTGTTGAGCTGCCACTGTTGCCAGCAGCAGCTACGCTTCCTGGCTTAAAGGAGACTTAATGACCCAAAACAACTAGTCAAGATACACGTGCAAAACAAAAGTGAAGCATCACCTTCCATGTTACTAGCAGCATAGGACCAAACTCAATACTAGAAAAAGAGAGAAGGAGAACAGATTCAACTTGAAACAAGCTTTTAGCAGCTCTACAAAAGTATAAGCAGAGTTTCCTTTAACCCAAGTGGCAGCAAAGCTGCAAAAGGTGGCATGAACAATGGGCTCTCCAACACTTGGCTCAACTCCATCTGACCCAGCTTTATGCACTCGTGAAATACCCAAGTTAGGTGGATCATGATAGCTTCCTCTGAGGTCACTGGAGAGAGATGGACATCTCCCACTAGGACAGAAGTCATCACCTAGACACAAGCATCTCTCTACCTCTTAATTTAGACCTGTCAGTTAAGTGGCATGAATCCAAGCCAAAGTGTATTAGAAACAGATGGTTTACACAGGGCCAACCGAACAGGATTAATATTATGCTCCCTTACTTGGCCTGCACTATTGTTAAATCTGAGTAGCAGTGCTCAATTCAGATGAAAGTAAATGACAAAAGCACAGTAATCTCCAGAGACAGAGAAATGCGTGTTTTAAGCTTCTTTGTGGCTCCTCCTGGAAAACAGCAAGGCAAATTTTGTTTACAACCCATACCACATGCAAAGACAAATGCAACCTTCAGCCAAGTTCCAGCAAAGGCAACTGTTTCTTCTAGAACTGAACTGTCATTTTTCTAAGGAAACAGTGCTTTTTGGAAATAGCAACTATATTGTAGCAAGGGACAAACATCAGGGAAATTTAATAGGTCAAGGTCATGAATGGGTGACCTTGCGGTGATCATTCTACCATAAGAGACTTAAGAATAGTTTCATTCCCTGACAGAAAGCTCAGAAATGCAGCAGCACCAGTAACCCAGAAACACTACGGTGACTCACTTGTGTTCAACCAACTGTCAACTCAGATGCTCAGGGGAAACAACAAAGGCATCAGGCAGGACACAGGCTAGCCAAGTGGACGCAATATGGCAGCACAACCTGGATTTGAGCCATAGTTCCTTTCACTGACTTGCTGGGCACCTCACTTTCTGCCTCACTTCTCACATCCCATAAAATAAGCGATCTTTTAGCAGAGGTTTGACTTACAGGTGAACATTACTGATAACCGGTAGGTGTTCTCAAAATACAAGCTGATCATGGCATACGACAAAAAACAGTATGAGATTTCCTGTTGTAACAACCCCAACCCTAATACACATACTGAATGCAGAGAGGAAGCGAGGGAAACATCCCAAGTATTGCAGGAAAACTCACAGAGCGAGCAGCTGAATAAACCTGAGAAAATAGAGAGCAGGCAAGGCTTATCACTGAGAACAGCACATGACTAGTGCGAAATCAGAGAGCACAAACAAGCTTGGCAGGCTTGAGGTCTTCTCGCAAGCAGAGGGCAGCATACGGGATCCTGCTAGCCCCCTTAAATCACACTCTATCTGCTCTTGTGCTCTGCTGTCAGAATTGGCAAAAAAATAAAATAAGAAAAGAAGAAACAGGTAGGGGACAGAGCTAGTTCAGCAGCAGCCCCCTTCTCCCAGCTGCTTAGAGCTCCAGCTTCCAGTATTTGCCTCTCTCTTTCAGCTCTGCCCATGCAAACTCCTTTCAGCTATGCCCCATATGACTCACATTTGTGACACTTGCTCCGCACCACTGTGCGTACAGAGACACTGACATTCACACCATGTTCTACTTCGTCAGTGTCACGTATAAGCAGCAAAAAATTAAGAGGGAAGGTTCCTTTTCCCTCCCTCCTCCTGCGTCATTAGAGCCTCATCTTTTGCTCTGCAAAGCTTTAAAAAAAAAAAAAAGAGAAAACAGATCTGAAATTAAATGGGAGGGTGTAAAAAGTGTCTGGAACAAAATACCATATGTGCAATGCCTTTTCTCCTGTTCTGTGAGCTGCAAAAGAAAACAGCATCTTCACTGACAGAAGCGAAAGGGCTGTCTCAAGTTATTGGGGGTGGGGAAGCAAGAAGAGAGGCAAGAAAGACACATTGTCCACAGTTCAGAGAAGAGCCACCATGAGTAAGAAAGTTGCAGAAGTGACAGCTTCACTGCCTCCCTGCCCAGCTGGCTCTCCAACCTGCCTAGAAGCAGCATCCAACACCACAGGAAGGGCTGGCTTTGTTTTCAACACTGTTGGCTGGTGGCCTTATACACAGGATTACGGAACACTGCTTTCCTCACAAGTTATGATGGGACAATTTATTTTCGTTGGCATAAGCAGAGACAGAGAGCCAGTCTGATCCACTCTGCAGTAGCAGGACACTGTGAAAGGCAATTTTACATGTGTACATTACACAGTCATAATACAGTGTGCACATTACATGCAGCCTGTCTTAGAAGAAAACCTTCAAAGAGAGGCCTTTGATTTCTGAAGATAAACTGAAACATCTACAGTCAGAATCTTCAACCTTCAGTCCCCATCATCCATGTGCACCTACAAAGCAATACCCTGTTTTGACTGCCTTCATGACTTTCAACTCCCCATTCCCTCGTATTTCCACAGAAGTCTGCCCTGTGAAGCCACAAGAGGATTTTCCCACCCTGTTGACATCATCTCCTCCTTGTTACACCCAGTCCAGCCCATGGCACTCAGCACAAACTGCAGGCTAACTGCTGGGTAAACAGTACCAGATCCATTGAACTCCAGTGATCCTTGCTGACATTAAGGCTCATAGACAGCTATTACAAATCAAGGCCAGACTAGTGAGCAGCAACTTTGTCCACCTGTAGCGATGCAAACTGCTCCACAGGAAATCTAGAAACTCCTAACAGTCACACTCTGCTCTCATCATCTGCACACACACATGCACTTACAGGTGCTAAATACCAGCCTCACTTTTTACATCCTCTGTGACTTTTTCCCTCCCCAGTCCCTCAAGTTCGTTGTGTCCACTCTGACCCTTCAGACTTAAACACTAAGGCGGCTTGGCATGTCAGATTTTAGAAAAGCTTCTTTTTCCTCAACACTTCCAGCTTTCAGTCAGTCCCACAGTTTTGGAAGAACTGGGCTGTAAGGCTCAGAAACACATTCCCCGACTTGTTTGTCAATACACATGCAGCTGACCAAGTGCTTAGCTCTACTGTAGCGCTATCATACATAAATCTTCATATACTTCAAATCAAGATGAGAAGAAAAAAACCCCACCAAACAGCAACAAAGAACCCACCAAGCACAAATAAATAACTGCTAAAATCATCAATGTATCAGCTGCAATAGCAACATTTTAGAGAGGATTTTTCTGGGGGTTTTTATTATTACTATTAGTATATCTGCAGAAGGCAAGCCAAGAAAAGAGAAATAGATCCAAGCCCTGCATCTGAGCAAGCTCTCTGGAACAAATGCAGACACGTTTCAGGGCTGGCAGATCATTGTGCTGAAATTAAGTAGTGTGGGTTGTGACAGAAACACAATTTTTGATATCTGGTATGAAATCTGTAACGCATGCCACTGAATAAAAGCTTCCACAGGCTGTACAGCAGCACCTAAATATTTGTCCTACTGCTGTTCATCCACAGCAGGCACACATTCAGAAACTGAAAGACAAAGCCAAACCAAAGTTCAGACTGACTTTTCTACCTCCAATTTGCATTGCACTTTTCCCTCCAGGGATCTCGCATGGTTTGGTTTGGATTTCATCCCAGCTTAGTCCCGAACAGAGAGATGTATCAAAAAACTTCAATGCACCAACACATTTCATTTTAAATTTAAGTATTTGAAATTACTTTGAATGCATGTTCTCGACATTTCAATACTATTCTGGATAACTTTTTAATCCACCCATTTTTTCCCTAAGTGGTTAGAGTGTAGGGCAACTGGACTAAACTAAAAACACAAGAAGATTGCACCAAGACACACATCCACAGAATGAAAGCTGTGCGGGTGGAGTACCCCTCTCCCATGGGAAACAAACTTTGGCACTAGCTACTCAAAATCCAGTTGTACCAAACACTGTCCCCCATGAAGCAGGACAAAGCCATGAGCCAACAGCAGAAAAAGGAAACTCCATGGGGCAAATAAGCTAGTTCTGACTTTCACCCCTTTCACTGCAGAGGCAGATATTGGGACAAATGCCTTGAGGATGTGGGGTGGATATGCAGGGTCAGAGCCAACTCTGCAACTCATAGAAAAGCCTGCCCAACAGAACTAGTCTCCAACAGGCAAAGGCAGGGTTAATACATACACCTCTGTGTGTGTGTGCCTGTATATAGTCATACATGCACTAAGAAAATACCACGAGGAGGGGAAAGCAGGAAAAAAAAAAGCCAGAAAACAAGGCTTATTAAACTGTAAATGCTTTGATGCAGAGAATCTTGTGTGTTCTTAAGTTGGCTGAAACAATGCCCCAGAACTGGTTCTCCTTTCATAATACAGTACAACGGAACCTGAAACCATTATTGTCTAGCAATGGCTCATCATGGGTCCCATGAATAAAGGACTTGGCAATAACCCAGCAGCCACAAGGCTTATGACAGCTTTCTCAGGAACTTATGAGAATTTGACTTCTTTCCAATAACTCCCTTAGGCTCCCAGAGGAATCCCCAAACAGTTTCTCAAGCCCTAGGAGTCAGGCCAGTTGACAGGAAAGAGGATACTCAAAAGGCACTGCAATGACAATCCTGCAGCCAAGTAGGAATACAAGCAAGCAATAAAACTGATGCTAAACAGGTCCACAATAAACTGGCCGTAACCATAATTTAAACAGTAGGGCACTGCCAAAATGAAATGGTCATTTACTGACAGAGAGAGTAAAGAAGAAAAAAACCCCAACAGAACAGTAAGAGATCACAGACAACTTCCAGAAAACAAATGCTTCTCAAGCCTACCACTGCATCTAGATGAAGAAATCTCCTCCTCTACTTCTAAGCATAGCTTTCTGTGTCCTCACCTCCAGCAGGGGAGAAGGATCTTCTGGGCAGTTCTTGCTTTCTGGAATAAAGGCATTCTATTACCCATTCTCCAAGTAAGATTTTCTTGCATGTGTGGCAGAAAACTCCTAGTCATCCCATGGTCCCTTTCCTCCAGATGTCCTGATTCACCCTGACAAAGGCAGAATGCCCAAGTAGCAGTGCAGGCAGAGCCACTGCAGCACAGCCCTAGCCCACTACTGCTGTGGCTGAAGCTAGGAATGCTTGAAAGAGGGCGTTCAGCTGGCTCTTCTCTACAGTAGCAATAGCTCTTCTGTACTCCACGAACCCTTCCTCGATCCATAAAGTGGCTGCACATGTGCTGGGGGGAAAGCCATTTTCACCCACATACCTTTTTGCCCTGCGGGATAGAAGCGAAAGTGTATTCGTTCAGCATGCATTCTGAGAAGGTAAAGCATCTGTGCTTTAAACTGACCCCACACACCAGGGCTGTAGCTCAATAGAGAAGCAGAAAAATGTGTCTCCTTTGCAAAAATGCAAATACATCCAAACATACCTCTGGCCCAGATGCAGACAGGTGGCATCCTTCATGTAACACTGTACATGGCTAACATTAACCCACATTCCAGATAAACCACTGCGCAATTCAGTTATTACAGAGCTAAGCAGAATCAACACACATTCATCTTCAGAGGTTTCTCAATACAAACAGAAAAGCTATCTTTCACAGGATACAAGCACTTTCTTAATATTAAGCTTTTTAGCTTCTCTATGGAGAATGGCAAATATTATAAATCAAGACAAGAAGTGAAGCAGCCTGACAAGGTCATACAAGAGGCCTGCAGGGAAAAGGCCATGGCTATGGGGATGTGCCAGGGAAGAGAACCCACGTCCATTCGCTCAGCATGCCGCTCATCAGACCAGGGGGTGCAAGGGAAAAAGGTGGAAAGATGTCTTTGTTCTATGCATACCTGGGAGAGAGCCAATTTAAGGAATCAAAATAATTTGGGGGTCCTCAAAATACTCAAGCATATCCTAAACAAGATGGGAAAAGTGTTCTCCAAATAGCTTTGGGGAGAACAGAGGTATATACAGTTAAGTACCATTTTAGATCAAGCAGGGATTTGAAGGCAAGCTGCAAACAAAACCGTAACCTTGATCTTGCTGTTCTTTTTACTTAGGCCAAAAATGAATGCAAAGCCCCAACCAAACCCATCGGTCCCTGGGCACAGCTCAAGCAGCCTATTGTTCCAAGAGGACTTATCAATCACTACAGACAACCCTCCCTGATCAGGTCATATGATTGAAGGCTTTACTTTATTATTCCCTCACACCACCACCAAGCAAAGCAGCAGCAGCAGATCAAAGGAACTGATGCCCTTCAGAACAGATTCCTGAATGACTGCTCCCTGATGTGCACGTGACTGTGATTTAGCTGTGCACACTGGGAATGCAGGAGTAACAACGCCACGTATGCCGTTACTTACCGAGTTTAAAGAGGCAACAGAACTGAAAACAACCTGGACACTCAGAAGTCAAGTTGGTCTTGAATCTCAAGTTTATTAAAACTTCACAACTATTTAACCCTGTAAGTTGCAGCATTCCCAAGTACTATACACATGCTGAAGAGTGCTAGAACTGCTGGGTAGAGCCAAGAGATGATGGAAAACTCATTGCAAGCTACCTCCCCACAGCTCAGTTCCAGCTCCAACATACTGTGTTTTACCAGCGTGCAGGCCTCAGGGCTTCTCCGCAGCAAGATGGAGACCCTCCCTCAGCTTTCTAGTCCTGAGGCTACTATACCCCACAGTTTCCCAACCCTCTGCTACTCCAGTGCTACTGCGTTTTGATTAAAATGCTGGAACTGGCTCTTGAATAATAAAAAAATTCACCTGCAAGCAAAACAGCTGCGAAATCCATATTCATAAAGAATTTGAGGAATGTAGAGGCTTCTCCCCCTTCACCCACTGAAACATAATTGTTCCTGGTCTTTCATACAAAACATGCCATAATTTCTTTCTTTCCTGCAGAGAAGTCACTGTGCATATGTCTACCACTGTATTGCCTCAATATTTTTTTCAGGAAGCACTTCTCTAACAAAAAGGTTTTCACTTGTACAAAGTAAACTGTATTGTTTCTGCAAAATTTCATTTGAGAATCCACAGTTAAAGTGCAGGACCCCTACGGTTACCATTTCTGCAGTGTGATAGCTTCAGCATCCCTTGCGAGATGAAGTATGTCACCTTAATGCATCCTTAAGGTGAGAGAACGACCAAGCTGATTGGCTTCATCACCCTAAGGACACACAAAGTGACATACTTAATCTGATGAGAGACGCTAAAGCAGTGCCTCTTAATAATTTATGAAACATTTGGCTGTTTTTAATTTTAAAAACAGCAGCTCAATAAACAAAAGCAATGGAACATTCCCTGTGGATGGCACAATGATCTGTGCACAGCAGCCCACTCATCTGAGTGGTAACACGATATCCTACACATCAACTCTGTCCCCCTTGCCATGCCAACACTGAAAGCCCCATACACTGGGAGGTCTCAGGCTCTGCGCACCAACAGGGACTTTTCCAGAAATAGCTGTCTTTCACCAGGATGCAGCACATCGCAGGGGCAGCTTTGGAGCTGGTTTAGGACATGCAGCTTCCATACACAGCACCTAAATCTGGACACAACAAGCTGACACGCCCAAGCTGAGGAAGTGGTTTTAATCAGAAAAACTGCATTTTCTTCCCTACCTAGTCAGTTCCAGAACAAGGCTACAGTTACAGGTTTTCAAGAAACAAATTGCAAGCATCCCACTGTACTACAACTGCATGTTTGCTTTAAGCTTACCTTCTTTAAGTAGCCACTGCTGGCCACTGTCAGAGACAATGTACTCAGCAAGATGGATCTTTGCTGCTACTTAGAACAACCATCTTTTATTCCCACTCCCATGAAGGCCTGCAAGACACAAGACCAGCCAGAAGACAGATGGAAGGAAAAGTCCAAGCATTAAGTTTAAATCCAGACATAAGCATCCCCAGAAGGCACAACGGACAGCCTTTCAGCAGAACCTGCTCCTTAATTCTTGGTTCCAAATACATCCATCAACACTTACAAGAGCCTCAGAGATAAGACTTATATTTAAGTTAGAAAATCCCCCCCATTCCTTTTCATTGGAGTTCAGAGACTCAAAGATGCCAGGGCAAACTATGACAAGAGGACTGGCATGCTGCAGTCTCTTTAAAGAGAGATAAGTCTTGATGGAAGAGGACCTGCTTATACACCCGGAGAAAAAAAGTTCCCAGCAAAAGACAGGAAGTACATCAGAGACAAAAGCTCATCTATGAGCAAAATGGGAATGCACAATTTGCTTTCACCATGGAAGAGTAACACCTTGGGGCTCCTCCCTTCAAGCATTAATAAATGACAAGTCCTGGCCTCACCTCAATTTCACAGTCCATCCTTTACTCCAGAAGTAAAGATTCTGCAGAAATTAAAAGCATTATCCCAAGAAAGGGGATTATTTTGTCATCTGAGGACACTTGCATGGAAGAGCAGAGCTGATGGGCAGCTCCTGTGTTCCGATTAAAATACTGCCTCACGATATTACTTCCCCTCCACCCCCCATCATGAAACAGTCAATTAGGCTGTGATAGATTCATGTAATAAAGGCTTTTTCCTTATAAAATATGTCAATCCAAGTCTGGCAAATATTATACTTTTGCCTCAAAGTGACCTTACTGAGAACAAACATGACAGATAAAACCAGTCCTAAACTAGTTAAATACTGACATCTGAGGAAGCAGAGAAGTGAAGGAGTAGACAAGTGTATTTTCCAATCCCATCTCAGTGCTTTAAAAAAAAAAAAAGGGGGGGGAGCGGGGCAGGTAGAGGGAGTTAAGGATGATAAGCTATTTCCATGAAGCACTGTCTTACCTTTTCTTTATTAATTTTATACATGTACATACACACACACAAAACTACACTCACCTGCCACCTACAACAACCTCTACAGGTACAATAGCAGGTTAAACTGAAGAGCTTAAAATTCTGTTCATGGCATCACACACAATGGTGTCTGATGATCATCATGATGACCATCCATGGACAATTCTTAGACCAGTCTCCTACATTAAGGGACCTTACACTACATAAAAAAAAGTCATTATTAAAACAAGAACTACCTTTGTGGAGCACCCACCCCTAGCCAGAGCAACACCTCAGCTCACTTCTAAACATAACTAGGAATACCCTGAAAACGTGGAAAGTCCAGTTATGCTTCTCCATAGCAATGCCCTGTCCCCAGGGGCCCAGTGCAAATGGGAGGACCCCTGAAAAAGCACTAACACACACAAGCAGCAGGGGAGAATTCACAAATCTTGGAAAGCTACTAAACACCATCACTGCTCACCATCTCCTCCCAGTTCGTTAGCAGGAGCAATCACTAGGGACACCACAGGATCATTAAAGATATCTTTAATGATCTACGTACAGTGTCAGAGTACCAAGTACAGAGCACCATCCCAGCACCCTAACTCCTGCCCAGTGAAGCAGAACAAAGCCTCTGTCCCACAAAAACAACAGCAAGATAAAATCTCTGCCCCCTTCTCAAGTAATAGGCAGTGATCTTTACATCTAACACAAGGACACCTTAAATCGTTTTACAGAAAAACTTTGCATTTTTGGACACATCTACAGGACTTCCTCATATACTCTCTTTAGCAGAGACATCTGCTACTCAATATATATTTCATATAAATCCCACCCTCTGAATCCTTTCCATCGGTTGTCACTAATGAAGCTTTGTGTGCAAAACCAAGTGCATTCTGCCCCCATTAGGAAGCCAATTACAGCAGGAAAAACAAGCAATTAACAAGGTGTAAAATAAACATCCTGCCACCTGTCTTTTAATAGCAACCCCACTTCAAACAAGCCACAGTCTCAGCACAGCTTTCAGAATTGGCAACTGATATTATATATGTATTTATGCAGCAGCTGCTCTTCATTGCAACAAATATTACAGGCTTACCAGATAAGGTCAGCATATTTTTAAAAAAATATATCGCAAGTATTAAACCCTGCTTTGAGGCCCTGAATGTTGCTTTTAATGAAATCAGCAGCATCAGGCTTGTCTGGTATTAGAGTGGAGCTGCAGTCACATCCCCAGCTTAGCAAGGTTTCTCTTCATTTCTACTTGCTTAGCAGCTTCTGTATTTGTTTCACTAAATCCAGGGGCCTGAGCAACTATTAAACAACATGCAGGGCAACTAAACAATGCAAAGCTCTACAGAGTAGACAAGCCTTTCCTCCTTCCATCATCCCTGCCTCTCCTTCTTGGCTTTCTCCACCTCCCTACCATTACATATAAAGCTATATCCAATTGTGATGGAGGAGGGCATATAATCAGGCAGAAAGCCACCCACTCAAAAAATCAAGGCGAAAACAAATCAAGACTCCAGCTTAGTCTTTGCTTCTTGAGCCTGCAAGCTTTAGAAGGAAAGGAGGGAAGTCCTTCCAGAGTCACACTAGCTAGCTCCCAAGGGAGCCACTTTTCCTTTTGTGAAACAGGATGAATTACACACTTCTGAGTAGTTAACCAGGACTAGAGAAAGCCCAACAGTAAACCTGCAGGATTTAATAGACTTGGAGTGGAGAATGTGCCTGAGAAAACAGCAGCCAAGCTTCATCATGGATGTTTGGGGTTGGGGTTTTTTTTGTTTGTTTGTTTTGGTTTAGGTTTTTTTATCTGCCCCTCTCTCTCTCTCCTGCTACATACTTATTAGTTATGTTTTCCATGTCACATTTCTGTTCCTAACATCTTATTTAATCATTCATTTCAAGATTCATGCAAGTCTTTTTCTCTTAGGGTTCTTCTCTAGCTTTGTCAATATCCAAGGAGTACAACACTGAATAGGGCACCACAAACTTTTGCAATCACATACACAATTCTGAGGTGTTAGTTAGGGAAGGAGCAAAAACTGGTAACATTCTTTCTCTAAATGACCACAGGAAGCAAGAGGAAACAGAGCTTTTAACTCGAGAGTCAACAGGGCTAGTCACAGGTTTATAGAAGGTTGCAAGTCGTGATCAATAGTACCAGAACAATCACTCACTGAAAAGTTCTTCTAAAAAGTCCTGAGTTTAAATACCTTTGAGTACAACTGCTACCTAACGGGCAATTCAGATCTTAAAAGACCCAAGTCTTCAGTTCTGGTGATTATCTACATGTATGCAGGAACAAGCAAAGTTAGAAGAGGAACAACAGTGAAAGGTGAAAAGTCTCCAGACTCATGAGGGTGCAACACCTAAACCTGACCCACTGCAACCCACAGAGCTAAAAAAAAAATTCTCAGCCACTGGTTCCTCATGCTACCAGTACAAGTGCAGAGATCCCACAACTCCTTCATACAGCCCTAATTACAGAGACAGGTCACAACAGACACAATCTGCCAACATGAGCTGCAGGAGGTCAGATGGCCACTCAAGCTATGAAAGTATTTTAAGAGTAGTTCAGTCACGCAGCTCACTTAACTGACTTTTTTCTGGGTTGTTTTTTAAACAAGCAGCAATATTTTCCCTTACATTTTGTGGATGGGAGAATAGGAAGCAGGATCTACTCAGTCACCAGTCCAGGGTTTCAGTACTCATCACTAACAATGTCATGGAGCAGTCATTGTCTAGCAGCATTTTTTAAGTCTAAAAAAAAAAGAAGCCAAAAACGAGCCTCACCCAACAGTGATGGTGGGACAGAACACTGTCAGCTTTCAAAAGTTGTTCAGATCACAGGAAGAAGTCCTATACTGTGGGATACATTATCTGCAATGCCTCATATGACAGAAGCTGCTCCAGAAGCACATCAGAAAAGCACTCCGCAGTTCTCAAACTTGCTTCAACTCAGTTACTTCTAGGGAAGTCTCTTCTGGTCAATGCTGAGGAGTGCTCTGATGGGTTTCCTGACCACCAGGCTGTCTGAAGGTCCAAAGAATCAGCAGTTTGGGGACCACTGCTTGTTGAAGATGGCAAGAGACCAGAAATGGGATGAGAACTTACTGTGAGAAAGACCCATGCAGCTCTAGGATTAGTTCTAGGAGATAGGACTCCAATTCTTGCCGTTCTTCTTCAAGGGTGCTTAAAGAGACCTAATTTGCCAATTCTTCCCATCCTCATCCCTCTTCAGGAGGATGGTTGAAGAGACCAAGTTTGACTAAATACTAAACTGCAACAGCTGAGTGTCTGCAGCACCCAGCTCACCTGAAAAAGCTGAAAGGTGGCATGCAACAAACAGCTCACTCTGCAGAGTCACCCTAGTCAGCATGAACTACAGCCCATAAAACACTGACTCCGATTCCTAATAGTCACATGTGCACACATCCCCTCAACTCTTTTAAACAGACTTCTGTGGTTTGGCAAACAGTCAGATTAAGCAGAGGATGCACGAAGCTGAGTAGACAATGTTCTCAGTATGTAGCAGTCTCTCCAGGTCATAGATCATAAAAATCCTTACATTTTCTAGGATCAAAGAAGCTACAGTCATAAAAGACCTATTAGTTCATTAAGCTCATCACCCAGCCGAAGTGGGTTATCCAGAAAAGACGTAACAAAGTTAAAGTAACACTGTGAGGAAAAGCCAAGTAAATTTTTCTTTGAAAAAAAGATGCTAAGCAAAGTCAGATATGAGAACTAGATCTGAAAGTTAAAATTCAGTTTTGCTTTCAAGAAATAAGCAAGCATATTTCTACAAGGCAGCCGTAAGATGCTAACCTACATCTCATGATGTGGCTCTGCCATGAAGCCCCTGTGACAGCCCCTCTTTCTCACTCCAATTGCAAATTTCCATCTCCAAACACAACTGCCTTTCACTGCACAGTTCAGTAAGAAAATTACTTTGGAGCCCTGGTGCTGAAAATGCATCAAAGCACAATCTCCAAATTCTCAACCCACCAAAAAAAAAAATCAAAGGAGAAAAAGAAAAGACACAGTTTGGCTCCCGCTGGCCTACAATAACAATAATGATAATAATCTAGAGATCGCAGGAGGTTCATCTACCCTCCATGCCAAGTCAATTCACTCCATTCACGACTGCGTATAATTGTTCATGGGACTGCAAAAATTACTGTCTTTTCGCTAGCAATCAGAATTGTAAAAATGCTTTCAAACAGCCTCAAACCCTTATTTGTTAAAACAAAACTATTTGCTCTTTTACAGTTCAAGTTAGGTCTGGCATTTCTGTGCAGAGGGTCAATAATCCAGTCGTTCAAAAAATAGTCACGAAAGACGTATTAACGTAAGCTGTGCATTAAGGCACAATTATTTATATGCCTGACAGTAATGGCTCTGTGCTGTGCACTGTATCAACTCACAGATACTTTAGCAGGAAAATAAAACACTTTTGGAGAATTTCTGTTCTGCTCAAGGACAATTAGTGTAATGCTGACACTGTAAGAAGAGAAAAATAAGGACTGACAGTGCTCAGACTAATGCTTCGTCCCAGAGTCTCTAGAACAGCAGTGTCTGTCCCTAAAGTTTGTAGCCATCACAGCATGCTTGCCTTTGCTAAGCACACCTAGTCTGTGCCTAATGCTTCCCCAATCCTGAGATTAACGAAATACAAGTAAACAGTTTCAAGATACATTATCCTCTGCAACCAAACCTCCCCCGGCCTGGGGTGCCCAATGAAATCGGCTGCTTTGCCTGCAACCAAGCATTGCCTCCCAAGCAAGGGGAGCTTCCCTTGTCCCCCTGACGCCGGGAGAAACGCTCGTGTTCCTGCAGGCTGCGCCTACGGCACTGCCCCTGGGCAGCAGAGGCGATACCTCAAGGGCAGCGTGTGCCTCTGTCGAGCCGCTTCGCTCTTACGTTGGCTACGCACAGCTCCCAGAGAGATTAAAAGTTAAACGGGACAGCGTCAAGTCCGGTCTGACCCCGGAGTTTAAAAACTCTCGACAAACCCGCAGCCACGATCGCCCCCACACTTGACGGACTCCAGGGCGGGTTTGCCTCCAAAGAAATAAACGCTGTCTGGGCTCTGCAGAACAGCGGGAGGGAAAAAACCAAGGACCCTTTGGGACGGGCGGCGGGCGAGGGGAGCGGGTTATGCACCCGGGCGGCAGCCGCTCCCGCCTAAGGGAGACCAACGAAAAGCGGATGAACAGCCCCAAAACGAGCCGCAACGACGCGTTTCTACAGGCGCGAGGCGGCAGCGAGCGACGCCGCACGCCGACCGTTGGGGCGGGGGTCCCAAGCGCCGCGCGCCGACCGCGGGGGGCGGGAAGGCGTCCCGTCCCCCCCATCCCCTCACGCCCTCCCACAGGCAGCCGCTCACCAGCCGCCGCGGCGGGAGGGGGCTCTGCTTGCTGCCGGGACGGGCTCTCCAGCCGCGGCGGCAGAGGCGCCGAAGGACACCGGCGACCCTGCCCGTGAGGGAGCGGGCCGGCTGCCGCGGGGTACCAGTACCCCGACCCTACCCCACAGCCCTGCCCGCCGGGGTCCCCATCACGCCCCCGCCCTGACAGGGCTGGCGGCTACTGCGCTGCAGCCACCAGTTGCGCTTCCCGCCCCGGACGGCTCTGGTACCTCAGCCAGGATGGGATGAGAAGTCTGGTCGCTGTAAAAGCCCTCCCGCAATGCAACAAGTGCCCACCCACCTGGGAACGAGGAGAAGGAGGAGGAGTAGGGGCGGGCGCCGCGCTCAGTTATTCGCACCGCCGGTGCCGCCGCTCCGCGCTCCCGCCGCGCCACACGCGAAACGCGAAAGCAAGCCCGCCCCCCCTCCTCCACGCTCTTTTGAGCCGCCCGGGACGCCGTAGGCTCGGACGCTACCATCCCGCCTCCCCGCGCGGAAGAAGGGGTGCGCCGATCGCCCTCCTGCCCGCCGGCCGGTCCCGGCGGCGGTGCGGATATCCCCGCCGCAGTGGTAGCGCCCCGGCCGCCGCCGCCGCCGCCCCGGGCGTGAGGAGGAGGCGTAGCGGTAGGAGCCGCCGATGGGGCCGTGGCCCCCTGAGCGCCGCGGTGGGGCCTGGGGCTCCCTCGCCGCCTCCGGGCGGGGTGCGCGGGCGAACTGGCACCGGTCTCCTCCGGGGAGGCCCGCCCCAGGGAGCCAGGCCGCAGCCTGCGGCTCCCCCGGCCGCCCCCAGGCGTGCGCCTCCGGCCCCTGGGCCTCCCAGCCGGCGGGTGTGGGGCCGAGCCGCCGGCAGAGCGCCGCCGCCCCGCGGGGAGCCCCGGGTCGCGGTGCGGCGGACAGGGTCGTGCCTGCCCCTCGGCCCTGGGAGAGGCGCGGCCCGAGCCGCCGTGCGCCGCTCTAATCCCGCGCGTCCGTAGGAGGCCTCTGTCTCGCCTAACCGTCACGCAGCCTGCTGAGCTGCCTTTGGAGACATGTGCAACTTCTGAATTGCCTTTCCTGTATTCGAATCGGGTATTTAAGCATTTTGCAGAGACGTGATACTCTTTTTTTTTTTTTTTTTTTTTAATGTTCCAGCTACAGTGCAAAAATGATCATCCCGGTCAGATGTTTCACATGCGGCAAAATAGTTGGAAACAAGTGGGAAGCCTATCTTGGCCTTCTGCAAGCAGAATACACGGAAGGGTGGGTACCATTTCCCTACGTCCTTTGACTCGGATTTTAGTTGAGATTGCATAGTGCATAAGATACATAAGTGTAGGATCGTGACATCACAAAGTACCTGTAAAGAGGCTAAAAGCTACAGATACCTTCTGATGCTAACTATAGAGGCTAGAAATTATAGTAGGTAAGAAAGTACACATTTCCCGACTGAATCTTTCTGGGTAGTAGTATGGAAGTTGTGAAATCATAACCTTTATACCCAAAACAGTCTCAAATCTTTAACTCGCTATGGAATGGGAAGGAGAGGAACAAGCAGTACAGTCAACTTTGGCACATATGTGTTCTTCTTTTTAAAGGTGACAGAAAGAAGTAGTTACAAGTGTAAGAAGCAACTAACATTGTTAACAATGTATATGCCTTTTAGGTTTTCTTAAAAGTGTTTCATATTTGCTACCCAGAAATGCTAACCTTATTTGAAAGCACTGGTGTGCAGGAGGGAAGGGGACGTTTTAACTGCTCTAGGTACCTGACTGATAGTCCTAACAAATCTATTTTAAGAAGTCTGTGCATGCTTTGCATAGCCAGGATTACCTTTTAATAGTTCAAGGAGGGTCTAGCTGTGGTGGGACTACTTCAGAAGGGTTTGAGAAGGTAACTCTTGAGAAATGTTTACATTGTCATGAAGTTTATGTATGAAGAAGAAAAAAACATGGATGTTTACAATTCGGGGTGGGGGTGAGGGGGCTAGAAGTTTGATAGACTTCCCCAAGTGATCTTGAAACTGTGAAGTAGAATGAAAAGAGTATTTGCTTTGCATTCAAATTGTTAGGGTTACTAATAGGTTTTTTTTAATGGACTTATGTCTGTGAACAATCAGAAGAATGTATATTAACATTACAGATTTCACTGCCGTTTCTCTAAAGTAAATCTGAAAACATTTTTATAGTTTAGAATAGGATTTTGTCAAATGTTAAACCCTGGAGCATGGAACAAACAGGGAAATAAAGCTTTGGGTTTTGAGCCTTATCTAAACTGTGGAAGTTGTGATTATTCTTTGTGCTTTTCACTGCTTGATGTTGAGTTTGCAGAGGAAAGATGTCCTGTCCCCCCACCATTTATCAGTTTCATTAAAAACCAACCAGTGAAAACAATTCAATATTATTTCTAAGTCTCATTACTTCTGTGAGTGGTCTTTTTAGAGCACATTTACATCCCAGAACCTGTCAAGCATAGCTGGGTGGACTATTGCAGCTGCTAAAGTAAAGGTATTTGGAAAGTTCCTACCAAAAAAAAATATTTTTTTTTCTTTCATTTATGGTGTATTAAAATAGTATGGGTTGTTAATCAAATCTCACTAATACTGAAATTTATCAGACCTATTCCGGTAGCACTTCTGACATATTTTCCAAGCATTACATTTTCATATTTTTCCTGTCTTCATTATTCCTCTGCTTTTGTGTGGGACAGGAAGATGTGCATTGTTATTGATAAATGCTCGCTTGAAAACAATTAGTACGGTCACTTCACCAGTGTGATTCTGGGATGCCTGTTCAAACTAATACAGTTATGGTATTGTAAGAGCAGAAGCAGAGTTTACAGATATCAAACAGTTAAAATCTTACAGTGCGGTGTCAGGATCACTGTTAATGGTGGCTTAAGGAATGGCTGGACAAAATAGAAGAAATAAACTTGTCTAAACAATTTGTGGTTAAACCACCCACACTTTTCTGTTTGTCCCTTAAAATTGCTCTTTTTCCACAAGTTCTTGGAAGCTAGAGGAAAAGGGAAGTACAGCTGAAGTTGTTTTAGCTGAAATGCATAGTATGGCTTCTGAAGTTGTGAGGAATGTTAGCGTTTTGCATCCCTGATTAACAGGTATCAACAGACATCAGATGCTTTAGTTCAAGTGTTTTGGAAAGTTTAAATATCATGTGATAGTATTTATAAACACTCTTTTTTAAAAAAATACACTGTTCATATACTTCTCTTAAATAACTTTTGCAAGTGCTAGTCCTAAAATGAATAGCCTTGCTATTTAAGCTCTTGAAGAACTGTTGATTGGTACAAGGACTAATTGATGTCATCAGAGAAGCTGCTGGAGTTTGACTCCATGCAGTTGGACTGTACTGCTTGAAGCCAAACACCCTTTTATCATTGTCCAGCTTATGCAGAGGCTTCCTTTCGGTCATTTGTACCTTAGAAAAGTATCTTATCAGCTTCTTCCTACAGGAGAATTACAGGTTTTGGGAAACTGTATTTGTTTTAAGCAAAAGCTGGCCTGTTGCACTGAGTCATACAGATCTAAAGACCTGAGATCAGTCATTTCATGAATATCAAATTCTGAAGGAGTATCAGACTGGCTTTATGGTTAATAGGTCGGAGCTGAAGAGCTTGGATAGCGTCACTTATCTTTAATATGTCTGAGAGCAATAGCCATTGAGAGGACAGGCAGTGGTTTAGGCTAGGATGACTCATACATTCTCTACCCAACTGTAAGAATCTCAAGCAATCACTCGGAAGGAATTAAGTCGAAAGACTGTAAAACACAAGTTTCTTGCTGAGCAGTCTGCACATCCTTATTTGTGTATTTGTGGGGAACAGGTTTTATAACTGAATGCCGCCTTACATGGGAACTGGAAAGGGTTCTAGCCTTTCTCAGAATTAGCATCCCATCCGTATGTGGGGTAGTTTGTATCTTGAGTTATTTTAGTTTCTGTATATCTCCCACCCTTTTAACATGGCTTAGATCACAAATTTATCTTGTGAAGTAGGCAAGTATCATCCTCAGTTTACAGAAACGATGTGTTGTGACAGTGCTTAGAGATGCTAACAATAGCGTGGACAACAACGCTCAGAGATGCTGTTTCTTATTCGTGTGTCAGGAGACTGTCTAGTGCCTTCGTGCTACCATCTACCATACCACTAGCTGGAGCTGTAGCTGGCACAGGTAATTGTGGACTGTCCAGGATTTTAAGAGGAGTGGAAATGACTTCCCATGTTTCAGAACTGTGTTCCTGTTACTATGTTCACACCTCTTGATGGATCAGATTTTTAACCAGATCAGCTCCTCTCTTTTCTAGAGACTGGTGTTTGTAAAAGGAAGACTGAGTTACTGTAACTATATAATTGAGGTTAGAAGTGCACCATATTTCAAGTCTCTTTCCAGCTGTGAAGACTAAAATTTTATTTCCAAAACCAAAATACTTGCATCTCACTTAACCTTTCTGTTTCATGACCAGATATGCCCTCACGAATGTGGTTGTTCAGAAGAGGAAATTCCAAAGAGTTATTTAGTCTGTTATGGTTCTGTTCCTAGGGGAGTTCTGCAGGCTTACCTCTGAAGGTTCAGTAGTTCTGTCAGCTAGGTGCCACCTTCAACAGAAGATCACATGCTCTTGCAGGCCAGAGAAAGGCAAACACCCTGTCAAGAGCAGTAAATAGAAAAGAACATTAACACCACATGTAAATTTCTATTTCTTTCTTTGAACTGCACACAAGTTTTCCTCTATGACTAAGCTCAAAGTAATCAGTGTGTTGCTTAGGAACGTTTACAAGTGGTTCTGACTCACTTCATCCATTTTTTTGTTGTTGTTGTTCTTGTTCATTAATAGAGATGCCCTGGATGCCCTTGGCTTGAAGAGATACTGCTGCCGCAGAATGCTCCTAGCCCACGTGGATCTGATTGAGAAGCTTTTGAATTATGCACCCCTGGAGAAATGAAATGGAAAAAGTACCCTGCTGCAAGCCATGTGGAACATATCTCTAATTCTTAACTTGAAACTGGACTTGAGGCAGTAAAGGATGAAAGCCGCATGTAGTGCAGCCATTGAGAGATGTTTACCTTCTGCAGAAAATACCACCCCGAACCACTAACCTCTTTCAAGGAAACAAAGGAAAGATGAAGTCCCCGTAACCAATATTTGGAGATGAAATTAAAAGTTTGGATGCCTCTTTTTAAATCTGTGTGTGGAGTTATTTTCTGAACTTTTTAGATGCTTCTGCCAGCAAAAATAAATGTTCGTATAGAAAAATTATTACATTTCATAAAAATATTGAAATAAAGGTAGTCTTCCTACAGTTTCTGGATAGAGTTATGTGTGTGCTTGGATCCAGCCATTTGCTTGCACTGGTTACTTTGAGGTCAGGAGTACTATGAAGCCATCAGTTCAGTGTTTTGTGCTAGGCACACAAGGCGGTTAGAAACACGGGCTGAAGCTCAGGGTTCCAGTGACAGGGAAGGGAGTAAGTTCGGGAAGAACGAGGCATTACTCCTGAATGCTTCTGGAGTGAGTAGAGCACGCTTTCCACTGCAGTTGAAGTCAACTTGCGCTCTCTCCCCCAGTTCTTATACAACACTGGGGCTGCTGTATTACAAAAAACCAGAATCAGATGGTGCAGAGCCCTTCATTTAGGTAAAACATGTATGAGTGTTCCCAGGGGAGGCGCTGGATGTGAGAATGTATGCATGCTGGTGTGAACAGGAGCAAAATCTAGATCTTGCCAAGCACCTGCACCACTGTAGCTGGTACGCATGCACGCTTTCCGCTCGTTACTCGTTTCAGTGGCGTTGTGTTGTGCTGCGTGTGGCGTGGTACTGCCCGGCAAACGGGGAGTGTTCTGCGCGCTCCCAGCAGCGCAAAGCACTGCAAGGTGAGCTGTACGTGAAGGGTGCCTACCCTGAGTCAGGTGCTGGCACTTCCAAAAGATCTCACCTTCCCGTTGCACCACCGGCTCGAAAGCTGGACCGCATTTCATGCTGGTCCTTGACATCCAGAGAATACATCATTCCAGGTGGTGTGTGCACAGGCAGACACACCCACCTTACCTGGAAATGGAGGAGGCCAATTCCTACATCTGTATGTGCTCAGGATTGTGCTCAAATGCAGCATTAGCCTGTATGCAAATGTGGGAAAATTCATTGTTACAGCAGCCTTGTAGAAAACGGATGGGAAGAGGTGCTAACGCCTTAGCTGGCTGTCATTCCTTGGTGCAGTTGAACCTTTGGCCCTCATATATCAGCCGCTGGGTAAGAAGTATCTCTGTGGGTTCTCTTCTGTAGTTGAAAAACTACAAAGAAGCTGGTTTGAACAAAACCTGGGTTTCCAGGGACGGTAATTATTTAATGTGATCACTGCGTCAACCTTGTACACACAACCCTTAAAACTAGATTGGCTCACAAAACAAGTTGCAGGCCAGCTTGCCTTCGGCTATCACCCCACCAATCTTCACACTTGAACTTGCTTTTCAATTTAGTACAAGGCAATAGTGGATGTTTCCCATATTCAGCAGTTCTTCACTGAAGACACTTTAAAACCATATGCTTTATCCTAATAAAAGAGAATTAAGCAATTAATTCTAGCATTTGTTTCATAGTTGGTTGGATAGCTTATGTTCTGCATGCCTGCTGTATTAGCTAGCTAAATGCACTTTAAAAAAAAAAAAGCAACACCCAAAACCTTTGCTTCTCTTTCAGGCTATTTTTTTAAAAGGACACTATGAAATATAGGATGACCTTTCCAAACAGAACTCCTGCAGGACACTTTTTCCATGTTACAGTGGCGCGTTACATGGAGATACGTGCCAGCTTGTTCACAGAAAGATAAAAGCACCGGGCCCAGCGCTCGTTCCATGAGCTGTGCTGAGAAAGCGCAGCAGCTCAGGCTGGCGCTGCTGGCAGAGGCAGCCGTGCATTATGCTGTGTGGAAAGCTGTCCTGCACCAGTGCCAAAGAGCTGGATTAGATGAGCTGAGAGGACCTTGCTTCTATCTGCAAAAGCAATTCTCTAATCTAGTTTTCTGCTTTAGAATAACATGTTTCTTTTCAAAGCTGATGCCAAGTTGTCTGACAGAAAAAGCTATGGCTCCTAAATAATGAAGATGTAATTTGCAAAAACACAGCAGGCCTCATTCAAAAATTTGGAGGAAGAAGAAAAACCACCTTGGTTACTCTCACTGCTGTTTCCCGGACAGAAAACAGGGTGCAGTGGAAGCCAATGGCAGCCCGGTATCACTCAGTCAGACAGATGTTGCACAAGGAGCAGCAAAAAAACCTAAGTAGCAAGACTAAGTCACAGCAGACGTTAATAATATAGCGCATGCAGCACACGACAACCTGTCTGCGTTGCAGCTTTTCCTCAGGAGTTTGCAAACACAGCATTGACCAAAAAAGCCATTTCTGTAATGCGGCAGAGCAAACAGTTTATCATGTTCATATGAACGGTTATCTCAAGAGTTTTGTCCTTGGGAGGGTTAGGAGCAGAAGCAGAGCTTAAATCCTGTTCCATTAAAAGTCAGTGAATTTTTCAATGGATTTCTATAAATGCCAGCTTTCACCCCTGCTCTTTGGTAACTGGGAAAGTAATTCCCTTTCACTGTCATTTCTCCTGTGCTTGTTTCTGCAGCTCTTAATAACATAAATGTATTGGATCTGATTTCTAACCTGCCAGATCTCTTTGAGAAGAGCTATTAAATATGCTCACAACAACCGTACTTTTTAAAGCCAATGCAAAAGACACGTCTGTATATGCAGAAAAAAAAGCCTCAATTTACCCTGAATCTTAGTGAAAAGGAGCCCTTAGCTGAATCAACAGATAGGCAGAAGTGGCAAAAAAAGAGAAATTGTACTGAATATGCAGCCCTTAATTACATGCAGAAACCTGTCAGTTGGAAGATCACTGAAAAACAAAAATCCCACCACTCCTCTGCAGTCATTAATTCACTTTATATATAAAGCATTTTGGAAATTTTTTCAGTCTGTTTTGAAAGACTGTTGCAGGGCTCACACTAACCTCATGTTGGAAAAGCAAGGAAGCACAATGGGAAACGTAAGAGAAGAACCCCCCCGGCACCCAGGCTGCAGCCTCCCTGGGGCCAGGGCTGCCTCAGGCAAACTTCCACACATCACTATCATATAAAAATAATGAACTAGTGACTGAGAAGCACATGATGGGAGTTGAGGTCATGAAAGTACAGAGGAACCTGCTTGTGGAGTCCAGTGTCCTGCTCTGACCTGCAGCATCGGCACCAAGCTATATGTGTGCTTGGAAAGCATTATGTTTCTCAAAATGACAGGTTGTTTTTTTTTTTTAAAAAAAAAAGCCACAAAACCAGAAAAACTCTTAATCACAATTCCGAGTCCACCAGCAGGAAGGAAGTGAAGTGCTTTCATGCCCATCCATAATGAGCCTCAAGCCTTATATTTCAAAAGGAGTTTTGCTCTGAAAAACAACCTCATGTGAGGGTCTCACCCCAGAGTGATTTAGAGAGAGATGTGTGCTGGGTTTTTGTTCTTCCCATGACCTTTCCCCAGATGCAGCCTGGAATTGGATACTAAAGTCTGACTTCTATGTGCTTCTTGTCTATATGAAGGAAAATGAAAACGCTGAGAACCCTGACTACAACCAGAGCACAAACCCCCTAGCTCTACATTCCCACAGAGATGCCTAACTAGCCCTGTGGCTACAAATCTACATTTCATTGGTAATAAACTATGAGGATCCAGAACATGATCTACCTCTTGCCCTGCAAATAACTCTACAGGAAAAACAATTTTCCCCCCCGCCAAAAAAACCAGAACAAAACGAAACAGCAGCAGCAACAACAATAAAACACACACAAAAAAAAAAACCCAAAACAAAACCAAAACAAAAAACCCCAAAACAAAACAAAAAAAACACAAAAAAATGCTAAAACCAAAGAGCCTATTTGGCTCTAAAAACAGTTGCATTCCAAGTAGATTTTAACTTCAATTCTGATCCTAGTAAGAAAACTGCACTTCTACTGAGTCCCCTCTCTGAGCAGACACATGTACATCCTTTTGAGCTTAATTGGCCAGCAAGATTTTCTTACTCCTGGAACTTCTCAATTGAGACATCTCCAAAATAATGTTGTTTCCACCTGGCTCTGACTGCCCAGATGATGAATACAGCTTTGATTTCCCCTTCAGTGTGTTTGCACCATGATTATTCAATTCCTCCAGCCAGTGAGAAAGCATTTTTAATTGTTCAATAGGGACAGCACAATAGAGATGTTTGAAAACCAAGGACAGTAAGCACGTGGCTGACTTTGGCTTTGCCGTGCTGCACGGTTTGATGTTTCGCCCGCTGAAGCCTGTGGGAGTCTTTTCATTAACTTCAATCTGACTTCAAATGGCCTGGTAGCGTGTGGTGCCTTACACCATGTGAGTGTCCAGGATTAATTAATTTTGTTAAGTTCTTCTAAGAAAAGCTGTTTGAGGTGCCCAAGCCTTAGATACTTAAAGAGCTTGCAGAACTTGCTGCAGACCTCAGCCGTGTGCACCTCCAGCACGTAAGGCCATTAAAATAAAATAAAAGGTAAGAAGTTATCTTTGGCTTTAGCAACTCCAGCCACCTGGGGTGAGCTGCAAGGCAACCAGCTTCGCTTTGGGCTAGTGCTCAGAAACAGCACAATATTTACATAGGAGCAGGGCTCATTTAAACCCTCATCTCTTTCTCCCTGACACTCCCTTACAGAAATATATAGAGGATGTAGTGCCAAAACATGCAGAGAGCATTGGGTTTTGCACCCCCCAATCTTATTTCTCCTTCTCCACAAATGCACATATCCAGAATTTGTCAGTCACCCATTTTGGTGACTTACACCTTGTCTTGTGCTTGTAGGTCACACGTAGCTGGGTGAAGACTAGGAGTTCCCAAGCACCACTCGAGTTTCCCCACAAGCTCCTTCCTGATGCATATGCTCCCCTATCAAACATTGTGTCTTGTACCAGCCAAGCTAGAAAATTCATGCAGGGAAGTCCTTCATTTATCCCTCCCAAATACCAAGCAAGTGTTTTAATAAAATGGGTTCATTATTGCCTGCTTTCAGGAGCTGAACAAATAGTGATCAAAGAAAGGCACATAAGAGCAAACAAAAAGCTAAAAAGCTAGAAGCCCATATACTTTGGGGAGCGCAAGAAACCAGCAGTTAACAGCAAACTTCAAAGCAAGCAGCAAAGGCTGTGGTCAAGACTTTCTGTAAGGACTGAATGGTGAATTAACCCATGCTCCACCCCAAAGGCTAGATCTGGAGCTAGGAAGAATGAATATTGAATACCTGTTCTTTGGGAATCAGACCTCCCTCTTTTAAAAGCAAGTCTACTTGGAGGACTCCAAGAAATTAACTGCTTTAAAAAAAAAATATGAAAGAAAACAGTGCCAGCAGTAGGACAGCTGTGCTCAGCACCCACCTTCAGGTGCTGACCTTTCTTGAGCTGCTGCTTTCCACATTTTCTAGTGGTTCACCACAGTGGTATCTACAAGCTTTGAACTACTTCAGAGGTTAACATAAATGTCACTGTCCTTACCAACATCTCTGCAGAGACAAGTACATGAAGCTCCGTGGGAATCTTTCCTCCAATGCTGGTGTACTTCGGGTCCATCCCATTCCACTCACTCTTTGCTTTCTCCAGGCTGGTCACATCAGCAACGAAGACTCTCTTTGCCCATCTCCATGTAACGTCATTGCTCATGTCTTTCAAAGACAGAAAATTTCTTCTCCTTAAGGTGTATATTTAGGGACAGGCCTTGACAAAAACAAATAGGGTCATTACACAAGCTTTGGGCAAGCCACCAGTGTGGTACCTCAGTTTCCCTGCCTGTACCTCTACGATGGCACTGATCCCACTCTTCAGAAACCATCAGAGACAGACAACAAGGAGAAGCCTAATCTCACCAACCCCTGGCATCTTCTTGCCTCCCTCTTATCAAGTGCCCCTGTCATATACTGCCCTCAAATCCTAATGGAATATCTTTACATAGATTTTAAAAAGTGCTTTTTGACTGTGAGCAGAGGCCAGTGCAGGAACCGCTGATTCCTGAGTTTGTGCAGCAATTCAGAGATCAGCAGCATTACCGTCTGTGGCAATCCAGAAGGTACAAGGACACAGCTAAAGCCCAGTTATCTCTAGCTATATACCCCCACCCCTTGGGTTTTTTGTTTTTAATTAATTCTTCCCTATGGTAGTGTGTGCGAAAGTATGCTCCATCCCAGACAGTGCCAGGAGAGGGAAGGGAGAAAATATCCACTTAATGGAACAAACAGGGTAAATGGTAATCAGAGCAGTGTCAACTACTCACGGTTAAAGGCTGCACTGGTGAAATAGGATGTGCTCCTACCAACACTGATCAGCCACTACCCACCAGCTGACAGGCTCTGCCCAGCTCTTCATCAATACACTAACAGCTTGCCATACAGCCAAGCCCTCAAACCTCCTGTTTCCAAAGAAAGTGGAAAAGCAGAACTTTTATAACTGAGTTTATAAATGCGCACGCAGCAACGGACTAGCTAACGCTTGGGCTGGAGGTATAACCCGAGGTTTGCTGAACTCTCCCCTGAAAATTTAAAAACAAAACCAAGATGATGAGTGCTGCTCTCAGGTCTAGGCCTTTCCTCATAATGAGATGTGCAGCTGAAGCAATTACTAACTTCAGTTTTTTAAAGAAGCAATAGTGGTTTGACTAGGAGGTCTTCCTCCAGGAATGAGCTAGTAAATGAAAACATTAAGTTAATAAGGGCTTGAGTACTTCAGATCATTACAGAGACGGCCTATAGCTCCACACTTCACCAACTTGATTTTTTTTTTAATTATTATTGTCAAAACAGCTTGAAGAAAAGCCCCTTTGGATCCACTCAGCATTAAATGCAACCTACACAAATGGCTGCTTTCCTCCATTAAGCAACATTTTTAAAATGCAAAAATGTAATAATTACATTCCACTGATGAATAATTACTTCTAATAAATAAAGAGAAGCAAATGCCATTGGATTCAGCAGCTTTCACGTCAGCTACCTGAGCTGTTACCAAATCAAATGAACACTGTGTGCTGCAATAGCTGGGAGCTGCAACATGGAGAAACTCCCGTTTCAGCTCTAGCAGGAGACACCTCAAGACACATCTCTTGATGTCTGAGCTGCAGCCAGTCATTCCTGACAGCCCAGAATTCCCCATCCACCCTGCAGCCCTCTGCTGAGCACAGTTAAACCCCTTTTATCCTGCCCTTGCTTCAAACCGCAGATGTGCAAACCTGCTTTAGGCCAGGTCCAGGACAGATCTGCGTTGTCCAGAGCAAAGCTGGAGCCTCCATCCAGGATGAAGGTGGTCATGCACTGCCTGAGTCCTTCCTGGAGGCTGTGGCCATGCTGCCCCAGACCTACCATGACAGCACTGTCTACCCTCACTCCCTGCCAGTGCAGCATGCCCAGGACATAAACAAACTCCAACTGCTTCCACGTCTCAACCCAGGGCAGATTTTCACAAAAGAAGATGATCTCTCCAGGGGATACCTGATCAGCAGAGCTCTTTCTTCTACTGGGGGCTTCTTATAAATTATCCTCATCCTTTTTCCCTCCCAACCCACTTCCCCTGGGCATGTTCTCAACTCAAAACATCTGAAACTATTCTAAACTCTGAATGTGATCAGCTAAAAGTAACCAGAGAGAGCTTTGGGCCTTTGCTCCCTTCTGCATGTCTGCTTCCAGGGGGATCTACCAGCAGAAGTGGCAAAGTCATATTGCATGTGAGGTTACCGCAATATCACAGACTTAAGCTGGTTATTTCTTTCTTCTTTATTTTAAAAGCTACAATATTCAGGTAGCTCAAGGAAAAACAACCTTTGGATTTTGTCTGCTCATAAATCCATCACAACAGCTTGGGGGAAAACAGTAAATAAGATATTGGAAGAAGAGCACAAGAGGCCAAAAGAAGAGTATCTGCCTCTGGATGTGCTATTTGCAACCGAAGCCAGGTACCAGGCTGTGATATTAGTATGTGGTATTGATTTGTTCTTAATCCAGAGAAATGCCCCTGTAATGAACTCTGCTGTGTCTTTAATGATTTCATATCGAAGGATGTTAGGTGCCTTGCTCATAACAGAGTAACAGCAATTCCAAAAATAGCAAGCCTCATAATAAAATGTTATTGAGGAGCCTGAATTTCAATATAAAAGGGACTCTGCTGTACTCAAGGGCTTACTAGATACAAATACATACTTTAAAAAGTTGTATTAAAGTCGCATTGGTGCCTGAGTTACAGAGACAATGTGCGATGCTACTCCAGGGAGCAGCTGAGCCCCTGGTCCCCAGGAAACTTTTAGGCAGATGTGATACAGGCTGGATTTAATCCCACTGGATGACTGGGGCCAGATGCCTAGAAAGCACTGAGATGCTTTTGAGAGCTGCCCACGAGGGCGGGAGAGTGCAGCCATGGTGCTCCTCAGCAACAAACAGGGACACCACATGAACGGGGTGCCAGACCAGATGCCATGTACCTGATCCTGGCTCTGCCGCTCACCCACCAGCCTTGGCAGGAGCCTCCTGGAGGGCCACCAGTGAGCTGCCACTGCAACTGGTGCAAGCGGGCTTGCAAGAGAGAGCAGCCACCGCTGGCTTACTGGTGGGAAGAAGCCAGCATCCCCACCAAGCTCAGGGCCACCACAAAGAGCGCAGAGATGGGATCACCAGATCTAAGGTTAACCTTGCTTACAGGTGATTCCTCAGCCTTAGCTTTGTCAGTGCTGCAAACAGCAGCCCCAGATTAAGCCTGTCAACTGGGCTCCCTGGCCTCTATCAGCACGGACCACAGCCTGCAGGCTGGCGCCATCGGTAGGACCCCAGCAGTTGGGGAGGATGGTGGTTGCCCATCTCCCACCACATGCTGAGGCAGCAGGGAGCAATGGCTGATGTACAGCCTGGTGCCAAGGTGTGCAGCTGGCAGTGGCAGTATGATGAGGAAGAAAGCATCCTCCCAGCTTCAGGAGGTCGTGTGACCTCTCCAAAGCAAGGGCAGGATGATCTCAGGGGACTTGGCTCAAAACACAGAGGAGTCTCTCTGCACTTAACTACACACCTGGCCCTGAGGAGGTCTTCTGGCTTAGAAAAGGTCAGATATATGGAACATTCCACCCACTTCATACCCAACTCTACCAAAAAGGGCACTACCAGGAGCCAATTGCACCTTAACCCTTGCTCACACTCCTGCTACCTGGATACCACCTATTTTTGCTGTCTTATTCCTGCCCGTAATTTTGGGCCACTGCATCCCAGGGTGCAAAGCAAGTGGTCCCCAAGGTATTCCAGCAATGACAGGAGAGAAACACAGGGAAGGGGCACCACTGCTCCCCTTTGGGAGGAGAACCCACTCTCTCCCCAGCATGGCTACCCCCTTTGCAACCCATTTTTTTCCATTTGCCCTTTTCCAATTCACTTTCCCCAGACCTGTTTGAGGCAGCATCCCTCCCCATGTGAGAACGGATCGAGATGAGGTCTCCTCTCCAGGAGACATCAGAGGTTTTCTCTTCATCGAGTGTGGTGGGAAGACTGAGTCTCGAAGTAGACATGTGTTCAAGAGCAGGTTCAAGTGGATATTTCAGCCTGGCTGCAGAAGAGACCAGCTGCAAAAAGTCATCACAGAGCCAGGCACAGCTCTGTGAAATGGCTGAAGCAAAAGCATCTCCATATTCCCACTCCCTTCATTTCTGTATCACTTGCCCAGCAGGAGTGATAGTTACTCTGGCCCTGGGACCATCTCTACCTCCCTTCACTCTGGTGTCAGAGATGTCCAAATTACCACTTACCTGCATAACAGTGAGACTGGATTTGCTTTTGGAAATGAAAACCAGAGCAAGCCACAGCTGAGAGGACATGGCATTTGTTTTGTTCACTGCAGCATTTATTTAACGCTTGCTCCCAGTACTCAGGATGTATCTCCCATCCCTGGCTCATCCCACAGCTCCTGTGTAGGAAAGAGCTCATTGCAGAGCTGCTGGAGCCGAAGCCAGTAGCATGGCCATCCCACTGCTGCTCCTTACCCTCTACAGTGCAGAGCGTAAAAGTGCAGGCCACCTGCAGTGCTGCAGCCCCCAAAACCTAAATCCCCCCAAAAGGAAATGTGGCAGCTGCTGCTCTCCCCCGGGCAGGGATGGGGATGCTGTGATGGTTGGGATGTGCCAGGCAGGGCCAGACACACATCTCGCCAGGACATGGCACTGGGGAGGAAGCTGCTCCTGCCCTTGGCCGTGTGAGCTGGCTGCTGGTGGTGGCACATCAGGGACACGTTGTTGGCTTTCTGCTAGTGATTCTGCAGTGTGGGATGGGCTACAATGAAAACAAAACACACAGGTTCATTTCTCCCATCCCACAGCCTTTCCTTCAGCACACAGCCCTGCTCCTGGCCCTCAGTCTGGACTGCTCTCTGATCAAAGCCCATTTCCTCTGCCTGTAGATCAGCCACTGTGCCAAGGGAAGTGCTGCCAGGCTTGGCCCCGAGACATCTGTTTTGGCTGGTGCCAGAGCCACTTTTCTGGGCTAGAGGTGCAGAGAGGAAAACCCAACCCTGCAAAGAGCCGCCTGGGTCACCCTTCAGGCCTTCAAATAACCCTCATGCTCCAATTGGCTTCATTAAGAGCATATGGGGGCATCTCCTGCCAACTCTAGCAGGACTGGGGATGGGATTAATTAGCTGGAGGAAACAAGGGGTGAACATTTGCCTCCTACAAGCCCTAAAAAGAAGCTCAGAGCTTGGCTCATAGATTATCCAGGAGTGGGGATGTAGACTGGAGAAAAACATTAGCTCAATTATGCCTAACTAAGGCATAATTGTCTTAATTATAGCCTGTTGTTTCTGACCTGTGCCCAGGAGGTAGTGTCATGCAAGGCTGCAGGTGGAAGCGCCTGAGGGGGCTGTGGCTCACTGCCTCCTCCCTCCAGGACCCTTTCCTGGGGAAAAGTGGCATTGAAAACTGGACCAGAAAAGTGAACCTGTTCCCTCGAGCTGGCTCTAAGCAGGTGAAATGGAAACTGCTTCACTCTCCCACGCCCTAAACTCCCTCTTTGCTCTAGCCTGGTTCCTGCTCCTAGTCATCCCACAGGCTGGCAGTACGTGGTTCCCCCTGGGAGACAACAAGCATCCTTGGACCCTGTCTCCAGGAAGGACATTGAATCCTGAAGCAGTGAAACAAGAGCATCTCTCCAGCGGTGCTTGGAGAGCAGGATTTATTTGCATTCATGTTCCAGAAACCTCTGCCTGCAAGAGCAGAATAGGGTTTACTCAAAGCTCCAGGCTATGCAAGACTGGAAAAAATTGCTGATGCTGAACCAGAGGCTGCAATTTGACACCGATTTGCCTTTCCCATTGTTGGTTTCAGAAGAGGAGTACCACCAGAGTTCAGCAGTTTCGTAGGGTCATAACTCCTTTGGAGCGATATTTTTATGGTTACTTAGATTACAGGCAGAACTTAAGTGGTGCAGCTGCAACCAGGGCTGCACAGAGCTTGGCACAGCTTGTACAGGCACTGAAAGGAAGTTTTCAGTCTAAGGGGACAAGGAAAAGGAAATATGATTAGAGAGGAAAAAGAATTAGGATAGGAATTATATAGGAATATATAGGAATATTGGATGAATATGATAGGAATTAGTCTGCTGTGCTTAGCAGCCTCTGGCAGTGGGCTCACAAGTGCAGAGGAGCTCAGCTCCCACGCAGGCAGGTGCAGGATGGGCTTCTGTGGTCTGCTCCCATCCAGCACCGATAACATCTGAATATCTGGTCACTTTGTCACTTTGATCCTTTAGGGATCACTGAGGTCTGCCTAAAATCCCAATACAAGAGGTGCCCTCAAACCTCTAGGTAAACTGCGACGCAACACCAAGCTCCTGTGTTCCCAGTCAGCACCTTAACCACATTGCCGGCGACCCACCGCTCTGCTTGTGAAATGCTGCTTCCTTGCACCCATGTTCATTTAAATTCAGTTCACTTCCAAAAGGCAGTGTTGCTTTTTGGGTGAAAAGGACACCAAGAGCCCACATTTGTTGGGGCTGTGATTTTAATAGCCCCATCCAGTGCCATTAACTACAGTAAGTGAACTGTAAAATACATTTGAATAACATTTGGTTTGGGTTATTTTTAGTTGAAAAACATATTTAGTACGTATGCACCCTTCCTTGCTGTCTTATGCTTTAGGGCTCCACTTCCTGGTCTGGGGTTCAGTATTGACCAACTTGGAAGCGTGGCCAAACCTCAGAAATGTTTCTTTTGAGTAATTCTGCCACAGCTGCCAGCTAGAGCCCAAACAACTGAATCATTCATGAGCCCATCTGCGGAGCACAAGACATTCAGCAAAGGAAAGAGCAGGTCAGCCTTCAACTGACTGCTATTAAAAACTTTCATTAAAGTCCTGGAAGAGAGCAGCAGGAGAGGGAGAAAGGAGGAAAAGGAAATAAATTATAACATTGATCATGTGTGTGGATCGATGGAGGAGGAGGGATGGAAAACACAAGGAAGGACAAAATGTGAATTAACCTGGGATCTCTTAGGGAGTTGGGCATGTTTAAATGGGACAAGATTTAATTTAGATAAATATAAAATAGTACCTGATAATACTCAGCATATAACAGAGGAATAACGTGCAAGAGAGAAGCCGTAAAAGCTGGTCATGGAGGGACGTGTCTTCAGATGTCATTTTGTAGTGGTATTAGCTGTTATTTCAGCCCAGGGGTAACTGAGCTGACGTCCTCCAGGAGTGGAGATAGCGGCTGAAGTCCCAAACCCAAAATCTGAGACTGGTGCCTCACATCTCAGGCCACCATTGCTTAATGCTGCAAGAAGTCAAAGCATGTAAAACAACTAGTCTGTAAAAACTGCTTGGGAGGGTTAAAAGGTGATTAAACAAGCAGCTTTCCCAGGGAAGAGGAGGCTTTGTCAACACTTAAAATAAGTGCTATGAGTAGAGCGTGCTCCTGAGTGGTGCAGGCAGCTCTCTGCACAGACACCCCCACGCTGTGAGTCCCCCAGCATCCACCACATACTTGCCCTACGAGGGCGGATGAAACTCTTGCCTCAGTTTCTCCTGTAAAAAAAAAGCAAGGGGCTTAAGCTTTTGGTAGTGCCCTGCATGCCCCAAGGATGACGGCTGCGTACTGCTCCAGGCACCCGCCTCCTGCCGTCACTGAGGGGCTGTTAGGCAGATGCCTATTTATTTACAGCCAGCGGCAGGCAGGAGACATGCAGCCGCCCATTAACGGGGCACTGCTAGGTTAATGAGAAAGCTATTTGCAGTGTGGTACAACAATTCACCTTGGTCCCTTGCCAATCTGGCGCTGGGGAGCACTTCAGAAGAGGAAGGCTGAGGCTGTGACTGCTGGCAGGTAGGGAGCATCCCTGGATGCTGGCTGACCCACTGGGGGAAAGGACCCCCCTCCCCTGGGAAGTGAGAGGGGGACCATGACTCTGGAAGGACCGAGCACATGTCTATGATGGCAGGTTTCTGGGGTAAAGGGGATCCAGCATTTCTGAGCAAAATAAGAAATATGAACTTCACTTGCAAAAGTTCCTGCTAGCGGTGGAAATCCTCCAGTAGGGCAAGAGGAGATACATAGATACAGCTGTATGTACACACAAGGTCAAAGTTGTGAAGTGTCGCTCCACACGCCTTGCACCCTGGGGTCAGCGCCTGGTTTGGGTTGGCCTCTCACCACAGAAGGCTGCAAGGAGCACCGTGTGACCCTCATGGCCCCCCATGGCTGCCAGAGACGTGTGCTGCAGCCATTGAAGCCACCTCTGGGGCTGCAAGGGCAGAGGGTTGGGTTTTGCTGTCCCTATGCTGGGACACAGCAGCCATTGGCAGGATCAGGCCATGCTGGCCTCCCTACACTCTGTAGGCAGAAACTGCTCTTTCCTTGTCAGCAAGACAGTGCGCTGCTCAAAAAAAAATGAAGCCTGGAAAGGCCTGATGCTCAGCAGCTCCTTTTCTGCAGCAGGAGCAGTAATCAGGAGAGAGCTGCTGATCCTGATGGCCTCAGTGCATGCAGCATCCTTTCTGCTAAAGCAAGCAGCTGAGAAAACAGGAGGAGCAGCCTCCTTTACAGGGAGTAAGAGGACTTCAAAACCCTACTCTGCCTGATTATCTGCTGTGCTGGCATGAGTCACTGAATGAATTTGGTGGGCACCAGCATGCCTGCTGTTCATGTGATTATAGCTCATTTAAGAGCATCAAGCCCCGTCTCCGCAAGGAATTTGTCATTTCTGAAGGCACCATGTGAATCAGCTCCCTGTTGCTGCTTTGGCCAGCCTGGCCTGTGCCACCGGTGCAACCGCCACCTCTCCTCCCGACCAGACTTTGGTGCAGAGAAGCAGCATGCAGACACGCTCCTCTGGCAGAGGCAGCTCACCAGGGAGACACAGCACAGCGTGGCCAGCAGCCCAAAGAGCTGCTCTTTAATAGCACGAGAGCCAGCCCAGGGCCCCCACAGCACAACCAGCCATGCCAGGAGAAGCTGTCAGTCTGCTCACATGTACTTGTGCCCCAATTCAGCAACGGTGCTGCCTGAGGCATCTCTTCTTGCTCCTCGGTGCTGTGTGGTAAGGAGGAGCACAGAGCACCCAGCTGCTTCTCCCAGGGACGCATGCACACACGTGCACGTGGAAATCTGGGGAGGTTTCACGGCAGGAAAGGAAAGAGCATTCCCCTCTGCCATTTTCCAAGGAAGGTGTATTTGGCGTATCTTGTCAGGGAGGGGAGTATCACTGTCTGCAACTTGTCTTTCTCCCTCCACCACCACAGCCTTGCTCAGCCCCAGCCCAGCAGGAAAACAAGGACATTACAACCACCGCCAAAGGGAGGCTTTATAAATGGCAAAAGAAAGGGGCACCAAGGCCTCCATGGAGAGGAAATTCCTCACAGTTAAACGGCAGGAGCAGAAAAGGCATGTTTGTGAACAGGTTTGGGGTTAGAAGCAGCCCTGCCGTGGAGCATGAAAAACTTGTGTCTTGTTTGAAACTGCAGGAACAGGATGACTGCTCCAAAGCCAGACCCTTGCAGAAACTATTTACTGCTACATTTGTTTTCCCTTTCTATTCCTAAGCAATTTGTACTGGCCACCCAGGCACCCCAAGAGCAGACCACCAGCTGAGGTAATTGTTGCGAAGGGCAATTACTACCACCCAAATCTCCAGGCCCAAAGGGTGAGAAATCCATGCTCCCACCTCAGGAGAGGTAGGAGCACCCAGAGACCTGAGGCTGTGGGGATGCTGTAAGATGGTAATTGCACCCTGATCACAGACACTGCAGGAGAAGGCAATTCAAATGAGAAATTTCTTTAAGCAATTGCTTCATACTGAAAGACACTGTGCTACAGACTTCACAGATGCCACCCCATGGCAGTCTTGCAGGAAGGGGGCTAAATTCCCTTTGGGGGCAGGAAAGGGTGACTGGAGCCACACTGCACCCCAAATGAGAGAGGGACGAAGCACAACGAGAGGAGGTGCGGGCATTTCTTTTTCTGCTGTGGCAGAACAGTCGAGGTGTTTGGGGCACACTGTTCACATGGAGCCATCCGTTCACCTCCTGTGCCCCCACTGCAAGTGTGTGGGCAGGAGCCCATCCTGCCCCACTCCTCCAGCCCCACCTCAGCAAACAGCCCGCCAGGACCAGCCCTCCGTTCTTTGTTCGTGGGCCACCTTAACTCACATCTGAAAATGGATGGCCAGAGCCCCACGCAGGTCTTGGGACAGGGTCTTGGCCTTGCTGCAGCATAAAAATCAGGCATGTTACCAGGGCTGGGAAGAACAACCTTCCTTTCCAGGCAAGGGAACATCAGTGTGACCTGTACTGCACTTCCCTGGGGCTTGGTGACACCGTGGCCCTGCTGCCCACATTGCCATGCAGCTTGAATTAGGCTCACTTGAATTAGAGGAGCTGAATTCACAGTACGCTGTGCTGAGCCCGGAGAGCCACCGAGTGGCCATGCCCATTAGCTGCAGGCAGGCGTTTCCATCTGACCACAGGCATATTTGAAACTTGCAATGGGTGATTTTCAGCCTCAAATTCCAAAGGGAAATAAAAAAGGGGACACATCTGCTCCCTCTTGTTTGACATGTCTGTGATGCAAGGTGGCTACAAGCTACTCCACAGCACATAGAGCAAACAGTGCGCAGCAGTACACAGCACCCACATGCACCCTGTCAGCCCACAGTGGTAGGAAGAGGCAGCCCCGCTGCAGTAGCACATCTACGTCCTTAGAGTCAAGATGGAAAGGGGAAAGATTTCCACTGCCTTTGGATGGCCAAGGCCCTGTTCTGTCTGCCTCAGTGCTCTGCACATGATGAGAAAGTGCAGCCTGTGTGACAGTGCTAAGAGAAGTCACCAAGTACCCCAGCGAGCGCGGCTGGGCGTACCACAGACCCTGGAGCAGTGCTGGGCACACACACCTCCACGTCACCACAGCCGACGTGCAATACCAGGTACCCTTGGGTTCTGCGACTTCAGCTCTCAGGGTGCCACAGAGAGGAGCTGTCTGCAGAATCCTGCGGCAGCAGATCATAACCGGGCTGGCAAGATCAGCAACATGAAGCAGATTCTTCTGCAGCTTCCTTCTCAGCCTGGGCCCTCAGACCAGCTGCTTCTTAAGGAACTGGCTTCTCAGCAGCAGGATCTGAGGAACCCATATAACCCCTCTGGCTCACAGGATCCCTTCAATTTTGTTACACAGAGTAAGTACAGAATCTTAAGCTTTATTTTTCTATTGGCCAGCAACTTAAACTGGGTTAAAAAAGAAAAAAACCGCAATGAATATTATTACATAGAGAAGAAGTAAAAAACAACTCAGTGGACACAAACCATATCTTACTCTTCCTGGCCTCTCCCAACCCTGTACAATGTATGTGAAGGGAATGGGCAAAGGCAGCTATGAAGATATACTTAAGAAACTAGAAATATTGATTCAAGCAACATGCTCAATATTTTCCTCTTAGTTACCAGTCAATACTTGTCAGGTACTTGATTATAAAACAAGAAATAATTTAGAGGTTTCTCCCTTAGATCATTTAATTTAGATTTCTTTCCCCTCTTTCCTACTGCTGTGGAACTAAGGATACACCTCAGTTCCTCCATCTCTCTTTCTGCATTAGTTAAGGATTATTTCACGGAGCTGATGTCGATGGGAGAGTTTCAGATTGACCTGCTCTGAATTTTAACTTGTCACCTTTAGCACAAGATTTCTGCTCTGCAAACTAAAAAAAACCCCATGATGCTGCAAGACCCTTTAGGGGTCTGGGTGATTTTGCTCGCATTAACTGTCTGCTGCCAAGGGACAGGGCTCAGCCGGCACCACTAAAAGGCCAGGACAGGGAATAAATTTGTTTATAAAAGGGCTTGTCTTCATTGCTCAGGAACACCAAAACCCCACAGCCCGCTCTGCTTCATGGGTGTTAACAGGCATACCAGCAAAGTGAGAACAAGACAAGAGGCACACAAGACCCTATGAGTTCAGGCCAAGACCCTGCTGGCACCATGACAACACTAAGTCTGTGGCAGCGGTGATGTCTATGCCCTGTATGTATCCAGGATCCCAAGGCAGAGAGAATATTTAATGAAAACCTATTCCTCTGCAGCGAACAGTTAAGCCAGCACTACCAATTTACCAAGCACACTGGGGCAATTGGTTGAAGCTGACTCTCCTGACCTTCTCAGCAATAAAGTGGGCTTCCAGATCTCATTAAAGCCAGAAAACCCTCACCTGATTAATGAGCTCTTTTGGAGGCTGATAAAAGATTTGAATATATACACTTCCTGCCCAAGAGAGACAAGCCTGGAGGTTTTAATTAGAAAAATCAAGCCAAGGGCATCTTTCAACATGTAAGAGATATGAGAAGGTATTTCCACTAACCAAACGGGCCAAAGGCTAGCAAGATATGCCACCTCCACAAACAGACCAGGTCTTCACCAAATCTCAGCAGGGGATAGGCAGGAAGAAACAAAGTTTTCTCACTCACACTGGAAGCCACTCAATAAAACAGACTAGACCCAAAAGAATTAGAAAGTAGTCTATCGTCTTTGCTCCAGATTGCTGGGAGGCAAAATGCCTCTTGTGGCTCCTAATGGCACTGTGTTGGGAGAAGCTTCAAGGAAGAGGAGGAAGGATGGCTGAGAAATGCTAAGGCACCCACGTATTGGCAACATCAGAGTCACGACAAGATTTCAGCTGCACCAAGTTGTGCTCCTGATCAGCAGGGAGAGTAGCTCCTGCCCCAAGCAACCAGGCAGGCACCCTCCCAAGTGGAAAACAGCTGTGTTAGGACATTGGTGCACACTTGGGAGGAGAGAGAGAAATCTTCCGTGTATGAGAGACTCAGCTCTGGCTCCAGCTCAGCGCAGAAACGTCATCTGTCTTCACAGTCAATGCCTGGTGCTGCCAAGGCACTTCTCAGAGAGCAAACCATGGTTCTTGTATAGCATCCTGATACCTTCATGTTGGCTCAGGAAAAGCCTCAAGAGAAATGGTACTGGATAAATTTTGCTTCATAGTTATATCAAGGGACTGTTTTGCTAAAGCTTCTAGCAGAAGATCCACAGCTCTTTTGTTTCTTGACAATGAAGAGGACCTGCTGAACTCCTGGCTGCCTTGTACACAACATGAAGGGTGACTTTCCCCCAGGGGGGCAGGTAAGGCGGTGCGTGGTTCAAAAGGCATTTAATTATGGAGCCAAGTCCTCAGGTTACAGACACTTCTGTGGTGGTGGTGGAGAGTGGTCAGGTTGGTAGGTGCTAAGGGAAGTAGCAGAGGAAGAGCGACAGTTCCCACAGCTATTAATATGGTTCTGGCTTCAAACTCTTGTACAAGCAGCAGGTGAAAATCATCCCAAAGATCTACGGGGTGTAAAAAGAAGAGAGAAATGCGTGAAAAAAAAAAAACACAGAATGGATGTAGTAGAGACAGCAGCTTGCAAACTAACAGTCTGGACTCAGGCTGGAATGGCAGCAAGCTCCTGCCTGGGGATACCACACTCCATCTTGCAATAAGCAGCAAGAGAACATAATCTGTGCTAATCCTTGTAATTAATCACCAGCAGCTCCTCTGGGGTGTAATCTGGCTACTTGCCAGAACAAAAGGGAAGATGAGGAACTCCCAGAGACATCTGCATCTGGAAGAAAACATCCTGTGCCCACCCCTCTAAAATGGGAGTGGGGAGCATCAATACCCTACCCCTTTATTCATCACCCTCTCCCAAATAATTTGCAGACCCACAGCGCTGTTCTTCAATATACACAGCAGAGGAAGAAATCTGGATGACTTAAAATAATCCTAATGAACTGGGGTAGGAACCTCCTCCAGACTGGCTCTCTGGCTGCATGGGCAATCATGGCACATCCCCACAAGAGGTCTCTCTCAGGCTGCCAAACCACCTGCCATGGCCAGATCTGCCCTTCCCACAGCCCTGGCACAGGAGTCTCTCCCCCTTGCCCAGCCGGCTGCACTCCTTCACCAAAAGCAAATTTTACAGAATAGGCTTTTGCTTTGGAACTAGTGAATCCTCAGGTCCCTGAAGTACCTGATAACTTCTCCTTGCCAGGCAGGGAAGACGTTAAAATGTGATTTTTTTTCCATCCCTCAGCTCAGGGGTTCCTTTAACTTCCCCCTAGCACCCCCAAAACTCTATTCAGCCTTTTACCTGCACGCAAGCAATGCTGATCCCCACTGCCCCAATAATTTTCAGATGCTCTTGAATGAAGTTTTCCAGCTTGGTAATGCAACCGCTCTGCAGGGTGAGAGGAGGGACATGGAAAATTAGCTTCATTTTAACCTCTTGTTCACTTTAATCCAATGGTTGCGACCCTTGAAAGCAGTGCTATAAAAAGCAGCGTCTGTGAGCCATCTCGTCCAACATCGCTGAAAAGCTACAAAGATGGTGTAAACTGCATCGTGCTTTGTATTGCTTTGGACCTGCTGCCTCAAGAACCATCGAACAAACCCAAGGCGGCTGCTAGCCGGGCAGGAGAAATGCAGAAGAACCGGATGCATCACACAGAAGGAGTGTGTCATTTTTCCCTGAGATATGTGGAGAAAGTTTCCCTCTCTGCCTAGCACATTCCTGGAGAGGGTGTTCGCTCCCGTCAGGCCAAAAGGCCAGGGAAATGCTGCTGGGTGGATCCAGTACCAAGAACTCTAACACGACAGGAGTCTTTTAAAAGTAAATTCCTCCCTCTGCTATTTACGACCGCAATGAGTCAGTGTGAACCTGCAAAGCCAGGCTCTGCCTGCCTGTGCCTTGCAGCTGCATCATTGGCTGGCAGTGTGACCTTTCCCTTCTGTTTCAGGCCCAAGTTTTTGTTGTTACAAGGCAAAAATAAATCAGTAAGAGCATTCTCTCTTGGTGTTTTTTTTCCCATTTCTGTTTTGTGGTTTTGTTTTTGGGGTTTGTTTGTTTTTTTAAAGAGCTCCCTTTAAATAATTAAACTGTTTAATCTATTGAGGGAGGTTTTCCATGGTAACATCAGGGGGTTCATTGTGTAGACTACAGCCATGCCCCAAGGGTGCTGAGGGCCCTTCTGTCCCAGGAGTTTACAGTGAACACAAGACACCTACCTGTACACAAGCAGCACTCCAGGGAGGGGTGGCAAAAGCCTCACTTTTCCCACGCCAGCATGAGGTTTTGGAGTCAGCCCCAGCTGCCCTGATATGAAGCAGTTACTCCTGTGCCCTGATCTGGCCCTTTTCTAGGTTCTTCTTTTCCAAAGCCATGAAAATCCTTTCTGAACTCTGACTGAGACCTCATATCGTGATATGCAGCAGCTGACTGTGGATTAAAACCTCCCCTTACAGCTCTTTCTCCTCTAGATCTAGCCCAATACATCTGGCAGCCTTCAGAGCCTCTCTTAATAATGCAGCAGAGAGGATGGGAATTGCCAGCCCTGGCCCTCAGACGGTTGTGGGTTTCCACTCTCAGCAATACCTCATCAGCCCTTGGACTGTTTTCTGTACTTCTTCACTGGGTCTTGCACGGAAGGCACAAACCTTATGGGAAAGCCTTCTTTCTGAAGAGCAAAATCCAGCCAAGCAGCTGGACATAAGAGGGACTTTGGTAGATCAGAAAGACTGGACTTCATCTCCCTATTCATTCCACAAAGGATAGACGGTTGGTTTCCTTTTAGCTGTTTGAGTTGCTTAGCTTAATGTAGATGTTATTCACACTCCTCAGTCCTGCTCAAAGCACAGACTGTGAGAAGAAATACCTGCGCTGAAGGGGCCACCTCTTCATCCCAAGCCCTCCTTAACTGTCAGGAGGACAGGAACAAGGAAAAGGCTCTGGTTGCTGCTCCCCAGGCTCAATACAGCCAGCCGAGGTGCCGGTTCCACTGATGAGGAAAAGGACTATGCTATCCCACAGAGGGCATCACAGCGAGCAAATTAAAGCCAGGTGACAGGACTGGAGGGTGCCAAAATAAATGCAAAAACTTTTACCAGCCTTATGCAAACTAGATCAATAAATGGTCTGACAGCTACCTGTTAACTTACTCATCTAGTCTAGGATTCAATTTGCGTCTTCTAGAAAAGAGACAAGCCCCGCTATCTCAACTCCAGCCTTCTTTCCAGCCCAAACTTCAGTCCACCAGAACCAGCCTAATTCGTCTGCTACAGGGCCCTCTTTCTTCCCCCGTATGCTGTTTCTTCATGCTGTAGGGCAAATCCCACTATCTCAGTCAAGGACCAGAAGTATCTCCATTTGCACCTCGCTGAGTAATTCCAACAATAGGAAGCTGTGTCAAACGTAGGGCTCACATCCAAGTCTCTTGCCAGAACAACCAACCTCTCCCACTTCCCCCTATCACTAGCATACTCTGTAATAACAAATATAATTTATTATTTTTCTCTATATCTTAATAAAAAATAATAGCCTAGATGGCTGAACGCTCAAATACAAAAACAGATTCTGCTTTCTAAGGAATCCTACTGACTTTGAAGCCTACTGACCGTTTTTGCAGTAATAACCCAACACCCTCGCTCCCTGCCCACCTCCTTTACATACTTTGTGAGAGATGGCTCTGAAGCCCTTTTGCTCTTTACCTCCTTGTAGATGTTGGAAGGATGGTCTCTTCGGCCACACAGGTCAGTTATCGTCTTACAGCAGCTGTCTGGGACTTTCCGTCCACTGGCCTCTGGAGATTTGATCCACTGGCTGTCGGCCCAGTCTGTATAGTTGTTGCTCCCACAGCACTTGAACTGCATGCACAGAGAGCAAAGGCTGAGCCTGCAAGCACCGCAACCTCCTCCCTCCAGCCTCCCACACCAAGCCCTGGGCTTCACCCTCCTTTGCAGAGAGACTCCAGCTATCTCATAGGCTTTTTTTTTTTTTTTAACGCTACTGTGATTATTGGTGACTTTTGTGTTAAGATTTCCCAAAATGGCCATTAAATACCAGTTTAAATACCCATCCATTAAATACCCATCCTTCAGCAGCTGGGACTTTTGGTTGCTGATGAGATGGACTGTAACCAGAGCACACCTGCAGCTGCCTCTGCTCTTAAACACCAGACTCGAGAGCATTAATGGCAATAACAGGGTAAGTTTAATTACCAGCTACTATCACAAATGCACCTGCTATGGCAGTATGCATATAGTAGGCCCCATGCTTTGAAAGTGCCTGTGCACAAGGGTCCTTTCTGTGGGAAAGCCTGTCAGAACTGCGGCAGCCCTAACCTGAACTACCCCGAGCCAGGCACAGCTAGCAAGAGCAGCAGGAAGGCTCTTCTTTCCTTACATGTTGCTCTCTAAGGTACTGAGGAGCTTAATGAAAAATGTCAGCAATTTCTCCCAAGCTTTGAAGTGGGAAGTAGAAACAGCTGTCAGAGTGACTTGGCAACTCCATTTCACTCTGGGATCAATTCAGATATTGTTTCCCCAGTGCTACTGGGCATATAATTTGGAGATCACACCACACAATTCTGCCAGCTGCATGGCCTGGGCCCTGCACCTTACCCAATCTTGTCTTGAGTCAGAAGGAGCAGAACATACACTCAGCATACAGAAGAAACGTCTATACGTTGGATGAAAGAGCCGACAATGCCTTTTGTGAGCTTGGTTTTAAGCTCCCCAATTGCATTAATTCTCCCTGCCTGTGCAGACACCTACCTCCTGCTGCAGTTTGTCTACTGCGCTGGTAACACTCTCTTCTCCCTCCTGCCGGTACTTCTGGGTCATGGTGTTCTTCAAGTTTTGCTTCAGCTCCATGCTCAGCTGAATGGAAGAGACAAGTGGGATAAAATCACAAGGCAAACACACCCCTCAAAGCAACCCATAGCCCTGCATACATTTCATTGTCTTTGCTCCAAGAGGAAAGCAGAGAGCCTAGTCAAAGCTACAGCTTCCTGCAAGATCATCCTACAAGGTTGGACTGGACAGGCTTACTTCTAACTGATTACAGATCATACCTCTATTTTAATAACTTGAACGAGGTGCTTTAGGACCAAATTTCAGCCTGTGCTACACACCACCATATGGGTTCCCACCTTGAATATGTAAGATTGCCCAGACATGCCTGCATCAAAAGAGACTACAAAACTGTGCCTGCTTAAATATGACTCTGCCTGTGAGACCACGTGCAGCCTTCTCCCTCTGAAGCTTGTGACAGAATACTAAAAAACAAACCACTCTGTCCAGGAGCAGGAAGAAATCAGAGTCCTGGGCATGCTCGACTGAAGCCACGTAGTCTGAATAGCTCTTGTATTGGCATCAAAGAGGATGCCACAAGAGGGAACTAAGTGTGCAATTGCAAAAATACTGCATGGCCTTTCTTGATAACAGTGACAGAGACACAAAGTCTGATTTTGCAAGTACAGAATTTCTGAAAGCATTGTCATAAACCACTGGCATGTTCCGGTGATTGGCTTCAAACATTTAATCCTTTGGAGGCTCTTTTAATCTAGCTTAATTCTTCTCACCCATCCAGGTGACAGCCAAAAAGTGCCAGAGCTAGATTATTTTTTTTTTGTCATCCTGGTTCATACAGCAGCACCAATTTAGCCCAACACCTATGAAATGCTAGGTTTCCTATACCAATAAAGAACTTCAACAGGCATTTTAGATGGAGTCAATGAATGAAACAGGTGGGCAGCCTCCCTACACACCTTTTATTCTATGCAGTAAGTAGTAAATGAGAGGTCAAACATCTGGTCATGCTGAACTGTGCAAAATACCACAGTTTATTCTCCCTTTGAAACACTGTTTTTCCCAATGCCATGTGTCAAATGGGGACAACACCCACCTCACAGAGATGATATGAGGCTTCATTCATTAATATTTGCAAAATGCTTTGAGATCCTGGGCTGGGAAGCTCTACAGAAGTGCAAAGGACTTAGTGTAATAAAAAGAAAGGAAAAGGTTCAGCAGCTGGAAGGCACCAGAAGCAAATAAAGAGGAGAGTCCATTAGCAGAATTATTACTTGGGAGAAAAGCAGTTACCTGCGGGCTCATGGGGAAGAACTGCAGCATGGAATAGAGATAACAAAAGAAACAGTTTAGACACACGCTCACAAGCCTTAGACACCAAAGCAAGGGCTGAAATAAAAACAGTGGCAAACAGAGCAAGCAGCCTGCAACCAGGAAAGAAGGGGGTTTGTCAGCCAGAGGGCAAGGGGAAGTGCAGCTGTTGATCAGAGACTCCCTCAAGTAATCTAAAGCACTCAAGGGCACAGCTCTGAATATTTTGTCCATTATTTCAAACTAATCTTCATCCATTGTCATGTGTGAACTTCGTGCCTTTGCATGGATGGATGGACGGACCCTGGCTTCCTGCCAGGATTGATCTTTCCCTGTTAAATACGCACGCTCATACTACTGATACTTCCTGTCAGGAGCCAGCGTGGTTCTTTGGCTCCTTGCAAACCACCAGTGCCCATCTTAGTGAGGCAAAGCACAGAATGCCCAAGAGAAAAAACAATGACAAGGAATCCTGGCAGTGAAGCCAACAAGATGGGAAGTCCAGCTGCTTTTCAGACAGCCACTTGACAACAATCCTAATTTGCCATTTCCAATCAATTTCCAGACATGAGAGCAACTTTGCAGGCTGTTTGTGCCTTGGTGGTTAAAATCCCTTTGAAAACAAAGTGATGACTTAAGCCTCTGCTCTCTGCAACGCAAAAAGTGCCAAGCTAGAACTGCAGCTGTTGGGAGCCTGTGCTGCTCTCCACCCCCTCAGCTGGGCTCGTTAAATAAAGCTCTGGAAAACTTCTTGACCTAAAAGGACCTCTCAGCTGTACCATTCATTATCTTTGCCAGTTCAAAAGTATGGCAGCTAGCTTGCTGGATGCAGCCGCAACTGTTCCTATGACCTGAATATGCTAAGTGGCACTAACGGGATTTCAGTTGCTTGCGCTATGCCTTGAAGGGTGGCGTTAGGAAAGTTCCTAGACATACACAGCCTCAAAATTTGTCTTCTACAAGTCTCTGCAGAAAAACAGCGCACAAAGGTGAACCACAGGAAGGAGCTGAGCAGCAAAGCTGAGCAGCCTCCCTTAGAGTAACCACTACCACTTTGTCAAAAACAGTAAATAATCCAAGGTCTTCTGCATGGGGAGGGGAGTGAGTATAGACATGTGGAAAGGTGAACCACAACCAGGGTCTAGGTCCCAACCTTCCAAGCTCAAATTCTGGCTAGAGAAATGCAATGATAACCAGCTGTTCTCTCTCCCTGGCTTGAATCTCTAATGTCCACTCACCTGCTGGTAGTAGATATAGGCCAGGATTCCAGCAATGATCTCCAGAAGAAAGATACACAGCAACAATATGAAGTACTGTAAAACAACGGGAAAAGCAGGACATCAGAACAGAATGTAAGGAAATGCCAGGAGGCAGCTTTTCATTAGCTGGTAAAACGCATGACTGTCTTCATCAATGCTTTTTGGCAGCAGTGTTCAAAGGCAGGAGCTGGGATTAAGACCTCAACAGGGTAGGAAAGGAACAATCCCACAGGTCAAAAAAAAACAAACCACAAACCCAAACAAAATCACAGGATAACTGAAGACAAACAGCAGCAAGTGTGAGTTTAACTCACAGAGCCAGAGGGATGTAGAGAATGGAAAAGTACAGGCAACTGAGATAAGATCACTGGACAAAAGAAAGTGTGTACTGGATAACCTGATGACTACACTCAATGTCATAGAAAACATCTGATTCTGACATTCATACAGAAAAATTTGAAACTTTTGCTTGTTTTGATATTGTTTAGGGCACCGCAGCAAGTTACTAAGGAGCAATGTATGTTATGATGGTGATTCAGTAGAGCAACAAAGGGCCCATTTCACCAAGGATATAGCAGACCAGCTAAGCATAAGCATAAACCATACATTTATGTTCCCAGTGACTTCTGTGGGGCTCAGTTACAGGCTGAAGGGCACTATTGAAGTGGATGGACTTTAGCATTGATCCACACTCGGGACTGTGACCACGTGTGCTGCTGAACTAGGATCTAGAGGGAAAAGCTAGGTATCCCGAAACTTTAGTGAGAAGAGCTCTTAGAAGACTAAGAGGATAACATGACTATTTCTTAAAAGGGCTTAATGGCAGTGAAATGGAAAGGGCAGAAAGTACAGAAAACTGTTTTGGAGCACTGTTCCTGTACACAAACAGGAAGGGGAGCCAAACCTATGAGGAGGAACATGTACTAGATCAAAAGGACTGGGCAGGCCTGAAGACAGAGGGTGATGTGGCCACTTCCTCCTTAGGGTCAAAGAGAGCTTTTCAGAGAGAACCCCTGTCCTCAGACACAGCCCCTGCCTTGCTCCTAGTCAGCACAGAACAGTTTCTTTACAGATCCAGGCTGTTCTATGACTGCTATTAAATTAATCTTTATGTAGATAAAGCTGAAGAGACACGAGGTCCAGCCATTACAAGGATCTCATAAGTCCCTGTAAGAGTCGGCCTCCCCAGGACAGAACAAACAAAATATCTCCCATTTTCTGTTTTACTCCCAACCTTAAGAAATGGCTGTTCCCAAGGGCTCTCAACAAATGTAACTGGACATCAAACTGTCTCTCCCTAGCACAAAGGACAGTGAAGACCTGGACCCAGCAAGCTGACCTACATAGCACAGATGCCTTTTGTTGCACGAGGGTTACACTCCCACGGTGCACCCTTCTTCACTTCTTCACTTCCAGCCCCTTTGCAGGAGTAAAATGACACAGATGCAAGCACTCAGGCTTCTTCTTTCACCCCTGTTGGGATTCAGCAGCTGTGAAGGATGGACAGCTGGGTTTTATCTGCAGACCAGGCTTTAATCTGAGCACACAATCTCAGGCTTTCACTCCCCAGCCCTGCACTCTCCCCCCTGGCTGAACACTGACTATCTCTGCAGATGCCTGTACAAGGTACCCATTCATACCAAGGGAATGAGTCACCCAGTGGAGTGTGGGATAGCTAAAGGCTGGTCCCAGCGCTCGCAGAAGATTGAAAGGGGGCAAGAAGGGATCAGCATGCCTTGAGACAAAGGCTGACTTTCTTTTACTGGGACCTAGTTATGCCCTAACTCCTCTGACATCATCTCTCTGCCAAGGAGGGGCAGGAGGGTGGCAGGATCCCGTGACCAACCAATGAACTAGAAAGTTTCTTCTATTTATTTTTCCCTGCTCTGTGTCATCATGTCAGAGGCATTCAGGTAAAGCTGAGTTGCATCACTACAGCTCAGTTTGTTGTGCTGGCTTATGGTGGATAGAAACAAACAGGTATCCAGCAGACCTTAAAAAATTTGAGTCACAAGGGCCTTGTAAAACCTTGTAAGGGAGACCAGTGTATCTGCCACCCACGCATACAACCTGTCTCTGCTAATACACTGCATCCTTATCCTTATCCTTATCCCAGTCTCATCATTCCCTCAGGGCCACTTCCAAGCGTCATTCTGACATAGGGGAGCAGCAGCTTTCCCTCTAGGCACACACAGAGCACAGAGCTGCTCTCCTTGCTCTTCATGAGGAGATGCAGGGCTCTCTTGCAGAGGTCTGCTCTGGGAGGAGTAGGCCAGCTCTAGCATGGAGCTGCAGGAACATGCCCTACTCCCCAAGAGGCTGCAGAATAAGTCAGAAATGTGGGATCACCCAAAGGCCTGTAGTAGACACGTGCCTGGACTTGGGTGGGCTCTGGGCAAAATTTACTCTTACTCTGGCTCCAAGCCAGAGTTAGAGCTATCTTGTGTCTCCTCAAGATCTGTGGGGTCCACATTTCTTCCACCCTGCTTCAAGTGTCTGAGTGAAGCACCAAGCTTTAGTAAGTTTTCCCTGAATAACCCAAAGAATGGTTTGACCCACCTACAATCCAAATCACTCTCTGGAGAGATCTTTCTACTATCTGAAGAAGAAATATATAGCAACTATACTCCTAAATCAGCAATCTCGCTTCAGTGGGAGGGCTCCAGGCTGAAATGCAGCAGGAACAGAAATCATATGTGTATCCAAGGTAGCTAACCTTAAGGTGGCAGTATAAGGGGCCAAGCCTGAAGAAAGCTACCTTCTTCCTTTACATGCAAGGTCTTCTATTGACAGGTCCTTTCCCGAGACTCTTGCTTGCATACTGTTGTGTACGAAAGCATGCATCTTGAATGAGGTGTAACATAGTAGTGGTTTGTGTGCTTGTAAAGAGCTGGACTGCAGTGTCATGGCCAGCCAGGCTGCAGATTCGCTGCCATGCCTGCTCGCAGAGCCAGAGAAACTCCGTATCTGCTGCCCAAGCCTCAGCACATCACCTGGCTAAGGAGGGACACAAGGAAGGCAAATGAACAATGACATTAAAAAAAGTAGCACAGCTGTAAGCGATGAGCAATAAAATATTATGAAAAGCCTTGAAGTGGGCCCATAAAACTCAGGTAGGTAGAACGGCAGCAAAAAAATTCACAGCTTCCTGAGTCTTCAACAGAAAACCAAACTAAAAACCAGATATGCATTTTACAAACAGCACCCAAAGCTGTCAATAATTGATTTTTAAAAGCACCAAGGAGGCACTGGGGAGAGCAGAGAGTGCTGCTTGCAGCACTCCCTCCCGTATTCACATGAGCTTCTGGTACAGAGAGAAATTGGGACAGGCTGGCACAGACCCTGGCGCCCTGGCTGTGAAGCTGTCAGGATTACTGTCTGAGCTCAGAGCTGGCAAAGGCCCCCAGCCAGGCTCACCCAGCCCTGGCAAGCACAGCCCTATCTCTTGTGCAGATTACTCACCAGCAACCAAAGCAAGCCAGCCAGCCAGCTGGGTAAAGAGAGAAGCAAGAAGAGACAATAGGCCTGTCGCGACCAGCCACTCCGAAAGGACGCGTGGTGTAAGGAGACAGAGTGACCTTTTGTTCCCAAGAGACAACTATTAGTTTTCTGTGGCAGAATAACAAAGAAAACCCCACCGGATTTTCATCTGTAGCTTCTGGTAGAGGCAAAAGACAAAGGGAGATCTCTCTGGCATGGAGAGTAAGTGAAGCAAAGCCAAAACGGACTGCTACAGACCAGAAGCCTAATGAACAAGCACCAGCAATGCACTCATTGTGTCCTCCTCTGTGTTTCATTCTCTCTTCCTGGCCCTACTCTGCCTCTCACAGGGATTACCAGGCCTTCAAACCATTGGCACAAGCACCAGGCTTGCTCATGACTCCTATTTCTGCTCCTCTATCCAAATGAAAGAGGGGAAATGAGACAGTCAGGTGAACGAGGATTTGCAAAGGAAGGAGCTGGTGAAGAGTTAGTTACTGAAGTATCCTCTCCTGCAACCGTGAAAGCAAAGAGCCACTGATTGTTACTTTGGTCACTGCACTCACCGCCGTAGCCCAGACACTAAACGGGACTGCTGCCACACTCCAGACTGAAAGGGAGATTTGAGAGGAAGTGGAATAGAAATGCTAGGGCTGGTCAAAAACTTCAGTGTAGGCAGGTGAGCAGGGACCTCAGGAAGTAATACAGGGAAAGGTGTAAAAGAAGCAGCACATTATCAAGGAAGTGTGGCTTTTTTTGTGGAAGAAAACACAAATAATTTTTTTGCAGCTGAAGAAAATATTCATTGGAAATGTTCTGATTTTTGTCAACCAAGTGAAAAAGCGTGTTAATTTGGCTTGAACCTACTGTCATTAAAAGCCAGTTTTGTTACAGGTCTCTTATTTTACTCTCTCTTCCCATTTTCCAAAAGAAAGTATGGGATGGGCAGGGAAGAAGAAAGAGACAAAAGCCATGAGATTTTGTTTTGAATAGTTTCAAATAGACATTTTTACACAAAGTATAGGTATTGCAACCATACTTTGTACTTTTGAACCATGCAGTGATAAGCACATTCTTTGGGTGGCTGAAAAGAAATGCTCTGCAGTAGAACCTGCCCCCTAGGACAAGGGCAGCACTGATGTCAGGAGCTGGAGGCCTTAGTGGTATCTGCTATAGGACAAACAAGTAAGGTTGGCACAGAACACAACCAAGATGTTTCCTTCCCTCCCAGCATGGTTCAAGAAAAAATGGGGTGAATCCTCCCCAAAACAAAACAACCAAGCAAGCAAAAAACTTACCACTCTTAGCAAGTTCCGACGCTCTTTGAAGGTGGCACAGCAA